>NW_022436964.1:6646025-6987098 GCF_009761245.1 Sapajus apella
TCTCTCTCTCTCTCTCTCTCTCTCTCTCTCTCTCACACACACACACACACACACACACACACAGACACACACACACAAATTTAAGCCACATCTTTCATGAACCATTTAAGGAAACCCTATACTCCTTTAGGATAAAGCTCCAAAGGCTAACTCTCGCGATGCATGCTCCATGTACACCTAATGGGCCTCTCTCCACTCTCCCACACTCCCTCACATCTCCACAGTCTTGTATGTGTTAATTCCTCTTTCTAGAAGGTTCTACATCTCTTCCACCTCTGACCCCTTTTCTACTTGGTGAAATTCTACATCTTGTTTGAGATCTACCTCAAATATAAGCTCCTCTGTGAACCCTTCTCTGACACCCTCCACCCACCTTGGCCACCCAGGGAATTTGGCACCTCTAACAGACAATGTTAGTTGACAAAGAGAATCCTGTTTCCCAACCCCACTATTTTATCAGTTAGAGTTCTCACCAAAATAGACAGTACGTTCAGACTGGGTCATTTAAGAAGAGCTTCATAAACAGACTATTTACAAAGAAGTGGCAGTAGAGAAAGCCTAATGGATACTGCAGCACCTGGGGCCAGAGACAACAGGGTATCTCTAGGCCCATAAGGGAAAGGGGAGCTGGCTGATGCCAGCCCAGAAGGAGAGGACTAACTGACAGAAGCTTCCAAATGCAGCCTGCTGCTGCCACAAAAGAGCGAGCAAGGGAAGTAAACGCCCAACCAAAACCCCACCCTCGTTCTCCTCTTTCTCTGCATCTGTCCACTGCTGCCCATTGCCCAAACCCAAGAGCACGGAGACCCACTGATGTCTTTTCTCTGTCAGCCTCCTGGTGTAGAAGGCAAGGTTTAGAAAGGAGGAGAAGTGGGGGTCTGGAAACTCTACACTCTCATTTTCTTGTTCCACTCAAAGCTGATGGGAGGAAGCGGGTGGCACTGGACATGGTTTGGGCTTATGTCAGTGAAAGTCTGCTTTGGAGCTCACAGAATGGCCCTTATTTCCTTGATGAACAAGCCAAGCCAGTCATCCCTGGTGTTTTCTCTCCTCCACCCTGAAAGCTATGACTCTAAAGCTATGGTGACCATCTTGAAACACTGAGGGAGAGTCCAAGAAAATCACAGCACTAACAGACCACATGTCATTGAGGCCTTAAACCCACACCAGCAGCTACCTGCTGCCAGACTTCCTATTGTGTTCAATTTATGCCATTATTGTTTCCTGTTACTTATGAAGGAAGGCATTTCTGACAGAGGTGGCTTCCATATATTATAGCAAGTCCTATTGAAACTCTCTGAATAGGCATCTGTCTTCTCCCCTGGAATGTGAGTTCTGCAGGGTCAGGGCTGGCATAGGGCAGGCCCTAATTATTGCTCATGGAGTGAGTAAATGAAGCAATGCATGAGGCACTGCAGCCATATAAGTAGGATTCAATATCATCTTGATCCTTCTTCCAAACACCATTTCTTTCCTTTGCGTTATTTTACCCTAAGGAACTCGGTCTTAAATGCTTCGCTCCCTGTGTTTCCTCATCCTCCCTCTGCCCTCATACGTCCATCGTGTATCAAGCAGACTTGCCTCGCACAAATTGTTTGCATCCTGTTTAATACCTACTTTAAAAAATGATTCTCACTCTAAAAGAGATGGGCTGATTAATGTACTCAAAATATCTTGCACTACACAGCCAATTCCTTTATCCTTGTTCTATTCATAATGTATAGCTCTTCTGTCTTCAAATGTGCATAAAAAGGCCCGTTCCCCATCAGCTTATTTGTAGCTGCAGAGCTTGAGGTGGTGCTAGATGTCAAAAATGAAAAATTGCTAAATTCAAAATTGCTTCTCTCTTTGTTTTAAAGGTGACCTGCAAGTAGTTTTTATTTTTTTAATGAGCTAATTGTAGGATTATATGCTGAATGCCCCAAATGCAGAGAGTAAGAGAAGAACACTCAGCACATACCTGCTACAAAATACCTGGTATTGTTTCCTTGCCTCTGCAACCCCAGAGTGCTGACACCCACATTCCCCACAGCCCCAGTGAGGAGACTGACTCAGAGGCAGCTCTGCTTTTGAATTGGGATAATGGGTATGCAGAACAATGGTTAACTGGGCTAGGAATGGGAAGGCACAATTTGGCTATTTGCTGGGTGAACTTGGGCAAGTTGTCTTAGCCAGAACTCAGTCCCTTCACCCCTGCCATGAGGGAACTGGCCTCTTCATTACCTCCCTCTGAATAACTGATGGTTATGACTTTGTGATCAGCACATGCCTTCCATAAAGGGCGGCTGTCAGAGCTGGAAATTATTTCCAAGACTCATCAGGCCCATATACATTTTATTTGATTTAAAAAATTTCTTAAATACAGGCAGTGATCCTATGTTTCTCAGTTCCAAACCCTGCTCTTTCTGGTTCCAAACACCTACCAAGGGCAGGCCGGGACGTGGATGATCTCAACTCTTGTCCTGCACTGAGACGTAAAGACATTCCCTCAGAGTGACTCGGTTACTTCACGGGTCCATAGCCTTTTCCAGATCATCTAGGAGTCTACCCAGGAAGAAAATTATGCCAAAGGAGAAGTGGAAGTTCAGTAGGTGATACTGTTTAAGAAAAACCACAGAATTTCATTAGCAATTTTTCATTTTTGTCATCTTTCATTTTTGACCTCCTCCTGATGAAAATGGCACCCTGGGACCAACGTGAAGTCCTGCCTTACTTACTCTGTCTCCAGTTACAAGTCACCTATTAAAATGTGCACAACCATTTTGGGGAAGCACATTAAATTATTCATTATCTACTATTAAAGCTCAGACAGCATGAGTTGTTCAGATTCTGTTCCAATGAGCTGGCTACTGCAGCAGCAATAGAAGAGCAAGCAGGGGCCGGGCATGGTGGCTCACATGTGTAATCCCAACACTTTGGGAGGCTGAAGTAGGCAGATCACGAGGTCAAGAGATCAAGACCATCCTGGCCAACAGGGTAAAACCCCATCTCTACTAAAAATACAAAAATTAGCCGGTGTGTTGGTGGGCGCCTATAGTCCCAGCTACTCAGGAGGCCGAGGCAGAAGAATGGCTTGAACCCAGGAGGCAGAGGTTGCAGTCAGCCGAGATTGTACCACTTCGCTCCGGCCTGGTGACAGAGCAAAAGACCCTGTCTCAAAAAACAAAACAAAACAAGCAGGGCAGTTTTGCTAAGGAATCCAAAGAAGGGAGAAAATTAGAGTGAGTAGAATCACAAAAGGAGGGCACCAACATGAGGGGTGCTCGGCAACTGTCATTTATCCATTCTTTCCCCCATCAAATATTAAGTGTCTTCTCTGTGCCACGGAGTGTGTAGGAGTGGATGATCCATTATAACATAACTTCACAATCACAAAGAAGACTAAGAACACTCAAGATCAACGTGGCCCACTTCCTGGAGTCCCCTCCAAGCCAGCATGTCATAATTATGCCTCTCTGGGAGTTGGAAAGCTTTGGCTCCCAAGACCAGGGGACAAAAAACCTCCATACTGGCCTCCTGAGAACCAGGCAACACTGACCATCTAAACGCAGCTCCTCTTCCACAACCCACACTGACCCCACTCTAGTTGTTTCCAAAAGATTATGGCATTCCTGTTCCTTTGCTCACTGATGCGGCAGCTGTGAGGGCCTCGCAAATACACTAAAGAAGGAACACTGCTAAGCTAGGAAAACAGGAGGACTGAATCACTATTCGTGCCATAAATTTATCAGCCCTCGTTTCATATAAAAACAAAACCAAATGTGGTACATATACACTATGGAATATTATACAGCCATCAAAAACAATGAGTTCGTGTCCTTTGTAGGGACATGGATAAACCTGGAAACCATCATTCTCAGCAAACTGACACAAGAACTGAAAATCAAACACTGCACGTTCTCACTCATAGGCGGGTGTCGAACAATGAGAACACATGGACACAGGGGGAAGAGCATCACAGACTGAGGCCTGTTGGGGGAAAATAGGGGAGTGACAATGTGGGGTGGGTAGTAGGGGAGAGATAGCATGGAGAGAAATATCAGATATAAGTGAAGGGGAGGAAGGCAGCATATCACACTGCCACGTGTGTACCTACGTAACAATCTTGCATGTTCTTCACATGTACCCCAAAACCTAAAATGCAATAAAAATAAAACTAAATAAATAAAATAAAAACATATATATATTTATATGTAATATATATATTTATTACTATATATAATAAAAAGGTTTATATATAAGCCTTTATATGTAGATTTTTCATATATACACCTATTATAAATACACCTTTTTTACACAGTCTGGAGATCCATGCTACACAGATCCTGCAGAGATTCCAACTCCGGCATTGGAGTTCTCTGTGAGCGCCTAAGATTTAGACAAGAATCCTGGGGGACTGAATCCACCCTCAGCCCTTGCAGCCTCTCCCCAGAGGCTTGCTAGACCCAGGGCTCTTTCAGATTCCATTTTGTCCAAGTGTTAAATCTCCCAATGGGAAAAGGTGGTGTGTTTGTTTGTTTGATTTGGTTTTGCCTTCCTATTAACGTATCAGAAAGATGTTGGAAACAAAAGTCCAGGTTTGGCCTTCTAATGAAGTTACTTGGGTACTGCCAAGTGCACACCGGGAAGCCAGCCACTTCAAGGAGGTTAAAGCATCAGCAAGTTATGCCTCTGGATTTGAAAATGCCAAGCTGGTACTTGCGGGTCAAATGGAAATACCATGCTGAACTACGCCTTGGGAGCTTAAGACAGATTAAGTTACTGCTAAGACCTGACCTCGTCAGAATTCATCTGCAAAATGAACTACAAGAGCAAGCCATCCACAATCAGGTAATTCCTATCATAAACCTAATGAGAAAATAACTCAGTAGCCACCAATGGCTTTTGCCTAAAAAGATGAATGATGTGGAGGAGAATCCTTGGCTGTGAGAAGAACAGAAGAAATTAATTGCTGAAACCTTCACAGCATGTTGAAAGCCAAGAATTATCCCCTGGATCTGCACTCATAGTTTACAACAGCTGCCTCTTTCAGACAGGTTGAAGTGACTCTTGGGCAGAGCACAAAGCACAGCTGATTGCAGCAATGAATCTGCAGCCAGGTCAACACTCAGCACTGCATGGAAGATGCCCATACTTGGGCACATGCACAGAACCTAGCCAAGGCCAAAGACTGGAGCCCTCGCTCCCTTCACTCTCTGAAGCTGGCACTTCCCTTGTGACACAGCATCATCCCACTCACAATCTTACTGTCATGATAACTTTTTAAAATTCCACTGAGAGATGGCTGAAGCACAATCTATTTATTGATAATTTCCAGCTACTAGAAACTAGGATTGTCATGAATGCATCAGGAAAGAACATCTTGTGCCCTGTGGTGAACTCCTTGAGGGTGGTAATAGAAGGAACAGAGAACAACCTATCAGGAGATTCCTTTGGGATCAATGCCTAAAGTCAAGGCACTTAAAAATATATATAGGAAAAAAGTAAAATATAAGCCATTAGGAGAAAATAAAGCCAGAAGAGATAGAAAGTTGATAGGCAAAAGATTTACTTTTATTTTTTTTTTCAGACTGTCAGAGTCTCGCACTGTCGCCCAGTCTGGAGTGCAATGATGTAATCTCTGCTCACTGCAACCTCTGCCTCCTGGGTTCAAGCGATTCTCCTGCCTTCGCCTCCCAAGTGGCTGGGATTACACATGCCCACCACCATGCCCAACTAATTTTTTTTTATTTTCAGTAGAGATGAGATTTCATCATGTTGGCCAGGCTGATCTTGAACTCCTGACCTTGTGATCCACCCACCTCAGCTTCCCAAAGTGCTGGGATTATAAGCATGAGCCACCACACCCAACCTGCAAAAGATTTACTTAAATAACTGTTGTAAAGGGTAAAACTTGCAGAGGCAGAGTTTCAGAGAAGTGTGGTTTCTACTAAAACTTAGTGCAGGTCTTGTGTAAAGCAGATCATAACCTTTTGTAACACATATTTAACAACTTATTTTCTGATTCATACCAGAAACTAATGTTTCTATTTGAAGGACAAAGTTTAAGACTCTAAGCAAATTGAACTTGGCCAACAAGCCATTTCTACTCATCTAATTGTAGTCTCTGATGCTGAGAATACTATTTGGGAAAGAACAGAAATTTAGTGAAACCAAGATTTAAACAATATGAATATGAGTACTGAGTGGCAGATTTTGAAAAATTGTTTTGAAGACTTGCAGCCACTCTTCACATAATCAGTTCTGAAAAACTGGGCTGCAGATTTCATGGTGGGTTCTCAGCAGAGAGAAATTGAATGGCATTATTACAGAAAGGCCCAATTCTCCAGTCAAGCTCCCTTGAGAAGTACTTAACACAGCACAATGATCTCATGATTACCTAAAATTCCAAAATTAATAAGATGATTTATTTTGCTTAAAGGGCCAACTGCTCTTAAATTGATGTTCCTAAATTAGGCAAGACACTGAGTTTCTTCAGCTATTTACACTTTGCTGAGAATGTGTTTATTAGATCCTTCTTTAAAAACAAGTGATGCTAGGAAGAAAATATATATGCGTGGTTCATGGGTTTTTGGGGATGAGGACAAGGGCATATATTTTATAGTGAGACCAGTTGCTCTCTCTAAGGGTATCGGATTCTTCCTTGGGTTGCTGTACTAACTTAGAGATTGAGACATTTTTCAAAGTGCTTAGGTCATATTTTAGTGGCCATTTAATGCATCAAAATCAAGGGGGCAGACAATAGGATACTATACAGGATGGCCAACTTTCCTGGCTCTGTTGTCCTCATATCCCACCCAGATAAACTTCCTCCTTTCCCCTGTATTCATCACATCTTCCTCGCCCTTATAGGATTTCAGTTGCACAGGACAACAGGAGTTTGGATCCATAAACATATGTATAGATATAGATATAGCTGGCCGGGCATGGTGGCTCATCACCAGTTATCCTAGCACTTTGGGAGACCAAGGCGGGTGGATCACCTGAAGTCAGGAGTTCAAGACCAGACTGGGCAACATAGTGAAACCGCATCTCTATAAAAATACAAAAAATTAGCCAGGTATGATGGCAGATGCCTGTAATCCCTATTTAGGAAACTGACATGGGAGAATTGCTTGAACCCAGAAGGCAGAGGTTGAGCCAAGATCATGCCATTGCACTCCAGCCTGGGCAATAGAGACTCCATCTCAAATATATATATGCCATATATATATACACACACACACACACACACACACACACACACACACACACACACACATATATATATATATATATACACACACACACACACACACATATATTACAGAAGCTTATATAAAATAAGCTATATAAATGGCCAGGCCCAGTGACTCACACCTGTAATCTTAGCACTTTGGGTGGCCAAGGTAGGTGGATCACCTAAGGTCAGGATATATAAACTATGGGAGCATATATATGTGATCCCAGTGAGTAATTCAGAACACACTCCAACCTGACCCCATAGATAATTTAATTTATGGCCAGTTTCTATTGTTGTTAGTACTTGTTCCTCCTGCAGCCTTCTCTTAAACAAACATACTAGCTATGAAACCACACATTCTTGCCTAATGCCCCAGCACTTTTTTCCTCCATCATGATCATTGCTAGACCCAGGAATGAGACCCAGCCTTCGAGATGGAGCCACCTCCAGGGCCTGATGGGCTAGCAAACATTGACAGGACTTGACACCAGCAGTGACATCACATGGCAGCAAGAAGCTATGGACATAGTAGGCTTGCCACGTAGACTCCATCCAGCTCCTTCCACATCGTGAGTGAGCCGGGGGATCAAATCATCACCCACCACCCCTACTCGCTGAACGGAGCCAGCTGCTGTAGCTCTTGTACAAACTTATAGGAGAGGAAGATGCTGGACTTTTTGGTAATAAAGCGAGCAGGTGCTCCTGCAATAATTGGAAAGATTACATTCTCACTCTCAAATTTATATCAAGTCCTTCTGTTCCGTTTTCTTACAAGGAGACATAAGGTCAAATTTTAGCAACCCCATGACATGACAAACATTTTGAGCAGCAGAATTAAAAATGACAACAGCATCTCCTAGCAAGACCCCCTTCTCCTTAGCCTCTCCCCTCCTCTCCTTCAAGAGGCCTTTTCTATCATCACCACCACCCTCACAACCCACTGTGCACCTCATTCCCCTCTCATATTCCATCAGTTTATTTCTGCTAAAATATTAACTGCTAATCAAAGTGTCAGCCGATGCTATTGACTTCAGATGAACATATCTAGGAGCATTGGCATTTGTAAAAAAAAAAAATAAAAAAAAAAGAGAGAGAGAGAGACAGACTTAAAAAGAGCACTGCTGTCCTCTCCCTCATGTTGCTACTGTCCTCGGGGGGTTGTTCTGTGAGCAGTTCTCACTCTTTCTTTCCTTTGTCCAAATAAGGAGTAGGATGAATTCGACCTATATATTCTACTTTTTTGTTTTTGCTTTTCTTGAGACACAGTTTCACTCTGCCGCCCAGGCTGGAGTGCAATGGAGTGATCTTGGCTCACTGCAACCTCTGCCTTCAGGTTCATGCAATTCTCCTGCCTCAGCCTTCCAAGTAGCTGGGACTACCGGCATGCACTACCACACCGAGCTAATTTTTTATATTTTCAGTAGAGATGGGGTTTTCCCATGTTGGCCAGGCTGGTCTCAAACTCCTGGCCTCAGGTGATCCACCCACCTCAACCTCCCAAAGTGCTGGTATTACAGGCATGAGCCACTGCACCTGGCTGCTCTTGAAGAGTGATATTCTACTCTTGAACAGTGTCATCCTTTACCATGAATGAATCTGTTGAATGTAAATGGTTTAGAATCATGATTTTCACTTATCTGTCATGGTATCTTCTATTAAGGAAGTGAGGTCTCCAGCCCATTGGATCAGGATTTCCCAGGAAGGCTCAAAGGCTTATGTGGAAAGCTCTAAGTTAGTGTATAAAACCAAGAGTCCTAACCCTCACTCTGTGGTTTGCTGGAATTCTAGCAAGGAGGAGATTGCAGACAACAGCAGAATCCGTGCCTTCCTATGAAAACTGTTGAGTTCCCAGTTGAGGGTAGAGTGAGATTTCAGAGCAATAAGGAAGAGTTCTTCCTCTTGACAACTGCCCAGACTTTTTTCTTAGTGCTTCGCACTTTACTGAAATGTGAACATGCCTGTCTGGCTCCATGCAGCTGGTGGTCTAAGGGAACAGGGTCTGATGTGTCTTTCTTTTGAAGCAGGGACTCGGTAAACGTTTGTTGAGTGAGTATCTAAACAATAAATAAACAAATGAAAAACCATTGCTCTGATACTATCTGATACGAATGGGGGGGGAAAAAGATGTTTATCAATTTAAAGTTATTCTTCAAAATAAGCCAATTGCAACATGGAAAGATTGCAGGACTGTGACAAGAAAGACAATTGCATATTTTGGGAATGAATTATTATACAAATATTTTCAGAGGCATAAATAATAACAAATTTCTACATACTGTATTTTAGCATGTTGTGAACTACATAATTCAACACTGCACAAATTGGCATATCAAGTGTGCCTTGCCTGAGAGCTGAAAGAAACTGACAATCCCTTCACCCACATCTAAAACACCCCAATGTTACCAACTGCCTGAATTGTATGTTATAAATGTAAATGTTCTTTAAAAATCCATATGTTGAAGCCCTAACCCCCAGTACCTCAAAAATGTGGCCCTCTTAGGAAATAGAGTAGTTTCAGGTGTCAGTAGTTAAAATGAGGTTATACTGGAGTAGTGTGGTCCCGCAATGCAATACGTCTGGTGTGCTTGTGAAAAGGGAAGATTTGGACACAGATGAGCACATAGGGAGAATACCATGTCAAGGAAAAGAAAGAGATTGGGGTGATATAGCAGAAGCCAGGGACACCAAAGATTCCAGCAAATAACCAGAGGCTGGGAGAGAGGGTTGGATGTTTATCCCCTCCCAATCTATTTGAAATGTGGTCCCCTGTGTTGGAGGTGAGGCATGATCACAGGTGTCTGGGTCAAGGGGGCAGATCCCTCATGAATGACTTGACACCCACCCTACAGCAATGAATTCATGCAATTGCTGGCTGTTAGAGAGCCTGGCACCTCCTCTCTCTCGGTCCTCTCTTTGGTCCTCTCTTGCCACGTGATGTGCCCGCTTCCACTTTGTCTTCTGCCATGAGTAAAAGCTCCCTGAGGCTTCGCCAGAAGCTAAGCAGATGCCATGCGTATATAGCCTGCAGAACCATGAGGCAAATAAAACTCTTCTCTTTATAAATTACCCAGCCTCAGATAACACAGAGAGGCATGAAGCAGATTCTTCTTCACAGCCCTCAGAAAGAACTAACCATGCTGACACCTTGATAACAGACGTTCAGTCTCAGAGCTGTGAGACAATAAATCTCTGCTGTTTTAAGCCATCCAATCTGTGGCAATTTATTACTGCAGGCCCAGCAAACCAATGCGTGGTGCTGCCTCTTACTCTTTGCCCAACTCTTTCATCTCATCTCCCCAACCCCGATTAAATGAGCGTAGTGACACAAGAGTAGTTGCTCAGAGTGTCAGCCTGAATATCTTGGTCAACAATGACCTTCACAAAGTCAACCTCTATTCTTCCAAGTGGGGCAAAGTGTCCACCATGTTGAATTTCTCAGGTTTTCTTGAGGACACCAGAAGCTTCATCATACTCACTCTTGCTTCCAACTCTGCCCTGTGTGCACCAAGTTTAATCACCCGGGCACCCCTGAGACAAGTACTAGCACCTCTTTGTCTATATAGGAAGTATTATCTTACTGTAGTTCAACTTGGATAACTAACAATCCTTCAGAAAGTATAATTTATAAAATAACCATGCCTAGACACCCCCTGAAGTATGAAAGTACTTCAGGAGGTGTCTCTGTGACACTTCCATCTTCCCCTACTCGCTCTCATTCCTCAGGAGGATGAGAGATAGTGGATATCCATGGAGTGGAGACACAAGGAGGCTTAGTGGTTGGGATGGCTCAGTGCCCGTGTCTGAGCCTATATGAATATTCCAGCCACAGCAACAGATAAAGAGATGAGCTAAGTCTTCTTATATAGGACCAAACAGCCCAAGGAAATGAACCCAGCCCTCAGTTGGACTCTCTTCAGAAGCCCGCAATAAACAAGAACCCACCAGAAAAGGGCCTCTGCTGCCACTTGCCATCTTACTTGACCACAAAAACATCAGTTAAACAATCACACATATTCACTCAGCCTTTTTGTAGGACTTACATGTGCCAGGCATGGTTCCAGGGACTGAGAATACAACAGTGACTAAGAAACAAAACCCACCGCTCAGGGAACCTAATCTAAATGGAAAGGGACAGAGAATAAACACGGTGTAGAAATAAATACATCAAGTATGTTAGGGATTAGTGTTTAACACAAGGAACAGCAGAAGTTATTTTGAAGGGTGTTGCCTGTGTGTTTTGCCATGTCAGATAGAGTGCTGGAAGAAGATGCGACAGAGAAGATGAGATTTAAGGAATAAACCGGAAGACATCCTGAGGGAGGGGTCCATGTAGCTATGCAAGGAAAGAACCTTTCAGCTAGGAGACAGCAAAGGCACAAGCTCCAGTGGATGTGAAAAGTAAAACACACTATGCAAATGAAAACTAACAGTGTTATCAGAGAGGAAAGTGAACATCAATATTTAGCAAAACTTTCCACTTCAGAGGAAATAGAAAGTAGTTTAACACCAATTGAACACATGACCTCATTCTTTCGCTCCTTAGAAACTTTCACCTCATCTTGCATATCTTAGCCCTCAAAAATGCAGTAAAACTACCCAAATTGTATTAAGGAAATAAAATTTCAAGTAACATTGGTAATAGGGTTATTTGTTACCCCAGCAAAGCCCAGTCAATCCTGACTTATACAAGGGTACAGAGAATGACAAGAATTGAGAAAATTGCTGAAGAAAATAGGGTTTCTTTTACAAATAAAAATAATAAAAATATGAAGTTATCTTCAACTATCTGTAAATATATGAAGTAGATGTAATCTGGAATATTCTGGAAGTTTGATACAGAGTTGATAAGTAGATTTCAAATCATTCCAAACTAAGTAAGTTTGTAATAATTACACCAGCCCAATTCCTCCTGAGGAAACAGGCTTCAGCCAGAGATGTCGTGGAAGGAATGCCGGCACCAGCACCAGGAGTGTGGGCCAAACTAGGAGGGTTTATGGGAAATCTTTTCCTACCGGAAGTTTCAAAACTCTGGAAGTAGCCCTTTTGTTTCTTTGTTTTTTGGGGTTTTTTTTTGAGATGGAGTTTTACTCTTTTTGCCCAGGCTGGAGTGCAATGGCACCATCTTGGCTCACTGCAAACTCCACCTCCCGGATTCAAGTGATTTCCCTGCCTCAGCCTCCAGAGTAGCTGGGATTATAGGGGTGGGACACCACACTCGGCTAATTTTGTATTTTTAGTAGAGACAGGGTTTCAGTATGTTGGCCAGGCTGGTCTCGAATTCCTGGCTTCGTGATCCACCCGCCTCAGCCTCCCAAAGCGCTGGGATTACAGGTGTGAGCCACCACGCCCCGCCGCCCTTTTGTTTTTTAGCAGTCCCTAATATCTATCAGCTTTGACAGTGGTTCACCAACATTCAGACCACAGGGGTAAGGTTAGTGAGTTTCTTTTCATTTCAGCAGCCTCTTTACTCACAGCTGTCATCATCAGGTCTCATTTGATACTGGGGGAAAATGTACTTGTGATTTCTGACCTTAGGTGGCTATCAGAGTTTAGCCTTAATAATTGTGTCAGAGGTAAGACAATTAACAGGGTTGATGCTGGCAAAGGAACCCTAAATAAATTTACTATTTAAGAATAAGTTGGTATCTTCATCAGGGCTCTTCTTGAGACATTTCTGATAAACAAGAGATAAGGATATTTTCAGTGTATGTTCATGCTACAAATTAATCTAAACTCTCATCATGAGAAATGCAAATTTCTTTCCTAAGAGCTCAGCTCTCTTGTTTGCTTTAGACAAGTCGTGATTATGATAGTGTAAATACCAAGCTTAAGACTTTACCACTCAAATAATTCACTTACTTCTTACACATGTCCACCTGCCACAGCAAAACCCACCTTTGCCTCCACATGTTAGGTTTATCTTTTCCCTCAAACATATTTTCATACATTAGATTTTCATGCAGATACCAGCCCTGTACATGGTGGGCCTCAATCAACGTAAGACAACAATATCTGCACACCTCTTAGGGAGCTACATGATATTAAAAGTTTTTCATTACTTTTCTCACATTATCTTTTTTATTCAGCAAAGCCTACCCTACGGGTGTATTTTTTCCCCTCAAAACGTCTTTATGCCAGATCCTTCTCTTCTCTGACTGAAATTCATCTGTGTTTATTCCTCAAGCTCTTGCACTTATGTATTTTATTACAGCTTCTTCATACCCTTTCCCACTCCCAAACCTAATCCTTTTCCACTTTACCCTGAGGGCCCTTGCCAATATAACTTCAGGTGAAGCAAATGAAAATACTAGCTTTTGCCCCAGGCTTCAGCCTTCCTCCACCAAAATTAAAACATAAAAACATCGCATGGATATTAATATTATATTCCCTGCCCTGTAAACCTTCTATAACGTTCTGTGACCTGTCAGTCAACAGCATTTATTGAGTGGCCACTCTGAAAAGGAAGTCAGTGCCCTTCAGAGGAGTAAAGAAAGAAAAAGTATTGTGTGCTTTCCTTTACTAGTAGTAAAAGTTTTATCTTGTTCTGTTTCCCTCCACTTGGAATTCCTCCACCCTCCTGTACCTGCTTACAAAAGCTGGAGCAACACTCGCCCTAAGTGTTTTGTTCTTCTCAGGCACCCATTCTCTTGGTTTCCCAAAGAAATCTTCACAGTACTTATAAATTGTCCAATTAAGAATAAGCTACACCCCATCAGCTCCAAAAGGCCATAATAGAGGCAGTAATCTAAAACCTGCGAACCCCACTGATGTGCCTGGAACTGTGGTAGATACATTTACATTCATCCGAATAACATTCATTCCTAGAGCTAGTCTGCAAGATGGAACTTGTTCCTATCTCATAGATCTTACAAAACAGAATCAGAAAGGTTCGGTAACTTGCTTGAAGGATTTAAAAGTGGCAGAATAGAAAGCAAATTCAGATCTGTTTTATTCTAAAAAGCTTCCACAGGAAATATGTTTATTTTGCCAATTTGACCAAGGAAAATTGACCATCCCTTTATCAAATCAGGAGTGGGGATCAAGAAATTCAGATTTTGCTGGGCACAGGGTGCATGTCTGTAGTTCCAGCCATATAGCAGGCTGAGGCAAGAGGATTGCTTGAGTCCAGAAGTTTGACTCTTGCCTAGGCAGAAAGAAAGGAAATTCAGATTTTATGGAGACCCCACCTAAGTAGTGGTGACAGAGGCCACTAGGCTACAAATGAAAGTGTTTGAGTTTAGAAATGGGAAAGAGCATGGGAAAGACAAAATGGAATGCACATTTGCAAGAGCTTTAGGAATAACGGTGTAAGATTTCAGCCAAAGAATCAAAGGATTTCCTGGGAATTATCCAATCATGATTGGATGATCATTGGAAGAGTATTAGAAAGAATGACAGAGGCTGTGGCCACACTGTTCTTGAGGACAGTCTTACTCCCCTCTGGAGGTTCTCCTGCAGTCGTGCCCATCCTGGTGGTTCAAGGTTCAAGGCCTCAGCCACAGCAACAAAATGGCTTCATGAAAGATAAAGAGGATCAAAACACTCTTTAATAGCAAAACCTGGTGCTTTTTGCTATTAAACCAATCTCACCAGTCTATTCATAATCTCAGGGGGTAGTGAAACATCAATAAGCCACATCACCAAAAGCCCAGATGGCCCAAGTCATAGCCACATGTAGCTCCTTTATGGCATGAGGAATTATGCATCCAAAGGGTCAAATGACTGGGGAGATATTCACACAGCAACTCCAAGGTGAAAACTGGGTTAGCTCTCACTACTCACCACACAAGTCCTCCATTTGTGCATTTATAAGATGAAGTAAGGGTTGCTTACTCAAAGGTTGGCAGGGACAGGCAGGTCATGTGAGTGAGTGGTGATAGGAAATGGGAGGGTGATGGAGAATTTGAATGCAGAACAAGAATCTTAACTGATCCAATCCCAATCCTATTATCACTCTAATCCCTCATCTAAAGAGAGGAGCTGAAACCCAGTGAAGACAATCATTGACAAGTGAAAATGGATGCCCGGCACTGCCAGATCTTCCATCTTTCACGACAATCTGGAAATATGTAGTTTGTGTATATTCTTAAATTGGCAATTAATAAAGCATTTTTAATAGGAAAAATTGAACTGTGAACTGCTCGAGGCAGCCCCCATGCCACAATTTGGATTGCCTTGAAAATCCTCCTTCATCCTGAGCCCTCTGGGTTCTGTCATTGGGTTGGATCCCTTTGCTCTCAAGGTAAGGTATTCTATCTACTAAACTAAAGGCAGGTATGTGTACCTCTGTAAAGCCTACACAGCTACTGAGTCCTGCCATGCTCCCTCCTCTCTCCTTTTTAGATCTCTTTAATCAGTGTACAGTTCATTCCACCTCAATTATATCCATGTGCTCAAGTACATCTGTGTGCTCCCTTACCTGCTATGAATTAAGAGCTGCCCAATTCCCAAAAGATTTGCTATACCTCTTTAGGAATGTCACATAAGCTCTGTTAGCCACCAAATACAAACACTATCAAAAGTAAGAATTTGCAGGATGGGTGCAGTGGCTTACACCTATTATCCCAGCACTTTGGGAGGCCAAGGTGGGCATATCACTTAAGGTCAGTAGTTCAAGACCAGCCTGACCAATATGGCAAAACCCTGTCTCTACTAAAAATACAAAAATTAGCAGGGTGTGGTAATGCACGCCTATAGTCCCAGCTACTCAGGAAGCTGAGGCAGAAGAATTGCCTGAACTCAGGAGGTGGAAGTTGCGGTGAGCTGAAATCATGCCACTGCACTCCAGCCTGGGAGACAGAGCAAGACTCTGCCTCCATAAAAAGAAAAAAGTAAGTATTTCCAAGGTACCCTCTACCAAGGCTATCTGGCTATAACCCGGCTTACTTCCCAACATAGGTGGTATTATTAGTGATTACCAGTGTGTTATCTGAGTCAGACTGCCTGGACTTGAACCCCAACTCCTCCATCTACTAGGTGTAGCCTTTGAAAAAAGAAATCATACAACCCCTCTCTGCTTCAATGTCCTCAGCTATAAGATGGAAATTATAACAGTACCTACATCAAAGGTTGGTTGTAAGGATTAAATGAATGATTATAGGTTGACCTCTCAAAATGGTGCCTGCCAAACAAGTGTTCTATGGTTTTTCTAACATTAAAATTCAAAAGGACCAAGCAGCATGTTTGATGTAGGTAATACCAAAATGGATGATACTAACTGATAGCGATGGAGAATCTGAACACAGAACAAGGCTCTTAACTGCCCGATCCAATCTTACTACCAACTCTCCCTCCATCAGTCACCCCTCCCCACAAGGTCACAGAAGCAAAAAGCTGCACAAAGACAAAGCAAGTTAGCGTCTTATTACCAGCCAGGACTGGAGGTAGCATGGAGGCTGAGGCTGAGATTGGTCTGGCTTGGGGCTGGGTCACAGGCTGGGCTCTCAGACCTTAATGCGGTACTCTAGAGAACTAGATTCAAATATACAGATGGCCTTTTTGGCTTAGCTTCTATAGCTCTAAGTGGTCTAGCACCAAACTATAGAAAACACTAGAAAAGCATGCCATACCTCCTTTCCTCCAAAACCAAAACTTAAATTTCAGACATAGCCCTAGCTAGAGAGAGGCAGGGATTAATGCCCATTCTCCTCAACACACATACACACACACAAGCATCTTAAAAACACACACAAACATCTCACAAACACACACAAGCATCTCACAAACACACATACACACACGCATACCCCCTTCTGGGCAACAAATAAATAAAAAATCTCTGGCTTTTATTGCACAGAAGGAAATTGGTATAAGCAGCTGTGTCTGGTCTCTCCCAGGTTGGACAGCAATTTCTGAAAGGCGTTGGGGTGAACAGGCCCTCTCATTTCCCCAGTATTCTAGAATGAAGAGAACAGCTTCTAAGAGAGGGAAGTGCAAAGGCACTCCCTCCTCTAGTGCTGTGGACACTTCAGTGTCTTAAAATTTCTCTAGAGGCCGCCACTATCTCTTCCTCCCTGGAGATGGAATGACTGGAGGTAGGTCCTGACTCATCCTCAGGAGACGTGGAGCAGGGCAGAAGGAGAAGAGAGGACCCCTGAGCTGCTGCCAGAGGCCAACTCTAAACAATCAGTGTGAACAACAAACGCAGCAGGAATGACCTTGAGTCTACTTACGTGTAAAATGAGGGTTGAACTCATGGTCTGTCAGTTCCTTCTCACTCTAACACCTTATGAGCTATAAAGCCATGAGCTCAGGCACCATGTCATATGACTGCCTAAGTACAAAACCTATATTTCCATGGCCTGTAGAGAAGCCACCACAAGTTCAGTCATTGAACATCACCAACCTAATTTTATAGCTTGTTCCCAGGCAAGAACTGCCTTTTCCATATTCCACCCATGTTCACTGAAAAACATCCCCCCCACCCCCACCCCAGGGAGCTTTCAGATATGGAAGACTGATTCAAGTGGAAAGTCACTTGGAAAAATCCGGCTCTCTGGCCCTTGAGGAGTAGAGCATTGTGTTGGTCAAGGGTACACTGATTCCAGGCACCTCTGATTTTCTGAAACCAATTACCACTTGTTCTACAATTCTTCATGCCTGTTCTCAGCTCAAATTTCATCTAAATGCTCCAGAGTTAACAGAGCATGTGAAAGGATGTGTTTTTCACCTGCACACACATTTTTCATGTGCTTTTTGTGACTGGATAACTCAAACACAGCTTTGTTTTAAACCTTCAGACGTGCTGTGATATTAATGGGAGAAGGAAGTTTACAGAAACGGGAGAGATTACCCTCATTTTGGCCCCTGTGTGAAAGGAGGGACTTGAAGGCGGCCTTTATTTTATCAACCCAAATGTGACCCCTGAATGAAGGAGGTTACTCAGAGCATTACAAAGAAAATAGAACTTCAAAAGGGACATCAGGTAGATAGAATCAACAATAAAATTTCTAACAATCCCAGTCTCCAACGCAAGCAGAGTTTTAGGTTATGCAAAATTTTTCTTTGCGATGAAAAGATATCAAGAGCTGACTGTAATTTCCGACACACCATATTGCAGTGCTGTTATTTAGAAAACTAAACATATGTACATATAATTTTTAAACAAAGATGCTGTTGTGAAGTGTAAAGCCTACAGCAGTTATATTTGTTACAAACATTGGGTCTAATCCAGGGAGGGGGGAGAAATTACTTTTTCTGCCACAGGAAGTCTGGCCTCCATTAGCTCTGGGACACAGGTTTTCAAAATTACAGTTTCCTCCCTTTGGACCCCAAGAAAATATGAGGATGGAGAATCGGCTTTGGGTCTTTGCTCACATAAGTCACAACATTTTAGAGCAGAGGATTTTGGAATAATCCTTGGAACCAACTACTTTTCCCTTCCATGTAGTATTATTATAAGGTCCAAAAAAGAGAACAAATAAAATAAAATGGGATGAATGTCAGAAGAACATGACATTCTTCTATAATGTGTTATTTATTACCACTAATAAATAACAATCAGTGAATACTTACTATGTGTAAGTCCCTGAAGTAGGCACCTTTATGCATGTTAACTCATTTTTTTAAAGAGTTGGGGTCTTGCTCTGTCACCCAGACTCATGTGCAGTGGCACAATCACAGCTCACTGCAGCCTCAAGCTCCCAGGCTTAAGGGATCCTCCCATCTCAGCCTCTGGAGTATACAGGACTGGAGTCATGAGCCACTGTGCCTGGCAACTCATTTAATTCACCCCACAACCTTCCGAGACTAAGTGCCATTATTACACGCATTTTATATACGAGGAAACTAAAGTACAGTGAGATTCAGTAACTTTCTTGGCAAGTGAGAACGTTAAAATTCAAACCTGGGCAATGTGGTTCCACATTTTTAACCACTGAGTTTTTAAATTGTGTACTCACTGTGTACAATGCTAAGGCTTTGCTAGATGCTTCAAATTTATTGTCTCATTTAATCACCACAATAATGATTACACCACACTATAGATTTCCACACCCTAATTTACAGATACACCAAATACAGGCCAAGTAACTAGACAAGAAGCACACAGTAGGGAAGTCTAGTCTCAAAGGATTTGAACCCAGGATTACCAGGTCTCAAAGTTTATATGAGGTTATGTGTCAAGTACCCTGTGCTAGGAACTAGGAATTCACAGAAAACATGTGACATGGTTCCTGTGTTCCTAAAGATTATGTCTCCACCTTCCTGGGAAGGAAGGTAGAGAAAGAAAAAGATGTTACAGAATAATGTGATCATTGCAAAAGGCCCAAATTTTGTAAGCAAAATTACTTCCTGACATCTTGAAGTTCAATAGTAGAGTCTTGCTCCCTTTATAACATCCAATTTAATGTAACTCCCCTGAATGAAAGTAGGCCCACCCTATTTGCTTAGGTGATATTAAGAAGCCATTCCAGAGAATCTGTGAGCCTCTCTTATGCATCCAGGTGTAAAAATGGAAACAGAGTACAAAATCTATTTTAACACTTTACCAACCAAACAAGCTTAAATGAGCTTTTCAAAACAAACTTAGTAGTTTCAAGAAATAAGAAGAGTTACTTATATATGAAGAGCTCTAAGGCAACTGGAGACTAGAAGAAATAATGGGAAGGAAGGAACCAGGGGATCCTACAATTTGGTGACTGGGACCCTATTCTTCATTAAGTTTCTAAATTTGGTCCTACAAGTGTGAGCAGAATGAGGAAACTCTGCCTGTGTGGATGAACACAGATCTTTCTGGCTTCCAGGTGTGAGTCAAAGGGTGAAAGGGGAGTGAAAAACTTACACATCTGTCCAGATGACTGATGGTGGGAAAAAAAATCCCATTTTTCACAAATTATGGGCCATTTTTTTTACTGCAGTAATGCACAGAAGATTAAAGTGAAGTCTATATTTCACAAATGGGAGGACCAAATGATTAAAAACCTTTGTTATAATGACCTACTTCGGAGTGAAGAATCAATTTCTTTTACAGCAAGAACCTGTTAATTTAGAAAAAGGGAAAAGAGGGAGGAAGCACGTGAATGGAGCTTAAGAGAAAAAGAGGAAAAGGTGGGGTGAGAAAATAGCTAAAGAGGCCGGGTAGAGATTTTCTAATTCTATTTTTATATATCAAGCAATGTAGAGGTCACTTTGCATAGTGAAGAGAGGATAAACTTTGGATTCTATTTTTAACTCTGTCTGCCCCTGGGAACCCCCAGTGGTTGCCGTAACAAAATAGCCCACATTTAGTGGCTTAAGACAACCAAATGTATTACGTTACAGTCAGAGGGCTGATGCAGGTCTCATGGGGCTAAAATCAAGGTGTCGGCAAGGCCGTGTTCCTTGTTGAGGCTCTGGGAAGAATCTTTTTCTTTGCTTTTCCACCTTCTTGAAGCAATCCACATTCCTCGACTCACGGCCCACTTTTATCTAAGAAGCCAGCAATGGCCAGTAGAGTTTTCTCACATTGCACTCCTTTGATGCTGACTCTCTTCCACCCTCCTGCTTCCACTTTTTAAAGACCCTGTGATTAGGTGGGGCTCACCTACATGAGACAGGATCATCTCACACTTTTTGAGGTCAGCTAATTCCTCCTTAATTCCATCTGCAAACTGCCTTTTCCATGTATCCCAATATATTCACAGGTCCTGGAGCTTAGGACACAGACATGAAGGGGCCATTATTCTGCCTACCACAGTGGCTGAGGGACCTTGGCAACTTACTTAGCTACTGACTCTCAGTTTGCTCATCTATCAAATGAGAATCAACACTTGCCTCAGGATTTCTGCAAACATTAAATGATATTATATCAGTAACTCATCTTTAAGAGTGGGTCCTTGGTAAACAGTGCCTTTCATTATCTTGTTAACTCTTATTAGTCCATTTTCACACTGCTATAAAGATACTACCCGAGACTGGGCAATTTATAAAGCAAAGGAGTTTAATGGACTCACAGTTCTGCATGACTGAGGAGGCCTCAGGAAACTTACAATCATGGTGGAAGACAAAGGAGTAGCAAGGCACGTCTTACACGGCGCAGGCGAGACAAAGAGTGCAGGGGAAATGCCAGACACTTATCAAACTACCAGATCTCATAAGGACTCCCTCACTATCATGAGATTAGCATGGGGGGAACCACCCCCATGATCCAGTCACCTCCCATCAGGTCCCTCTCTCAACACCTGGGAATTACAATTCAAGATGAGATTTGGGTGGGACACAGGGCCAAACCATATCACTTAATAAACTTATTAGAGAAGGCAACAGTGTCTATGGAAAGCTTTTCTAATAATCCAAGCAGTCATTTAACAGTATATGCTGTCAATTCTATTTTAAGCTTTTTTTTCCTTCATTTTTCATTATATGAAACTCCCTGGAATGTGTCCTGCAAGCTGTCATCAGCATACATACATTAATCAACATGTTCTTGCTGCCTGGCATGGGACTGGCAGGAAACAACAAACTTAAGCCAAGGGGGCATTTTCCACCTTCACTTTTTACATGGACCCTGCCTGGAGTCAAAGGGAGCTGAGAGAATGGAAAAGAAGTTAAAGTGGTATCGTAAGTGATTTTGCTTCTCCCATCACACGAAGTAACAGGATCTTTCTGGCAGGAGCCCCTTCCAATATCAGTAAATCCAAAGCACTCCCAGTGACCTGTTGGGCAAATGGCGGTGTCTTATGTTGTAAAGTCAAAAAGTTCTACATCTTAGAAGATAAAAATAAGAGAATTTCCAAGCAAAGGTACCTTTCTCCTTTCAGTATTACAGTATTACAGCTATCAGATATTGTCTAATTATTATCCAAATGTTCTGAGCAAGCTCTTCTTCAGTGAAGCTAAGCATTAAGTTCTGCCAGGTGCCCACCAATTAACTGGATCTTTACTTACAGCTGCTGAGATAGTAGGAAATTCAAGGCAGTTGTTTCAAGGAGCTAGCCAGGTATAAGATTCCACTGAAGACAAAGACAGAGCATTTGGAGGCACAGCTAAGCTACAATTCATCTGGGATAAAAAGTGAGAGGTTTCTTCATGATTACCATAATGTTGGTCAGCTCCAGCAAGCATTTCCAGATCAAATTATTCTGTTCACTACAAGTGTAAATACTATGTTGGTGCAAAAGTAATTGTGGATTTTGCCATTACGTTTGCACCAACCTAATACTAGGAGCAGTCACTGTAGACACAAGCCACAGAGCTCCAGGAATCTTAACTCCCTACAGCTTCTCCATGGGCTGGGGAGACCTTGTCCTGCTAGCTCTAACCACAGAGACTTTATATTGGGGCAGCAGCCTTCCTGTCACACTTCACTTTTTGTTGGGGTAGAATAAATTTTTAGCCATAGTTATATATTATGAAATGGAGCAGAACTTGGGCTTAAACTGCATCTTCTGATTCTGTGGCTTTTCCCTACCACAGCAGCATGCCCCTTTAAATTAGAGAGAGAGAGAGGAAGAAAGAAGTGGCTGCCAGAATATGCTCAGGCTAGTATACTGCAATATTTGGAACAATATAAATGCTACTTTTAAGTATGTAATGTTGTTTAATTTTCACAAGAAAAAAATCTTTGTTAAGTGTTCATAATTCATGGACAGTTTGTTCTCTCAGAGAAAACAGACTCTCATAAAGTATCTGTGCCCTGACCTTGCCCTCTTGCTCTGTCTGTAAGGTTCAGGGAATAGCATTACTCCGTAGAGGTCGTATTCACTATCTTGGGAATCAGAAAACTTCCAAGAGTGGCATGGGTAGTAATGGGTGGAGACAGAGCCCTCCAGCCAAACACTCTCACTAACACATACTCCCTCGGGCAACTGAGGTTGCAACCAGAAGAAGGAGAGGCAAAGATTCAAGGGCGAAAAGAGGGGTTCTTGGCATCAAAGGACAAGTAGCTATCTCTCTTGACACATGCATGGAAAACTGGAGCAGAGAGAAAAAATAAATTATTAAAATGACAGCTCTATGTAATCACCAAGAGAGCTAATTGGGCTACAGAAAGAAAACACACACACATTCTCTCTCTCTCAAGAGACAGAGTCCTGTGAAATACAACCTAATGCTTCCTTATGAACTTTCATACTCCTCTGTGATCCATCATGAACACTACAAGCTGGCAAGGAAGCACAGCACCAAGGGGACTCATGACCTCTGCTCCCTGAAGTGCCTCCCCAACCCCCTGCAACCTATAACTTGGGAGCTCACTAAGGAACAAAGTGCTACAGCAGCAGGCATTCAGTGGCACCTATGCTTGCGTGGGAGTGCGGTAGATTCTCCTGTTTGCCAGGGAATTCATTTGCACCACATACGCAAAGCTGGGGTGTAGAGCATCTCCTCAGCAGGAGATTTCCACTTGACAAAGTTTTGCCTCCTGTGCAACATGCTCTCACACCTGAGAGGCCCTGGTTATCTCCAAATTTCAGATTTTCCCACTGAGGCTTCACTCAATGAAGTAAGCACTGTCTTTTGTTGTAAGAAATTCTAATTTAAGACTCCAATACTTCCATGGGATCCTTCCCTAGCATATCAACCTAGGGACCCAGGAGAAGCAGTAGGGAAAAGCAGACAAAGAAGAATGAAGAAGAAGAATGGGAAGAACAGTTGAAAGAGAGGTTAAACACAACAGGCACCTTCATATACATCATCTCATCTTTGCAACAACCCTAACAAGAGAACTTTCTTAGTTTCATTTTGCAAAGACAGACCTGGGACTCAGAGAGGTTACCCAGCTTATCTATGTAATGAGATTATTTTGTGTTTTATTTTCTCAGAAGGCTGGCTAAAGCTAAGGACAATAGGCTGCAGGTACCCCCCTTTGTTCTCAAGAGGAGCTGCTAGACCCATTCCTACAGGTTTTGCTAAGAGATGCTTGGATCCCACCATCCCATTCAACCTGTATAAGCAGAGTCTGAGGCTGGTTGCAAAGGAGAACAGGTCCAAGAGTCATCCACCCAGCTGGGATTTCTACAGGATGAGGGGACTAAGGTTCTAGTCCTTTGCTGGAGGCTTGTCAAGTCAAAGAAACTCATCAGTCTGCCCTGGTACAGTCACACACGTGAACAGGATGCATTTCAAGAATGTTAGGAAAGGCTAGATATTTGTTCCTTGGAGTATGTGGGCTTACCAAACCTCAATGTTGTTGCTGCCTCAAGCCCAGAAATTCATACATTTCTGAACACAGTAGGGTTCCTGCTTGTCCTCCCAGCACGTGTCATGGCCAGGATATGTGGGCTATCATGGGCCCAGTACCCACAGAAGGGGAATTGGTCCTATTTGTCTTTGTGGAATCAAAAGAGCTTCCTGCCAGGATAAGAAGACCACAGTACTAAAAGGCTGTGGGGTCGCCTATCACAAGCAAGACTTGAAGAGGGCTTTAAGAGAACAGCAGAACAGCATGAGAATATTGTATACTGCAGGGGTACCTACGGGGTACCTCTGAAGGACCCACAGATGGCATGAGAGTTACCCATGGTGGCCAAGGAAAACTGCAAATAGCACCAGCTAGCTAGACTTTTGTCTCTTTTCATCTGCACTTTGCTCTCCCTGCCCAATCTCTACAGGGCCCAGAAGACAGGGAGGGATAAAGAACAAAGAATGTAGAGGATATAGGAAACCATGCTGATATGGTTTGTCTCTGTGCCCCCACCCAAATGTCATCTCAAATTGTAATCCCCCTCTGTCAAGGGAAGGACCTGATGAGAGGTGACTGGATTAAGGGGGCGGTTCCCCTATGCTGTTCTAGTGATACTGAGTGAGTTCTCATGAGATCTGATGGTTTTATAAGGGGTTCTTCCCAGTATGTTCTCTCTTGCCTGCCACCATGTAAGATGTGCCTGCTTCTCCTTTTGCCATGATTGTAAGTTTCCTGAGGCCTCCCCAGCCATGTGGAACTGTGAGTCAATTAAACCTCTTTGGTTTATGAATTACCCAGTCTTGGGTATTTATAGCAGCGTGAGAACAGACTAATACACATGCCTACCTCCTCACTATAGGGCTGCACTGAACTAGGGCTGCTAGGGATGGGGTGGAAGAAAAAAGCTTCCATTTATAGGTGAGCTTCAAGTTTTAGAATGGACAAACTAAAAAAATAAAAACGATAAAATGAACTGAACTAAAAAATGCTTATGGCAAAAAATGAGCTTTAATTATCAATATAAATTATGATAACTGAACAGTTATCAACAACTGAAAAGTTTTAGGATCCTAGGGTAGGAAAGTGGCGTTCATCATAGTTTGAATGAAGGTGGTATTTTGAGAAAAAAATATTTTTTGAGACAGAGTCTCACTCTGTTGCCCAGCCTGGAGTGTAGTAATGCAATCTCCACTCACTGCAACCTCTGCCTCCTGGGCTCAAGTGATTCTCCTGTCTCAGCCTCCCAGCTAGCTGTGATTGCAGGTGCTTGCCACTATGCCTGGCTAAATTTTGTATTTTTAGTAGAGACGGAGTTTCACCATGTTGGTCAGGCTGATCTTGAACTCCTGACTTCAAGGGATCTGCCCACGTCACCCTCCCAAAGTGCTGGGATTATAGGCATGAGCCATTAAGCCCAGCTGGGAGAAAAATTTTAAAACTGTATTTTCTAACTTGGACCCTATTAAAGTCTGCTCAACTGATAGGTTAATCACATCGAATATCTCAAATGTTTGCAAAGTCAGCATTTGAACTTTATTTTGCAACTGCAAAGGCAGAGAGCATTCGCATGCTAGGGGGATAGAAATTAAAGTCAGTTGCGGTAGTAAAACCTAGAGTTAAACAGGTGTTATGGAATCACTTTTCTTTATGTTTATCAGCAGCAGCATAAATCTGTTTGAGGAATTAGAGAGATTTGTTTAGTAATTTCAATAGGAGTCTATGGTGCAAATCAGTCCAGTTCCATATAATTTTGTCCACCATTGTGTCAAAGTTGGTAGCACACTGCCTGACCAACTTAGTGGAAGACACCAAGAAGTAAGAGTGCTGACAAAGACACCCTCATTTACTAAACTTTTGTTAGGCTCCTCTGAGCCCTCCAGACTAAGCCTCCACCTATGCCCGTGTTTAGCAAAAATTTTTTTTTTTTTTTTGAGACGGAGCCTTGCTCTGTCACCACGGTGGAGCACAGCAGCGCAATCTTGGCTCACTGCAACCTCCGCCTCCTGGGTTCAAGTGATTCTTCTTCGTCAGCCTCCCGAGTAGCTGGGACCACAGGTGCGTGCCACCATGCAAGGCTAATTTTTGTATTTTTAGTAGAGACGGGGTTTCACCGTGTTGGCCAGGATGGTCTCGATCTCTTGACCTCGTGATCCACCCGCCTCAGCCTCCCAAAGTGCTGGGATTACAGGCGTGAGCCACCACGCTTGGCCTAGCAAAAATTCCCCTAGCCATGGCAGCTCCTCTTAGTAATTTTCCATGTACTGAGCCCTTCACTCTGCTTCTAAATCCCCAGCTATCTTTGCTGTGTTGGGAGTTGAGCTCAGTCACAACTCAATTGCCACAGTCTCCGCTGCACTGCCACAGGCTTGAAGAAGATGCATCTCGCCATCTTTCACAAGTGTCCAGTGAATATGTTTTCTTTAGCTGTACTGACTCCAGTTACCTTACTGACTTGAACCGTGTCGAAAGGTAGCAAGAACAGCTGCCCTTATTTCATGTGTCTGTGGTTTTGCCAAGGGTGTTTTATTTCACTGTTGTCAAGTACATTTTTAATTATCTTATTCGTTTTGGTTGTTTGAATTAAAGGAAAAAAGGGAAAAGATTTGAAAAAAAAATTGTAAAACATTACAAAAGGACTGAGGGAAAGGACCAGTTAGTATGCATGACAAACAAATGCTCTGCATTAAAGGCTGGGGAGGAAGAGAAAAGGAAGGGATGGGGGAGGGAGAAGAGAAAACAAGGGGGGTTAGCCAAGTCAGGCTTATGTACTAAATGTTATAGCTTTATAAATTCCCAGAAGTGCAAAAAAGATCTTAGTGTATATAATGCTTTAAAAAGTCACAGAAGGAAAAAGGAAATGAATTCAACTCACTTGCTTTCGGGGCTGCCTTAAAAAAAAAAGTCAGATAAATGCTGCTAACAGAGCTCTTTGCAATGTTTCAAAATGAATAAATAAAACCTTCCCTGCCAACTTTTTTTTATTATTATGTCTGTCTCTGACTTTTTAAATGCTTTCCTTAAAAATGTTTTCATGCTTCCTTTTCCCTGAACGTTTTACAGTTCGCGTTCTTAAATTTCACTGGAGACCTGCAAATCAAGTTGCATCTTGCTGATTTGATAGCTGCTTTTACGCAGCCCAGCGGAAGGCAATGCCTTAGCATCACTCTTGCTGGGAAGAGAGTTTATTAGCAAGGCCTCCCCTGCTTAGCTGGCAGGAGGACATGATAGGAAAGCGAGACTAGGCTTGGTCTGGCCCAGGGGCCAGCCAGCAGGTGACTGGATCAGGCGGAGCGGGCCACTCAGCGGTGACCTTCAGTCTCATAGGGACAACAAAGGAAATAACCTCTTTCCCCAAACATCATTAGAGACCCTTGCTTTCCCATCCTGGCTGGGAGAGAGGAAGGGAAAGTGGACAGAGGCAGGAGAAGAAATATCCTTGTTTTGCAATGCTAGTAATTAGTCCTAGAGGATTTCTCCAACTGCTACTGCTGGCAGGAAGGCCTAGAAAGTGTAGTCGTCAGGCTCACTGCAACGGCCACCGCGGTGCGGGTTCCCTACTTGAAATTCAAATGAGAGCTGCTCTGACCTTTCCTGTCACATATTTTATTTCAGACAGTTTACAAGGCCTCTCCACCATGCAGGTCATGTTTTAGTTTAAACAGAAATACTCTCATAGGTGTTAGATGCGAGTTAATGATTACACTGAAATCATTCTAATTAGGCTCTGTTGTTACACGCTGCCCTTTGGGGGCTGCTGCTGTTGTCACATAAAGTATTTTGTAGAAAAATAATTGGTCTGAGATCTCTTCCTCCCTCTTTTCACATACCCATCCCCTCTCTTCCTCTTTTTTCAAAAAAAAAAAATTATTGATCTTTCAGCACTTTAACGGGAAGATCATTCACCTCTGGGTCCCTGTGATCCTTCAGGAAGGCCTCAGGCTGTCAACTGCGGAGGGAGGTCGCCTCCACTGGTCCTTTGGCAGTGCAGGCCTGCGACACTTTATTAGAAAGGAAATGAGAATGAGATTCCTATTAGGGTTCCTCCAAAGCATCCTTACATTCTGTTTTGTTCTGCTCTGTTTTGGGGGAGCCCCCAGGTAGAACGATTGACTTATTCCAAGAGGCTTGTCACCTTCCTGCGCTGTGCACTGTGTGAGGAATGATTCAGTGGGGTGGGCGGTGCTCAGGTCTCTGTATAATTTCTTTGTCATTTACCTACATCTATATACATACACCATGCACAGTTCACTCTCCAGCAATTTTCTATCTTGTTACCGCCAGGATAATCCAATATCGATTTTTTTCCCTCTCAACTTTTCTTTGTTTCTTCTCATTTACCCTCAATAATTGACCCAGCTACCTTAGAGAAAAAAGCACTTAGCAATTTAAAGGGATATACTTAGCATTAGAGGAAGAGGAAACAGATATGGAAGCACGAACAGGGTCTATTCTGAAAAACAGACAATGCTGATGAAGATAAAAAGGACCATCGCTTGGAGGAAAAAAAAAAAATTTGTCCTGAAATCTGACAGTTAAAAAGTTGGCTAAAGAGTTGAAAGGAGAAAGGAAGAGGCTTCAAATGAAGAGGCAAAGATCCAAGCTGGGAAAGGTGTGCTAACCTAGTATCAGGAGTAGGCTGGGTGCTTAACATCCTTGCCTGCAATTGAGAGACCTGACTACACTTTTTAAGGTTGTTTTCAATCTTACAAGTATTGGGAAAAATTATCCCGAGGCCAACATGTCTCAGCCTCTTTAAATCTAGATCCAGTGTCATCAGAGAATTTGGGAAACAAAAATTTTTATTAAAGTTTATGCAGCAAAAAGTTGTTTGAGGCAGGCTGGCAAAAAAATTTACTCATCCTAATTTTTAAAAAACAGTGTAAGTTTCAACAGAATTATAAAAGCATAACTACTGTTTACTACCTTAAAAATTCAGTATCTCAGCTGGCCATGGTGGCTCACACCGGTAATCCCAGCACTTTGAGAGGCCGAGGTGGGTGGATCATGAGGTCAGGAGTTCGAGACCAGCCTAGCCAACATGGTGAAACCCCATCTCTAATAAAAATACAAAAATTAGCCAGGTGCAGTGGTGGGAGCCTGTAATCCCAGCTACTCAGGAGGCCAAGGCAAGAGAATCGCTTGAACCAGGGAGGCAAAGGTTGCAGTAAGCCAGGATCACGCCACTGCACTCTAGCCTGGACGACAGACTCAGACTCCATCTCAAAAAAAAATAAAAATAAAAAATTCAATATCTCTAGCATTTGCTGTCTGGTACCTCTTAAGGATTCCCTGTCTCAACCTGAGTCCTATGAAATCCACCTTGCATTTCATGCCACCATGGGGAGATACATGAGCTCCAACTCCTCACTCGGTTTCCCCAAGAAGCTGAAAAGTATAAGACACAGACATTAGTTGGGTATTCAAGAAAGATAAAAAAGTAGTAATGAAAACTTCCTTTATGTTTTCATAAATTATGTTTCAGAATTAGGTTACTGTAATGTTTTGCTTTTATTCTCTTTTAACATTGGAAAGGTGGGGGTGGGTTACAGCGACAGGATTCAGGGAGCCTTGAATCCCTTTGAAAGAAGTCACAAAAATTAAAATACTAGGTTAGAGACCTTTTGTTCTTTTTGTCTTTGCTTAAGAGCTAAAGTAAGTTGTCAGTCCACAAAAACCCTTGCTATGTGAATAAACATTCTACCGGCAATGCTAATAATTCAATTAATGTCCTATGCAAGTATGAAAGAACTAGTTTCTCACCGGTTTGATTAGCTCACATCTTGTTAGTATTTTGTTTTACAGGTTTTATATACACATGCACTCATCTACACATGTACATGTATATACACTGTGCCTATATATGTGATAAAGACCCTTGCTCTCTCTTCTAAACTATTAAAAACAAGTTTATTTCATGACCCCCACCAACCTTAGACTGCAGCCTGGCCGCCTCATGCCTACCAAGGCCTCCAACTGCAGTGTTTGTTGGCAACACCTTTGTCACTGCCTAAACAAGGCATCAATAATTAAATTCCCATTTATAAAAAGAGGAAATTATTCATGCCATCAGCACTCCCCATCAATAACGGGAGGAAACCTAACTATCTCATTACCCCATCACACTGTGTGCAAACAGAACTGCCCGTTGTTGACAATAAATATTTGATAAGTGAGGAAACAGGAAGGATAAACCAAGGGTGCAGAGTGGAGCTGCACAGTTGCCAGGGGACGTGGCCTCGGTGGCTGTGGTTTACCTCCCAGGTCATCCTGGAGACGCCTCCTGGATTAGCTGCAAACTGACCATGCTGAATGAAAAGCAGGCCATGCGCCTTCTTCTGAATCACACAGACTTTCTCTCTTTATTCATGTCTAAAAATAAAATAAATCTTGTTTTTCACTTTTCTTTCTTTGCTTTCTCAATACATTGCTAGAGAACATTCTCAATCAAAGTTTTAAAATACACCATTGTATTTGAAACATTCTACTATGCCTCAACATCCCAACTGGAAGTTTAGTGAAAAATGGACTGACCAAGTGGGTGGGCACTTGAGATTCAAGCTTAGCTTTCCCGTGGACCTGCTGGGAAGCCACAGGGAAGCTGCTTTACCGCTCTGTGCCTCAGTTTCCTCAAGTTGAAACTGAGGTATTTGGAAGAGCTAATTTCTCTCTAGCTCTTAAAAATAAAATGTTTATTTTCATGGGAATTCTTCCCTCATAATAATTTGTTAAAATATAGGAAAATCACAGATCATCCCAAAGAAGAGATGCAATCTAATTTTCAGTTTGGTACTAGCTTTGCTGCTGACCTTGGATAAATCATTAATTCCAGCCCCCATGTTGCTCATGTTGAATAGAAATAATGCTGATTATTTTCTTTTGCAAGGTTATTCTCTATTTCTACCCCTATCTATTTTCCACCCTACTCAGGTCTCCTCAGTATCTTTGGAAGCAGATGCCATCACCCATCCTCCTCTCCTTTCTGGCTTCCTGTTGGACTGGGCCAATGGAAGTCTCCACCAAGAGACTGGAAGGCAGGAGTTGAGAGATGTTAACATATTTCTTCACCACTCCCTCCCCATTTGTGCAACCCTTCTGGGACAGGGACAGCAGTTCTGTCTTTCCCTAACTACAGCTCCCACCAGACAGTCCTTTGCCACAGCTCCTGTTCTCACTGGGCTCTGGAAACCTATTTCCTCCCCTTTTCCCCTCAGCCCCAGGCATAGGAACAGCTCCCCGCAGTGGCCACCCTCTGGTTTGTCTCTGCCCATATCTCTGTAAGTAGGAGTTTCAGTAAAGCCCCATCTTCAAGCTATCTAAGCTCAGTTCCATTTAATGACAAAACTCTGGGTGATACCCAGGTTAAAAATTAAGAATAACCAATCTAAAATCCTTCTGGAACTGTATTAGTGGCTTAAGGCTGCCATAAGAAAGTACCACAGACCGAATGTCTAAAGCAACAGAAATGTATTTTCTCGTGGTTCTCGGGGCTAGACGTCCAAAGTCAAGGTGTCAACAGGGTTGTTTCTTCTGAGGCCTCTTTATTGGTGTGTCCACACACTGCTATAAGGACATACAAGAGACTAAATAATTTATAAAGGAAAGAGGTTTAATGGACTCACAGTTCCACATGGCTGGGAAGGCCTCACAATCATGGCGGAAGGCGAAGAAAGAGCGAAGGCACATCTTACATGGTGGCAGGCAAGAGAGTGTGTGCAGGGGAACTGCCCTTTATCAAACCATCAGGTCTCATGAGACTTATTCACCATCATGAGAACAGTATAGGAAAACTTGCCCTCATAATTCAATTACCTCTCATCACCTCCCTCCTACAACACATAGGGATTTCCGGAGCTACAGCTAGTGCTCGACTTCCAACCACGGTCAGGACCGCGGACCGGTCATAACACGATTTGGTCGTAAGTTGAGTAGGCTATATGCACGCGGAGGTGGTAGTGCTGCCGGAAGCTGGTCCGCACTGTCATACGCCCAGCTGGGCAACGTTTGCGCTGCCAGACGTGGAGGAGTCGTGGCTAGCGATTGTGATCATAAAGTCGAATGGTCCTAAGTTGCATAGGTGATAAGTCAATCAAGAAGATGAGATTTGGGTGGGTACATAGCCAAATTCTATCAGCCTCTTTCCTTGGCCTGTAGATGGTCACCTTCTCCCTGTGTCTTCACATCGTTTTTCTTCTGTTGTGTCTGTGTCCTAACCTCCTCTTCTTATAAGGACATCAGTCAAATTAGATTAGGACCCACCCCAATGACCTAATTTTAACCTAACTACCCTTTAAAGACCCTTAACATTCTGAGATACTGGGAGTTAAGACTTCAATGTATTAATTTGGCAGAGATAAAATTCAGCACAAAAGGTACTTTCGGTATAATTTCAACAAGGACTTTCAATATCATTAGGACACAAACTTTTAGGAATGAAACCTGTCTGCATTTCTAGCATATTCTTCAAGAGAGGTCTCCCAGATTATAAACCCAAACCACAACTAATAGCCATGCTATTCACAGGGTATGCAATACCAGACATAAACTCCAACCAAACACTGGTCACAATGTAGTACTAGCTTCACCCACCTCAATCAGAGGAATCTGTGACCAGAATGGGAGCATACCAGGGTAGGAAACATTAATTGGGAGGCAGAAGATGGGAACTTCTAGCTGAGTGGCCTTGATTATCACCCAGCATTTTAGATGCTCCATTTCTGCAGCGATAAAATAATAAGATCAACCACTTTCTGAGGTTATTAAAAGAATCAAAGGAGACAGTAGATGTAAAAGTCCTTTGCAAACTTAAAATACTGTCCTGTACATATAATACGCTTGCCCTAAGTTCAATTGCACTGTTTTTTGTTTTCCAGAGTACGAAGAGTTTAAAGACAATAAGCCCTTTGAAATCAAGAAACTTTTGTCATATACTAATTTTATTCCTTCCACAGTTCCTAGATGAGCACACAGTGGGTTTTCAATACGTATTTACTGAATTAAGTTTTCAGTAGTACAGTGCTTATCAATCTTCATTTAATTAAAAATAAAAACATTGAATGAAGGCACCCAGCTCTAGAAGACAAAACTAGAAATACCTATTAGTTTGCTCAACAAGTTGAGTTCATAAGAACTTCTCAACGTTTTTGCCAATGTCTTTTAGTAATTAAGGCACACCAACACATTTAGGATGTATTCTGAAAAACATCTATCAGTATTCTTTCCAGGGGCCATTACATATGGTCCATGATCTTTGATGATGAGAGAACTTCTTCAATTTCCTGATACAATAGTCTCCTTTTATCCATGGGGCATATGTTCTAAGATCCCAAGGAGATGTCTGAAACCTCAAATAATACTGAACCCCAAATATTAGTCTATGTTATGTTTTTACTTACACATACATACCTATGATGAAGTTTAATTTATAAATTAGGCACAGTAAGAAATTAATAACTAGTAATAAAATAGAATAATTATAACAATATTCTGTAATAAAAGTTATGTGAATGTGATCTCTCTCTCTTTCTCTCTCTCTAAATATCTTATAGTACTGTACTCACGCTTCTTCCTGTGATGATGTGAGGCGATAAAATGTCTATATGATGACATAAAGTGAGGTGAATGACATAGGCATTGTCATGCAGGGTTTAAAACTTATGAATTGTTTATTTGTGAAAATTTCCATTTAATATTTTCAGATCAAGATTAACCTCCAGTAACGAAAACAACCAAAACCAAAACTGCAGAGAAGGGGGAGTACTGTAATTAGATGGAACTCTAACGTAATTAGAGTTTGACCCGATAACAGCTCCATCCTCTAATCCACATATCATAGGTTCATACCTACTCTGAAATTATACTTTAAAGAAGACAGAGTTTTGCATCATTTTTATATTATACTAAGTGACCATTGAATGCTGGAATCCTAATTCTTCTTCAAATTCTTGAATAATAAGCATTTATACAGGAACACACACCTGTAATCCCAGCTACTCAAGAGGCTAAGGCATGAAAATCGCTTAAACCCAAGAGGTGGAGGTTACAGTGAGCCAAGATCGTACCACTGCACTCCAGCCTGGCTACAGAGCGAGATTTCGTCTCAAAAAAAAGAAAAAAGAAGATAATGAATAATGGGAATTAATTATAAATTGGAATTTTTTTTTTTACTTAAGAAATAACTTTGAGTCTTTTGAACTTCCCTGATCTCTTTCTGCAAATCCCTTAATTTCAATTCAATGTCATTCACTCAGAACATTATAGTAGATAGTCCTTCCTTGAGTTAGAGCTGCTAGGGTTTCTCTGTTTTGGTTTATAACGTGATGGAAACTATGACGTTAGTTGAACTGTGAGATACATTGCATAATTTGCATAGTTGCTTTCCTATTCAAAACCACTTCTTATTGTGTAACATCCTTGTGACATTATTACAAATCCAGAGAGAGAGAGTGAGAAAGAGAGAGAGAGGATTATGGGGAGTTAACCTCCAAGGTTCTCATTCCACATGCTACATATTAACAGGAATAAAGAGGAACTGGAAAAAACTAATAAACAGAGAAAGGAGAAATAAGAACAACGATGTTTTCATGGGAACAACAAGAAAATTATTTTGCCTATGCTTGGATGGGAGAATGCAGAGGTGCACGTGAGGGTGGAACCTAACAGGATGTGGGCTCTGAGGTCAGGTTATCCGGCTGGAATGCTGGATGTGCCAGTTATTCACTGAGTAAATATGGACACATTCTTAACCTCTCTATGCCTTAGTTGTCTTTTTTGTAAAAGAACAGTGTGATCATTGGGCTTATAGAGTCATTCTGGAGATCAATAAAGCCAATTAATGTAAAGGATTTAAGGCTGAGCCTGGCAAATATCTGAATAAATACTAACTGCTGTTGTTGTTGTTGTTGTTGTTGTTATAAAAATGTTCCACCCTCCTTAAGTCAGAATTTTGTCACTAGTTAAAATCTTTCCAAGTGTGTCAGCATCTCACTCAATGTAGATGATATGGTTTGGATGTTTGTGTCCTCCTAATCTCATGTGGAAATGTGATTCCCAGTGTTGGAGGCAGGGCCTGGTGGGAGGTGATTGGCTCATGGGGGCAGATCACTCATGAATAGCTTAGCACCATCCCCTTGGTGATGAGTATTCACTCAGTCCCCCAGAAAATCTGGTTGTTTAAAAGAATCCGGTTCAATATAATCCATAGGTTCTAAGAAAAAGAGTCTGGGATCTCCCCCACCTCTCTCTTGCCCCCTTTCACCATGATAGAGGCTGGCTCCTCATTTTGTTCCACCATGATTGGAAGTTTCCTGAGGCCCTGTCCTGAAGTAGAACAGATGTTGACACCATGCTTGTACAGCCTGTAGAACTGTGATCCAATTAAACCTCTTTCTTTATAAATTACCCAGCCTCAGGTATTCCTTTACAGCAAGTTTGCCCAACCCATGGCCCATGGGCCTCATGTGGCCCAGGACAGCTTTAAATGAGGCCCAATACAAATTTGTAAACTTTCTTAAAACATTATGAGTTTTCTTGTGAATTTTTTTATAGCTCATCGGCTATCATTACTATTAGTGTATTTTATGTGTGGCCCAAGACAATTCTTCTTCTTCCGGTGTGGCTCAGGGAAGCCAAAAGATTGGACACTCCTGCTTTATGGGGAAGTATAAAGGCTTAACACAATGACAAACATATTCTATAAAAAGGATGGATTGGTCTGGCACCTTCTAGCTCTCACAGTCAATGCTCCTGTGAGGCCAACAGACCCTCCAAGCCCTTAGGCTACATACGTTCTAGAACAGGAAGGAATCTGAAAGACAGTATTGTCTATTTCACATATTTTGTGATGAAGAGACAGACTCAGAGAGATTAGCTCTGGCTGGATTTTCCATAAGGGATTATGTGTCAGGCATGGGGCTGGAGTAGGAACGACACCCCTGAGATGGCCAGGCCTCTCCACATTACATGCCCAGCCCATGTTGTCACCTATGTCCTTATTTTTCCCACAAGTTCCATAACCCAGGATTCTAAAAACTAATTCATGCATGGCTAGATAAAAAAAGTGACTTGAAAGACCAAAATGTAAGCTTTTTAAGGGCCCAAACCTTATCATTTTTTTTTCTTGTTAGCTGGATATATTTCTCAACCTCACCTTAACCTTTTTCTGTTTCTCCCAGAAAACCTAGCACTTTGCCTCATACAAAGCAGGTCTTTTAAGAAAAAATGTTGTTTAAAAATTTTGACTTTACTTAATTTGCAATGATGTATCTATCATCATTCCTCACTCTTAGCATGATTTGACATATGGGCATAGGGAAAGACCATGAAAGAAATAGCTCATCATAAGAATTTTGAATTCCTGGTTATGTCAGAACTCCCATCATATTTTCATGCCCACATGTCTCAAAATAGATATTAGCTTCCTGATGGGCCACTGCATCAATGCACTGTGATATTCCTTAGTGTTCTGCCTATGTGTACCATCAGCTGCCCTTTGGAAATCATGTCTACTAGCACGTCTTGGTCCATTTGGGCTGCTTTAACAAATATCATAAACTGAGTGGCTTATAAAACTAGAAATTTATTTCTCAGTTTTAGGGGATAGAAAGTACAAGGTCAAGGTGCCAGCAGATTCTTGAGGGCCCACTCTCCAGTTCATAGATAGCACCTTCTAGCTGTGTCTTCACATGATGGAAGGAGAGAACTGTTGATCTCAGGACCAGCAGCTCCACCTGCCCTCTTGACCTAATCACCTCTCAAAGGCCCCACCTCCTAATACCATCACATTGAGGATTCGGTTTCAATGTATGAATTCTGGGGAGACACAAACATTCAATCCATAGAAGCACACATAAAATTACTTTGTCAAATCAAAAGGCAGTTTTGGCTCAAATTAAATGCAAACTTGGAAGGGCTGCCGAATCCTATTTATCAATGTAACAAATAATATTTACCAATTGCTTCATTTCCCTAAATTGTTTTCCATCCTCAGGATACGTAGCTTGCATCTTAATTTGGCACTAATTTCTCGATACTAGAAACTTCTCCTGTGTGTTTTACCTTATTCCTGCTTCAACAAAAGTAAACACTGATTTGGACTCCTCTGGCAACTTGCTAATACAACAGATTAGTGCATTCTGCCTTAGGCAAAGTCTTTCTTTCTGCTCTTTAGGGATTGTGCAGCTATCAGATGTAATTTTGATTCTTCATATTTTAGCAGTCATGCATGGGACTTCTTTAGGCAAGTGAGACTGAAATATCTCTCTGACAACATGTTGGAACATGTCCCAGTCAAGGACACAAACACAGTTGCCTCTAAGATGAAGAATGCTGAAAGGGATCGTACAGTGGAAGAATGAGAGAGAATCAACACAGAATTTAGTTCTAAATCTGGGATATGATTAATCATTTACCAATCATGGCTTGATTTTCCTTGTCTCCATATTTACCACAACCGGTACATCAAAGACCAAAAACCAAGAAAACATTTGAGACAAGATGACAATGAGACCTTAGAGCCAAATTAACACCTCCTTCATACAAACAATAAATTGTTATATGCCTCATGAGTAGACAAAAAGGCCCTCTCGGGGTGGCCCCAAATTAAGATCTTCAGGTGAGTCACATTAAGGAGACAACAAATAGGTTACTCTGGTGACAAGGATTCTCTCCTTGACCAAAACTTTAGTTAGCTTCCTCTGAATCCTTTGTTTGACCAGGTCTGACATTGGGCTTTCCTTCTCATCCTTGTAGGATCCACTTTGAGCAAGAATTCTGATAAGTCAGTTTAGGGAAACTCTCCCCGGGGCTTTGGTATCTGACCACCCTGGATATCCTATCACCCTTCCTTCAGTAATAAGCCTAGCAAGTCACTTTAGCCAGAAACCCTTTATCTTTTATGTTTTTCCTCTTAGTAATTTTCCATCCACTGACACACACCCTGCCCCTTGGTTATAAATCCCCTTTTCTTGTTAAAGTTGGAGTTCAGTCTGATCACTCTCCCCCACTGCAAGACTCCATTGCAGTGGTCCCTGTACCTGTCGCCAGGCTCCCCTCCCCCTGGGAATAAAGCCATCCTTATCATCTTTAACAAGGTTCGTGAAGAATTTTTTTCTTTAACACTGGCTTGGATTGGGGAGAGGGCATGTCAGTAATCAGACTGGCTGTTTCTTCCTCTAATCCAACCTGCCTGTTAATGCTGGACAAGTCCCCCTCTGGCTCTCATTTATCTTACTCATCAGATTGATGAGCTCCAGGACTCCCTATCTCACCAATCCATAATCTGTCAGCTCAGTGCTTCCAATATGAGCATGCATCAGAATCCCCTGTAGACTGAAAAACTGACTACTGGGAACTATGTTTACTATTTGGATGACAGATTTAGAAGCCCAAATCTCAGCATCATACAATATATCCAAGTAACAAACCTGTGCATGTACCCCTGAATCTAAAACTACATTTAAAAAAAGAATCCCCTGTGGAGCTCACTTAGTATCCCCATTCTCAGGAATTTGGGGTGCTGAGTGCCCCAGCATCTGTATTTTTAATAAGCTTTATATGTGAATCCAACACCGATGCATTCATCTTACATACATAAAAACTGGTGATAACAGATGTTAAAGAACTTGTCCCGGGCAGCATGGCTAGTGCTAATGCTAATTAGGTGCACAGCTGGGCCCCGCTCTGGTCTCTAGTCTCCTCTTAATCTGGTTGCAGTAATGAGCCTTTGCTTCTTATGGCATTGATAGTCCTCCATCTGACTTTCTAGGTCCTTTCTATTGTATTATTTTTTATTTACTTTTTTTTTTTTTTTTTGAGACAGACCCTCACTCTGTCACCCAAGCTGGACTGCAGTGGCACTATTTCAGCTCACTGCAACCTCTGCCTCCCAGATTCAAGCGATTCTCCTGCCTCAGCCTCCCAAGTAGCTGGGATTGCAGGTGCCCTCCACCATGCCCGGCTAATTTTTGTACTTTTAGTAGAGACAGGGTTTCACCATGTTAGCCAGGCTGTTCTCAAACTCCTGACCTTAAGTGATCCTCCCACCTCAGCCTCCCAAAGTGCTGGGATTATAGGCGGGGGCCACTTGACCCTGCTAGTCCTTCTTAATACAGTACCTTGCACTAAACTCTCTCCAGTCATGCACCTCCTGCCTCCCCGGCACCCTCTACTTTATCACACAGCCGTCCATGTTCTGTTCCCCTCACATGTTGTCATTGTCCCATGAAATATCCTCTTTTCTCTAACCCACAAGTTATTTCTTCAATTCCTCAATGTTCTGCTCAATTCCCACCTCTTCTCAAGTCTATGTGACTCTTGTGCTTTCACTCTTCCCCCTCTTTTGCTCTCTAATTACACTCTGTCCTTAGTGCACAGCCTGGCCATTAACTATTTATTCTAATATAGTTGCTGTGATGGTTAATTTTATGTGTCAGCTTGACTGGTGTATTAGTTAATTTTTGAATTTCTATAATTAAATACCTGAGACTGGGTAAATTACAAAGAATTTAATTAAATATCTGAGACTGGGTCAATTATAAAGAATTTAACTGGCTCATGATTCCACAGGCTTTACAGGAAGCATGGCTGGGGAGGCCTCAGGGAGCTTTTATTCATGGCAGAAGGCAAAGCAGAACAGGCATTTTCACATGACCAGGGCCAGAAGAAGGGCTGGTGAGAGGAAGGTGCTGTACACTTTTAAACAATCTGATCTCAGGAGAACTCTATCATGAGACCAGCACTTGGGGGGTGATGCTAAATGATTAGAAACCACCCCCATGATCCAATCACCTCCTACCTCCCACCAGACCCCACCTCCAACACTGGGAATTATCATTCGACATGAGATTTAGGCAGGGATACAGATCCAAACCCTATCAACCAGACCGTGGGACAGCCAGATTGCTGGCCAAATATTATTTCTGGATACACCTGTGAGGGTATTTCTAGAAAAGATTAGCATCTGAATTGGTGGACTGAGTAAAGTATATGGCCTTCCCCAGTGTATGTGGGCCTCACGCAATTCATAGAGGGCCTGAATAAAACAAAAAGGTGAAGAAGCTTGAATTTACTCTCCAACGTTGAGCTGCGACATCGGTCTTCTCCTGTCATTGGTGCCCCTGGTTCTTGGGCCTTTAGACCTGCACTGGAATCCACACCACTGGCTCTCCTGCTCTAAGGCCCCAAACTACACCGCTGACTTTCCTATGTTTTAAGCTTGCAAACAGCAGATCACGGTACTTTTCAGCTTCCACAGACATAGCTTATTAAATCTATATTTAAGTCTATCTATCCTATTGGATAGATATCCATATATATCTCCATCTGACTGGCTCTATTCTCTAGAGAACTCTGACCAACATGCTTTTGTTTCTTTTTTGTTACTTACATTCTTTCTTTTAATTTTTATATTTTATTGAATTTTATATTATATTACTATTATTTCTTTTAATTTGTTTCTTATGTTGTAATTGTTTCTTTTAATTATTTTGCCCAACTAGATCATGAGTTCACAAAGTCAAGCCCCATCCTCTGTATTTCTCTCAGTATTCCTCACAGTAACTAGCAAACATATGCCAACTGACATATGTTTGTCCAATTTTTAAGATGTAACCTCTTTACATGAAGTTTTATTGTCATTATTATTAGCGCGAGTAACAGAGGCTATGGGGCACTTGGATATTAGCCTGGGAATCACAGGGTGCAGGGCACTTGGCCAAAGCCCATAAACTGCCACTATTATGACATATTTTATTTGTTCTCAGAATGATTTTAAAAATTGACCATTATCTCAAAATTAGAATATTTCACATAAAATCTTAACTTCAAGCTTTTCCTAGAAAATCATAAAAACTGGGAATCCTCTGCTCACATTCTTGTAGGTCAGAAATTACCTTGGACTAAGTAAAACCAGCTGCCTCCTTTAGACAAGGATTTGTGTAGTCCAATGTGCCATGGTCATCACCCTTCCTGTGGTATCCCTAGCACTGAAAGTGAGTGTCAACAGTCATTTATCATTACGCTTGACTGCTGTTTTACATCTAGTCAGAAAACAGCTGCTGGGACTATTGTTCTATCAAAGGAGAGAAATCAAAAGATATACCAAAAAAGCTGCTCATTAAAAAAAAATTGAATACATGCCTTTGTAAAGGCAAGAAATATGCTTGTATGTTTGACATGCAAACAAAGCAAATCAGTGGTTTTTTTTTTTTATGCCCTGCCTGCCTCAGTCACTCAACTTGGGTGTCATGGGCACTGACATCTGTAACCACTGATATAGGCCCTAAGGGAATGACTGCCTTAGCTATAGTGTATTGATCAGGTAGGTTAAGTTATGTTGCCATAAGAAGCCCAATAATAACAAATGTTATCTCTTATTTATCCAACATATCCTAAGAGTCAGCTGGGAACTCTGATCGAGGTCTCTTTTTCTCTTGCTAATAAAATAATCATCATCCTGAATATTGCCAGTCACATAAGCAGAACAAAGCTCTAAAGAGGTCTCATATTGGTAACTAAATGCTACAATATGAAAATGATACGTAATATCTCTCATAACTACTTGGCCAAAATTAATCATGTGGCCCCAACTCAACTGAGGGAATGAATGTATTCTCTTCCCAGGTCCACAAGGGGGTGTAGTTTCAAGGGCAAGAATTTCCCAACGCCATAACCTTGCCCCCCCTCCCACCTCTCCAACTGGGGATTAGAGGTCTTTGTTTAATTTTTCAAGTGCTCGGGAAAGAATCAAAGATCAATCGCTCCAGTAGAAGTTTAAATGAACTCCTTTCCTAGGCCAGGGGGCTTGGAGGAGGTGGGAATTCCTCCCAGGTTAAAAGTCCCCTTCTTCCACACCCCTTCAGATTCCATATTTGGGTCCACTTCTACAATCTTCATGGAAACTTTCTCTTTCTCATCTTTTTCTCTCTCCTTTTTCTCTTTCTCTGCATAAATAAATCCCTTTCTGCAAAAACTCTTTGGGGTCTGATATTTACTTGCAAGTGCACTTCACTTGGCATGGTCCCCTGTCCCGTTCTTGGGTGAGTGAGAAACCAAGAGCCTGAATCCCACCAGGTAACGAGCTAAACCTCCCCTACACCCTGGGTCCTAGAACACAACCACAAGGAAACACAGCTTACTTTGTGCCTGAGGACAAAGGGCTGGAAATAAGTGATGAGCAGTATTGACAGACAACCATAGGGCCAGGAATAACCTGATCTTAAGAAGGCTAAACCTGCCCTTGGCCAAGCACAGGACCAACCATTGGTGGTCACTTTCTGATGTGTTGCTTTGCTGAATGGCCAGAGTCCAGCAGAGCTGTCATTCAAAGCACTTACACAAAAGAGAACACAACTTTGTTGCATATTTTTGAGAATTCCCGGAGAATATAAAGAACTGAGTAATTCTTCAAATCTGTGGCTATGAGTCCCATCTATCTTAGCCATCAATATCATATCAATAAGAACGATACTCTCCCCATGAATTTAAGATACTCTGTTATACCTGGGGCAATGGAGACATGAACTGTTAAGAAAGACAAGATTTCCAAGCCACAGGGGTAAGAATTTTGTCAAGAAGAGTATAATTTGTTCAGGGGGGAAGCAAAATGAGAGGAAACACATGAGTTCACGGTGCAAAAACCATGTCTAATTCAACATTTTATGTGGCATCTTGCATATTATTGCTTTAAACTTTTAACAACTTTAATAATATCCTTGAACCTTATTCTTCTCTGACAGGCACATCATAAAAGCCACCTTCAAAAGTGATGCTAGACAAACTACACTTGCTGCTTAGTGTTCTGACAAGTATCTGTATGCTACTTGTAATATATAAAAAGCACTCATTTAATATGTCTTTTCAGTATCACAATGAAAAAACATAATTAAGTAATGAGAACACAACTTTGAAGGCTATAATAAGTCCTGGCCATTAAGGCTATCCATGTGAACACCTGTGCATCCATCTTTGGAAATCAGAAGTCTCTCTGGAATATACTTAGAAAGACTACCCAGCTCCTTCTTTTTCAGTGTTGAAAACATTCGCATATTTTTTTCTACGTGCGCTGACGTTTCTCCCATAGTCTCCTTATGTGTGAAGAAAACATTTTAATCAGAACTCAATTTATCATAGAGAATAATGAATGCTTTAAAAAAGCACAGATGAAGATAGCTTTACAAATAAGCAAATAAATTGCTACCTGCTGAAAGCACACAATGAGGGCCCTGTCATGAAATCACAGTGAGATAATAACAGTTTCATAAAATTTGCTGACCCACTCAACACATTTATTAAGAATTATGTAATAAGAATGCCTTTTTGTATATTTCCTGCAAGCCTCTATGTCAGATATCAAGTCTGTCTTCTCAGCAAGCCAAGCTGGAGGATTCACAGTTCAAGACATCTTGATGTCTGTATTAAAAGTTCAATCTTGCTGTTTGGTCCCTCTCAGTGCATGGCTCACACAGGCAAGACATCTGAAGGCTCTAAAGTATGGTTTATGATTAGCATTACTGACATAAAAGCAAAAAAAAAAAAGAATCTTTTTAAGTTTTCTTTTTTGAGACAGAGTCTCGCTTTGTCACCCAGGCTGGAGTGCAGTGACGTGATCTTGGCTCACTGCAGCCTCCGCCTCCCAGATTCAAGTAATTCTCCTGTCTCAGTCTCCTGAGTAGCTGGTACTACAGGTGACCATCACCACGTCCAGCTAATTTTTGCATTTTTAGTAGAGACAAGGTTTCACCACATTGGCCAGGCTGGTCTCAAACTCCTGACCTTGTGATCCGCCCACCTCAGCCTCCCGAAGTGGTGGGATTACAGGCGTGAGCCACCCTGCCCGGCCTAGAATTCTTTTCAAATTGCAAGGCAGATGTATATTCTCTTATGACCTAAGAAATCAAATCAATGGAACAAACCACAGATGGCTACTTGAAGGCCATGAAAACCTCAACTTTTAATATCACGAACAGATACTTTTCAAAATCACACACAACAACCCAGGGATGAAAATCCCAGAATGCAGAACATTCTGGGATCACTCTAAGGTCTTAAAGGACTTGATATTTCATTCCAATGGCCCCATTCTGCCATCACGTAGCCACATCAGGTTTCCAGAGAGCTTCAGCTTGTGATATCCCAAACCAGTGTAACAGTCCCAGAAGATTCCAAAGGATGATACCGACAGAGAGGTTTTTAAGCTCAATGATTTGGAACCGTCATGACATGTGGGCCCCTGGAGTAAGTCTAGCAGGGAGAAGGTGGGGAATAAAAGGAGACTGTGAGGCATTGGAGTGTCCCCTGGTACAAAAAGTTGATGCCCAATTAGATTTAGAAAAAGTGACAAAGAGTTGATGCCCAATTAGGTTTAGAAAAAGCTCTTCTCTGTAAACCTCAATTACCTGTGATGCCTTATGACATTCAGCATTTACAAAGTATAATTACACAATAGTGTCTGACATTTAACGTCTATGGATAATTTAAAAGACTTCTACTTCAAAAAGGCTGCTCATGAGCAACAGTAATCACTTCAATTAGCTTGGCACCATTACAATGTAACAAGACCATTTGACTGCCTATTAGAACCAGCCAAGCTCTTCAAGTGTGTTAATTTAGCAGTCATTGCTAATTTCTGGGCTTTGCTACATTTGCATAGGAAAACATAGCCCTCTAAGCAAGAGAGGAAGTTTCATTCCTGAACTGGCTTCCTATTCTTAGAGGGGCTTTTTATATTTTCACATAGAAATCAGAAACATATTCAAAATGTAAGCATTTTTAAAATAGTATTGGGTAAGATAAGACCCTGAACCAAATGGAAACAAGACGATTGTTCTCCCAGTTTTATGTCATATATATGTGTGTGCGCACGTGTGTGTGTGTGTGTGTGTGTGTGCATGGACACATTAAATACATGTTAAGTATATGATATATAAACATATATATAGGAAATATATAATAGCCAACATGTAACATACAATATATTTACAATATCCAATCTATTTTAACATATATATTATCTAACATACGATATATACATTACAATGTATTTTAAAGTCAACTTGGCAAAATTGTGATTGCAAAAAACCGTAGGACTTGGTCTTCTAAAAAAATTTTCAATGACAAGTCAATCCACTAGTACTGGAGCTATGGATACATAGTCTCCTTTATTATTTTTATTTTTTTTATTGTTATGCTTATTATTGACACTACCGCGCATAAATTAGGCTTTATAAAAATCATATTCTTGGCCGGGCACAGTGACTCATGCCTGTAATCCCAGCACTTTGGGAGGCGAGGTGGGCGGATCACCTGAGGTTAGGCGTTCGAGACCAGCCTGGTCAACATGGTGAAACCCCACCTCAAAAAAAAAAAAAAAAAAAAAAAGAAAAATCATATGTTTTATACATGATGTCATTTGTTTCTCCCCATAAAGAATCTATTTTATAGAAGATTCTATAAAAAAAGAATCTATTTTATAGAAGAATCTATTTTATAGAACAAAATTCTTTATTTTATAAAATGAATCTATTTTATAGGAGAATCTATTTTATAGATTTGTGTACTGCTCTGAATTGCAGTACACAAAGTGACCCATACACACATGCACATCTAGAGATTACAGCATGCACCTTTTAGCTTCAACTTCAATAAAAATGTATTGAACGTATTCCATACCTGAGCAGTATTAAGTACTAAATGCTTATGAACAGAAATTCTCATAAAATAACTTGAAATATTGTGTACTCCTGATGAAGTGCTCTTTTGCCAAGATGCCATAATCTTTTCCTAATTGGGGTTCTCCTGACTTGCCATGGTGTGAATATGGCTTGTTTGTCCCCAACAAAACTTGAAACTTGATCCACAAAACTCCATACCAATTAGTAGTAACTCCTATTGCCCTCTCCCCGAGGCCCTGACTAATCTTCATTCTGTCTCTATTATTTGCCCCTTCTGGACATTTCATATGAATGGAATCCTATAGTACATGGACTTTTCTGACTTGCTTTTATCATGTAGCATAATATTTTCAGGTTTCATCTGTGCTGTACCATGTATAGGTACTTTCTTCATTTTTATAACTGAATATTATTTTACGGTATGGATATATCACATTTTGTTTACCTATTTATCAGTTGATGGACATTTGAGATTTGGGTTGTACTCACTTTTTGGCTATTATGAATAATTCTGTTACTGGTGAATATATATTTTCATTTTTGATGACTATTACCTTGGACTGGATTTGCTGGGTAACACCATAGCTCTATTTTTAACTATTTGAGGAACTGTCAAACTGTTTTTCAAATTACATCATTTTACTTTCTTATTAGCAATGTAGGAGGGTTCCAAATTCTCCACATCCATGCCCATGCTTGCTATTGTCCATCTTTTGTATTATGGCAACATACTGGGTATAAATCACAGTATCTCACTGTGATTTTGACTTGTACATCATTATTGCCTAATAATGCTGAACATTATTGATGATTATTGATCATTTATGCATCTCCTTTGAAGTATGAACCCCGAAAATCTGAAACAGGTCTCAGTTAATCTAGAAAGTTTATTTTGCCAAGGTTGAGGAGGGGCACCCATGACACAGCTTCAGGAGATCCGGACAACATGTGCCTGAGGTGGTCAGAGCACAGATTGGTTTTATACATTCTAGGGAGACATGAGACATCAATCAAATATTCCCAAGATGAACATTGATTCAGTCTGGAAAGGCAAGACAACTCAAAGCAAAGACGCAAAGACTCAAAGCAGAAAGGGGTCTTTCAGATCACAGGTAGACAAGAGACAAATGGTTGCATTCTTTTGAGTTTCTAATTAGCCTCTCCAAATGAGGCAATCAGATATGCATTTATCTCAGTGAGCAGAGGGGTGACTGAATAGAATGGGAGTCAGGTTGGTCCTAAGCACTTCCCAGCTTAACTTTTCCCTTTAGCTTAGTGATTTGGGGGCCCCAGATTTATTTTCCTTTCACAGAAGAAGTAATTAAAATTTTTCCTTTTTTTTTTTTCTTAGAGATGGGGTCTTGCTCTTTTGCCCAGGCCAGAGTACAGTGGTGAGAGCACAGGTCTCTGCAGCATCAGCCTCCCCAGCTCAAGCAATCCTCTCACCTTCCAAGTAACTGGGACTACAGTGCACACTACCATACCTGGCTAATTTTTTTTTTTTGGAGAGCTGAGGTCTCACTATGTTTTCTAGTCTGGTCTTGAACTCCTGGCCTCAAGTGATCCTCCCACCTTGACCTCCCAAAGTGCTGGGATTACAGGCATAAGCCACCATGCCCAGCCCTTTTGCCCATTTTTGATTAGGTTGTCTTTATTTAGTTGTAAGAATTCTTTAAATATTCTTGATACTACATCTTTGTAAGACATATAATTTGCAAATATTTTCTCCCATTTTGTGGGTTGTCATTTCACTTTCTTAATAATGCTCTTTAAAAACAAATAAGTTTTTAATTTTTATGAAATCCTATGTGTTATTTTTCATTGGTTGCTTCGATTTAGGTATCTTATCTAGAAAACCATTGCCTGATCCAAGGTAACTATATGATCAAAGATCATAAGTTACAGTTATGTATTATCCTAAGAGTTTTATAGTTTTAGCTCTTATATTTAAGTTTTTTATCTATTTTGAGTTAATTTTTATATATGGTATGAGTTAGGGGTCCAACTTCTTTTTTTTCACATGTGGACCCATACTGTCCCAGCATCATGTTGAAAAGCCTATTCTTTCTTGGTATTCTTGTAGAAAATCAATTGTCCATAAATATGAGCTTATTTCTGGATGCTAAATTTTATTTCATCAATCTACATGCTATCATTAATGCTAGTATGATATAGTCTTAAGTACAAGGCTTTGTAGTAACTTTTGAAATTTGGTAGTATGAGTCCTCCAATCATTTTGAAGACTGTTTTGGCTCTCTGGCCCCTTGAATTTCCCAATGAATGTCAAAATCAGCTTGTCAATTCAAAAAAAAAATGTTGTAATTTTGAAAGAGATTTTGTCTATCAATGTTACATTGGTGTCAATGACCATATTAAGTGTTCCAATCTATGAACACAAAAGGTCTTCCCATTAATTTGAAGATTTCTAAAACATTCTTTCAACAATGTTTTTAGTTTGTAGTATACAAGTCTCACGCTTCTTTTGTCAAGCTTATATCTAAATACTTTATTCTTTTGTGCTATTTTAAGTAAAATTGTTTTATTTGCTTTTTGGATTATTCATTATGAATATAAAAATACAATTAATTTTTGTATGTTGATCCTTCATTCTGCAGTCTTACAACTCATTTTTATAACTTTAAATTTTTTGTGAATTTCTTAGAATTGTCTACAAAAAATGACCACATCAACTGTGAATAGTTTCACTTATTTCTTTCCAATCTGGATGTCTTTTATTTTTTTATTTCCTTACCCAACTGTCCTGGCTAACACCTCCAGTCAAATTTTGAGTAGAACTGTCAACAGCCACTATTTTTTTTCAATTATTTTCCTAGTAGTTCCACTGGAGATTACAATGAACATTTGAATTTATAGTTACCTAGTTTAAATTAATATCAACTTGGTTTTAATAGTATACAAAAAACTTAATTCTACATAGCTCTATCATCTGTTTTTGTAGTGTTATTGTTATACAAATTGCATCTTTATACACTGCATGTATTTAAAAATGCAGGTTTATAATTACTATTCTATGCAGTTTCCCATAAGTCACATAGAAGAAAAAGGTTACAAATAAAAGTATGTATCTGTCTTTTATATTCCAATATTTAATGCTTTCTATTTATTCATGCAGATCCAGTTACTGTCTAATATCCTTTAATTTTAGCCTGAAGGACTTCCTTTAATATATCTTACACAAGAGACTTGCTAGTGACACATGCTTTCAGTTTTTATCTGCCAGTCTTAACTTTTTCTTCACCTTTAAAGTTAGTTTTGCTGGACATACATTCTTGGTTCACAGTTGTTTTAGCTCAATACTTTGAATATGTCATCCCATTGCCTTTGGCTTCCATGGTTCCTGATGAGAAATTGGCTGTTACTCTACTACACATCATTTGCAATCCAGCTTCTACTTTGCTGCTTCTGAGATTTTCTCTTTGTTTTGGCTATCAGCTGTTTAATTATTTTATTTCTAGACATGAATCTTTTTTAGTTTATTCTATATGATGTCAATGATATTCTTGGATCTACAGATTAGTGGTTTTTATCAAATTTGGGGAGTTTGGGTTATTATTTCTTCAAGTATTGTTTCTGCTCCTTTATCTTTTCCTCTTTCGTATTTGTCTGTTTGATCTACCAGTGGTTCTTATATTTTGATGTGTTTTCATTATGGTAGTTTTTCTTTCACTTTCAGGCATAGGACTCCTTTATGCATTTCTTTTTGGATTGTTCAAGTGGTGATGAATTCCCTCAGCTTTTTCTTGCCTTGAAAAGACTTATTTCTTCTTCGTTTATGAAGTGTAACTTTGCTGGGTTTAGTATACTTGACCGACACTATTTTTCTTTCACACTTTGAACCTATCATCCCTTTCTCTCCTGATCTGTAAGGTTTCTGCTGAGAAATCTGCTGTTAGTCTGATGGGAGGTTTTTATAAGTGACTAGCAGATTTTCTCTTGCTGGTTTTAGAGTTTTTTCACTGACTTTGATTTTTGACAGTTTGACTGTCATGTGCTATGAAGAAGATATTGAATTGTATCTATCTGGTTTTCTTTGAGCCTCCTGAATCTAGATACCTAAATATCTTGGTGAACTTTAGAAGTCTTCATCTACTTTTCTGTTAAATAGGCTTTCTATCTCTTTCATTTTCTCTTTACCTTCTAGGACATCAAAAATTTGAATATTTGGTTGCTTTATGGTGTACCATAAGTCATAAGCCTTTTTCATTCTTTCTTATCCTTTTTTCTTTATTTTTGTCTGACTGGGTTATTTCAAAAGACTTGTCTTCAAGTTTTGAGAGTCTTTCTTCTACCTTATCTATTCTATTGTTAAAGCTTTTGATTATATTTTGTATTTCATTCACTGAATTCTTCAGTTTCAGATTTTCTGTTTGGTTCTTTTTTGTGATATCTATTTCTTTGATAAATTTTTCATTCATGTCCTGATTTGTTTTTCTAATTTCTTTGTATTGTTTTTTGGTATCCTCTTATCTCACTGAACTTCTTTAGTATCAAACTAAATTATTTTTTATTTGGATCTCTTATTGGAGAATCATTGTGTTCCTTGTGAACTAAGTGTGCCAGTCCCTGGGCCTTGGGGCAGTGTATACTAGCAACAATGTTAGCAGGTTTAAGTAGGCTGATGCTTGGGCCTCCAGGAGACTTACTTGGGTGCTAGGAATGGCAGCAATGGGCCAGGCAGGTAGTTGGGTTCTCGATCTCCTGGGCAGTAGGTATGGCATAAGCAATGGCAGTAGCAATGGTGGGAGTAGGACAACCCTCTGGGACCCAAGCTGTTTGCACTGGTGTTGGTGATGGCTACAATAGGCTGAGTGGGCCAATCCCCAGACTCACAGCTGGTGCATGCATGTGGATGCCCCAGTTGTGCTGGTATCAGTAGGGTGAACGGGCTCAATCTCAGACCCTGGGAGGAGTGCTCAAGTGCCAACACTAGTGGACTCACCTGGGCAATCCTCAGGCACCCAGACAGTGTGGTCAGGTACTAGGAATGTGCAGCAGGTCAGGTGGACCTGCCCTCAGACTCCCCAGAGCTGTGTGGTAGGAGGGGTGGGTGATCCCCAGGTCACTGGCAGAATGCTTAGGTGGGAGCAGCAGCAGCTGCACTGCAGGACTGACACTGAGGAGAACAAGCTTGCTTTTAGTAGGAGCAACTGTAAGCAGGTGGCTGAGTGGCTCAAGTTTCTCTTACACCTCAGCCCACAGACACCAAGAGCAACAGCAGTTGTGGTCAGCGGAATCTGTCCTCAGGGCATGTGGATAGTACAGTTGCCTATCTGTTGGGAGGAGGCCAGGACAGTGTTGCTGCCCACAGCTCCCATTCACTCCCCTCAACAGCAGTGGCTGTGGGCAATGGGGATCCAGAGATATGGAGATATAGAAGCTATTGAGCCCAAAGGCAGGACAGTCAGGTAGGGCTGGGCTCTCAAAATGGCACCATGCTGTATCTTTTTAGGACTAGAGATTTGTGAAACCCAGTGTGAGCTCTCTCTAGAGCAATGCCTTCACGTGGTCTTCAGGCAGCTCCCTATGTTAGCTTTAGGGCACTCTAGGGCCCAAGGGCTCTGTCATAGCTAGGATTATAGCAGTTTGTGGCAGGATGTGGACCTCTAGGGGTCTCTCATTTACCCTTTCCCCACATTAGGGAGCTTCTACAGACTTACAGCCAATCCTGGCCAAACATGCTACCTCACTTCCCTCTCCTTTGCTTTCAGTGTTTCCCATCACTTCTCTGTTTAATTCCAGCATTCTTTCTTAGATAATCTCTTCAAAGTGTGATTATATACTGCTATTTTGGTTCCTCTCTGTGGAAGAGGTGAGTACCAGTCTAGTCAGCTATATTGAAGGCTTTTTCTCTCAAATTTGCTTTTAAATTCTGATGATTATTTTATATGGTTATTTTGACTTTTCAACTCCAGAATTTCTATTTATTTTTCATATATAATTTATATCTCTGTTATTCTCTATTAAGACATTATTCTTATGCTTTTTTAGGTATTTAGACATAGTTTCTTTTAGCTCTTTAAAAATATTTTAAGTATCTAATTTAAAGTCCTTGTTTAATAAATCCAGTATCTAGGCTTCCTCAAGGACACTTTCTGTTGATTATTTTTTTCATTTGTGCAGACTATACTTTCTTCTTTGCCTAACTCTAAATTGTTTTCTAAAAATTTATATTTTAAATTATATAATGTGGTTGTTCTTGATATCTGATTCAACACTCTCCCCATGGATTGGTATTTTGTTGGTTTTTGTTGTTTCTGTTTGGTGACTTTTCATGAACTAATTATGTTAAGTCTGTATTCTTTGTCATGTGTAGCCACTGACATGTCTGGTCAATTAACTTATTGGTAAGCTAGTTACTGAACAGGGATTATTGTATATGCCTGTAACCAATAGACTTATCCAATCTTGGCTGAAAAGCTCTTTGTGTTGGAGTATGCCTTCTTCACTCAGCCAGACAACTGACAACTCTGCCTTAGCCTTCATTTCCTGCCTATGCAGAGCCTCAGGGTCATCAGAAGTGAGAATTTAGGGACTTCTCAGGTCTTTACTGATCATGTGTAGATCCCTTGGCATGCACTCAGCCTACATCTGAATGTGGCCTTATAGATTCCCAAGAATACATCAGAGGATTTCAAACCCCCTATGGATATCTCACTCTCTGGCCTATTATTTGCCCCAACTGTTATCTCTACCTCAGGCAGTCTCAAAGTTTTACAATTGCCTCTAAATAGTTTTGATAAATGCCCTTGGAGAAAGATTTTTTTCCCTGGATGAGCTCTGAGTCAGAACAAATAAAAGCAGCCTTGCAAGTAGGGTGGTCCAGGTATCCACCAGACAAGTCAAGTAATAACAATTTTCTAGGAATGAGGCTCTGGAGGAACTCCAGTTCTATTCTGTCTCTTCTGGTGATTGTCAGGCTGCTGGTTTTTATCTTGATTGTGGGATACTATCTTTCAATACTACCATAGAGCTAAAAAGAGATGAATGGGAATAAGGGAAGTTAAAATGCAATGAAGATCACTGTTTTTACTGAGATTCAGCCAATTGTCTTGAATAAATGCTCTCTAGAATGCTATAAGCTTTTGGTTAATTTCCAGAGTTCTGAAAGCTGATTATGGCAATTTTTTTCTAGGTTTCTCATTGCTTTTATGAAGGAGAGAATTTGTGGAAGTCCTTACTCTACCATTTTCACTGAAATCATTTCAAATATTTTCTTTTTCTAACGAAAATCAAAATTCCTCAATTTGATTCAAACCTCTACTCACATTGTATCCTAGCCAAACTTACTTTCACTTCCTCACCCTCCTTCAATTACATGAAGTCTTTACTTCCACCAGTTGATTTCCTTCATGCTGCCAGAATATATGATTCCCATTCCTACTGGTGGCCATTTTTATACTGTTACTCTCAGTTGGACTGTTCCTTCCTTCCCCCACTCTGCCTTCAAAATGCCATTCATTTAGTGGGTCCTGCTCACATCCTCCCTGAGTCTTCCCAAGCACTCCTACCCATAAAGATCTCTTTCTTGTCCCTTCTGATGGCACCTAGAGCCTCTTGCATTCATTGTCATCAGTTGACTTTATATTGTTTTATATTGCTCCTTTTTATGAATCATTTCTTCTTTAATAAACAAGGCTTTAAGCTACTTGAGAATTAGCCCATATTTAAATTATAATTACTCCACAGCAGATGTTCAATAAATTTTAACTGAATTGATCAGACATAAATAGATGGTTTCTTTGAAATAAGTTCATAGTTCTCTTTATGCTCTCACTGTTGTACTTTGCTAAAGGCTCTTTTTCTCCTTGGCACTAATTAGATGCACTAACATTTCTTCTCAGCGAGAGTAGTAGGGAAGACTTTAAAGGAATAGAATTGTCCTGATTGGCTCTTTTCTAAGATGAGCTTCAGAAAATAGCAGCACCAGACAAGACCTTGAAAAACATACAAATAAGAGTGAATATTTCTCAATTCCCTGAGCAAAAAAATATGAAAAATGAGCAAGCATTTTTTTATTGATTTTTACCAACCTGGCATATGATTTACTAAAACTAGTTCATATTTTTTCTTCTTATTTTCATTATGTGTGTCCAGGAATTTCCCAATGATATAGTAAATTGAAACCAATTCTCTTACTCATCCATTCTAATAATATGTGTGCATGTGTGTGTGTGTGTGTGCATTTAATGCTCTGTTAAGCACCTACTACAAGCAGTTAAATAAGAGATAATTAGAAATCATTATCAATATCATCAATAATAACAATGAGGAGAAATTCTCATCACTGTGATTCCCTGGGTCTTCACATTCAAATCCCAAGAAGAGTTTGACATGGAAAAGAGAACTATTATAAGGAAATAATAGAAAGAGCTCTGGTATTGTAACTGACAATAACAGAATATAATATATAAAACAATTATGATATTATTATATGTACATTGTACAACTAAGTAATTAAATCTTGGCTGCCAGTGCACCAAGAAAATAGGCTCTTCTGTTGAGTGAAAGAAATAAAACATAACAGACACTTAGAGCCACATATCAACAGTCTCATGAAATAAAACTGCCCTATAATAAACTTATTTCAGTTCCTCTTCAAAAGATGTAGTAAGATCAATTCTCCCAAGTTCCTTTAATTTTTAAAATATCAAGTGGTTCAGATTAAATAAAGACAACTGTGGCCAGGCACATGGCTCACGCCTGTAATCCCAGAACTTTGGGAGGCTGAGGCGGGCAGATCACGAGGTCAAGAGATAGAGACCATTCTGACCAACATGGTAAAACCCTGTCCCTACTAAAAATACAAAAATTAGCTGGGCATGGTGGCATGCCTATAGTCCCAGCTACTCAGGAGGCTGAGGCAGGAGAATCGCTTGAATCTGGGAGGCAGAGGTTGCGGTGAGCCAAGATGCCACCACTGCACTCCAGCCTTGTGAAAGTGCAAGACTCTATCTCAAAAAAAAAAAAAAAAAAAAAAAAAGACATCTATTATCTTTATCCTTTAAGATTGTATTTTTCTGGTTTTACTGTTGATTCAAACAAAACTTAATTTTGCGTTGAATTATCAAATAATTCATGAGAGTGTATTTTCCTATGTTGAAGCACCTGTAATTCTTCCACTTTGCCTTGCAGTCGCTTCTTCCAGCCTGAGGGGGCTCCCCTCTCTGACCTCATGTGCAGCGATTGACTCTGGTGCTGATTCTAGATATTTTTGGCTTTCATGCTCCTTCCTTAGGGCCTTTGCACTTAGTGTTGCCTCTGTCATGAGGGTGCTTCCTCAAGTTCTTGCAAGGTATTCATTTCCCACTTTAGGTCTCTGTTCCAATGTTCCTCTGTCAATAAGGCCTCCCCTGACTACTTACTACAACAGCAACCCCCCCACCCTGCCACCAACTCAGCACTTTCTATCCGACTTCCCTGATTTAGTGTCTGAAACACAATGTATCTTAAGTATGTATCTGTTTATTGTATGTTCCACACAACTTGAATGTAAGCTATACAAGATTAGGGATTTGGGTCTCCCTTGTTCATTGCCTTATCCCTAACATCTGTATAGTGACTTGCACAGACTAAGTGCCAAAAAGATATAGAAATGAATGAGCAAATCACACATCACTAAATGCCTGTATTTCTAGCTTAGAAAGGAATACCCAGTGGTGATCATGATAAACTAAAATGCCTTTCAGGGGCTGGGCGAGTAAAGTAAAAAGGAGAATAAACCAACAGGGAATGGTGAGGCTAGTTGATGAGGGTGTGACAGGACACTTCTCACACACAATGTAAAAAGCTATCTTCAAAGCTAAAACAGTAAGGCAGAACTATGGCCGCCCACAGAGCTACTGGACAAGATGTGTACCCTCAGGCTAAGTGCCAGTTAGTTGGTTTCTCTGTTTTTTAAGGCCACCACAGAGACAAAAGCATGGTTTTAGATGCATTTTAGCCAGAACAGGAAACCACCACCTTGAAATGCTATGTCTTGAAAAGTGCTCCATTTGTGAAGTTAGAATTTTTAAAATAAATAAACACTCCTCTCACTGGCCCCCCTGAGAAAAAGCCACTGTCCATTTAGAAGTCTAAACTCTCCTTTAAATAAAGTAAAACAAAAATCTTTCTATTCAAAAAATGTGGGAAAATTTATATTCATAGATGTTTTCTGAGAGAAGTATGAAAGGATGCATATGAGTAAGAAGAAAACTGAACCTAGACATTTGGAGTAGGATGTGAGAAGCAATGATGAACAAAGAAATGATAAAGTTAGGAAAAAAGAATTTAGGTTAATTATTAATAATATTGACTAGTTCAAGGAGTGTTCTTTTTTATTGATATAAGATGGTTATACATATCTTTGGGGTATATGTGATATTTTGGTACCTGTATACGATGTGTAATAATAAAATCATGGTAATTGGGATATCCATCACCTCAAGCACTCATCTTTTCTTTGTGTTGGGAATATTACAATTCTTCTTGCTATTTAAAAATATACAATAAATTATTATTAACTAATTTTCATACTGTACTATCAAATATTAGAATTTATTCTATCTAACTGTATTTTTGTACTCCTTAACCAACTTCTCATGACCCCCTCACCCCTCTGCCATTCTTAGACTCTATTAACCATCATTCTACACTCTGCCTCCATAAGATCCACTTTATTAACCCCAGCTTATGACTAAGAACATGTGATATTTGTCTTTTGGTGCCTGACTTGTTTCATTTAGCATAATAATCTCCTGTTCCATCTGTTCTGCTACAAATGGCAGAATTTCATTCTTTTTATGGCTTAATAATATTCCATTGTGTATATATTCCACATTTTCTTATCTCTTCATCCACTGATGGGCACTTTGGTTTATTCTGTATCTTGCCTATTATGAATTGTACTGCTAAAAACATGGGAGTGCAAATATCTCTTGGAAATACTGATTTTCTTTCTTATGGATTGTCTAGCAGTGGGACTGCTTGGTTGTATGATAGTTTTATTTTTAGGTTTTTGAGGAATCTAGGAAGTTCCTTTCTAAATAAAGTAAAACTAGATATAAATAATATCAAATAATGCAGGGAAAATATTGGAATTAAAGTATTCTAAGGTCCTATAGTTTTCAAAGGAAAAATAGAGATATTGATGAATTTTAAGCTACATTAAGTCAAGTATGTATAGAAGGATTTTTTAATCAAAAGAATAAAATGGGCTGGGCCCAGTGGCTCAGGCCTGTAATCCCAGCACTTTGGGAGGCTCAGGTGGGCAGATCACCTGAGGTCAAGAGTTTGGGACCAGCCTGGCCAACATGGTAAAACCCCATCTCTACTAAAAGCACAAAAATTAGCCAGGCATGGTGGCAGGCACCTATATAATCTCTGCTACTCAGGAGGCTGAGATAGGAGAATCACTTGAACCTGGGAGGCAGAGGTTGCAGTGAGCCAAGATTGTGCCACTGTACTCCAGCCTGGGTGACACAGTGAGACTTCATCTCAAAAAAAAAAAAAAAAAAAAAATGAAGTAGTACATGTAACTCCCAAATAGCAAACAATCTAAATTTTATTCATACAACCTAAAGGAGGAAAAAATTTAAAAATAAAGCAAACACATTTTAAAGAGAACACAAAATAAAATGGTAGAATAAATCAAAATTCTATCAGTATTTATAACAAAAGTAAACAGAATAAACTCACCAATTCATAGAAAGTGATGCTGAGACTAGATTTTCTTTTAAACCTGCTATATTTAATTTAAGTGGTTACCTTGGGTAGAGAGGGAAGAGACTATTGACAAGAAAAAGCACATGGGAATGTTCTGAAGTGATGAAAATTTGTCATCTTCATCTAAGTGGTGGTTACATGGATATATCCATATATAAAATTCAGAAAGCTTTACATTGAGATTTGCACATTTTCCTATGTATACATTTTAAAAATAAATGATGTTATGGTTTCTGGGTGTATGTATATATACATATATGTGTACGTATATAGATATCATGTGTATACACATATATACACACACATATCATATATTTTCAAAGTTTGAAAGGAATTGAAATGATATAAAATGGATATCGAGTTGCCTGTTTCTTGTAAGATACTGTATCCTGAAAACCACACACCAAAAACACTTTAAAATGCTAAAGAAAATATTAAACAGGAAACACATTTTATATAAATTAAGTATTTATGAAGTTCAACATAACTCCTCTAAGTATTTTAGAGAAAATACATTTTTTTCTTTATCTCTTTTGTACAATTTTTTTTAACTACCGGCAGGTAAACGTTGAAGAGATATGTGCAAAAATAATCACTGCAAAGTGGCACAAAGTGGTTAATGGAATTTAAAGTATGTGTGGGGGAGAGCTTGCTTTTGGTAGGGAAGATCAAGACAGGCTGCCAGGAGGAGGTGGTTTTAGAATCAAGCCATGAAATATGGCTGAGGTTATTATATGAGGCAGGAAAATGAAGACAAGCCATATAAGGAAGGCAAAATAAAGACATGCCAAGTAGAGGACCCCTCATGAACAGGATTGAAGGGGAAAGATGGGGGGTGATTGGGACCAAGGGGCTTGCTTATGGGGTAAGTGATAGCGTTCTAAGCAGAGGGTACTACAAGAACAAAAGAGCAAAGGTGAGACCTGTTAAGAGAGCAGCCAGGATGGAGAATAGGGGGCAATGAAGAAGGGAGAGCCCCAGAAGGCTTCCAAGCGGGAGAGAAATGTGGAGTCTGCAGCAGGATCAGTGACTGTGGATGGGTGTGAAAAGGTTTTCTTGAAAAACTGCCCATAGTGGACCTCAAACCTGGTAGTCTTACTAGCAGTCGGCAGAGCCATCAGGCAAAGCCACCTTTCTCTGTTTAATTCACTTGACAACGCAGAAGAGCAGAAAGGAAACAGGTACTCAATTCTTATTCTATTTTTTTGACACAGGGTCTCACTCTGCTACCCAGGCTGGAGTGCAGTACCACGATCACAGCTCCCCCACAGTCTGGACTCCCAGGTTCAAGAGATACTCCCACCTCAGCCTACCAAGTAGCTGGCACTATAGGCATGTGCTACTACACCAGGCTAAATTTTTGTCTTTTGTAGAGACACTGGTCTTGAACTCCAAGGCTCAAGGGATCCTCCCAGTTTGGCCTCCCAAAGTGCTGAGATTACAGGTGTCAGCCACCGTACCCAGCCTTAGTTCTTATAAATTTACTCTTATATGCTTAAGTGAGCATGTATCAAAGTAGGGGTGCTCTTTTGAGGCCAGAGATAAAGCAAGAGCAGGCATCCACCAAGATAAGCAAGCCTTGCAGATCAATCTATCAATCTCAAGGGTGAGCTTAGTTCTGATGCCAGATATCAGTCTCAAGAGTTTGGAGCAGAAGGTGAAAACTGAGGCCTACTCCCAGGTGAAGAAGTAAACTAGAGCCTCCTTTAGGAAGCTGTATTTCCAAAGGGCCACACCCACTAGAAAAGGGTTAGCTAGTTTTTTTTTTTTAATCTGCCTTGCAGAGGCATCCAGCCAAAAATCCGTAACCATGGGCCAGCCTTCACACTTCTTAGGTACACAAAATAATCAGAAATTGATAACTTAAAGTGGACCCAAGGTGAGAGTGCCCCTAGGTCCGTGGAAGAAATACCTATCAAATCAACTTCAAGGTTTCAAGTAACATGAACTCACAATGAAGTCTGAAAAACACACAGTTAAAAAGGTGCCATAAATTACGAGTAAACAGAAACAACAATCAACAAAAGCATATCCAAAAGACTAGATATTGGAATTGTCAACTATAGGTAATACTGAATGTTTAATATGTGCAAAATAAAAGTAAGAATTAAATCACATAATATAGTGTTCTGGGTTAAGATGGCAGATTGAAGATACATTCAGTTTTGCTCCCTTCTAAAACCCAAATTATACTGCCAAAACCTTAAAAATCTAAGGAACAAGTAGCACCACCTATTTCTGGAGCTGAAGGCTGGGAGTTTGGAAGGCTGTAAGAGAACTGTGTTAAACCTGTTTGATAATCATTTAGACTCTAGATCATCCACTTCCTCTCCATACCAAAGGGTAACTGCTTTTTACTGACCTAGCAAAGGTCCCCAAGCTTATTCACTGTGTAAAATGAAAGGTTTCTGGACCGGGGTTGAGGTCAGTATGGTTAAGGGCTCAGGTACTGGACCAGATATTTGTAAATTATTTACCATATGATGTAATGCTGAGCCTCTTGGCCTCCTTCCAGTATGAATCCACAGGAAAATTGGCAGCCATACCCTTATCTAATAGACAGGGGATTAGGAGATAATTCTTTGGGAACATGACCTACCCACCACCAATTCTTTTGATTCTAGATACTGCATTCCAACTACAGTACCTCTTACCTAAGTTAAAAAAAAAAAAAAAAAAAGGAAAATTTGGAGGACCTAGCTACTGCTAAAAGTCACTTACTTGCAAGACTGTTCCAAGTTCTTTCCAGCAAAGCTCCCAGCATCCTGGGGTTATGGGTGCTTAGGCAAATCAACAGAGAGCTCCATGTGATCAATTTCTCCATTCAACAATGATTATAAAAATATTAGCTAACATCTTTTTTTAAACAAAAATGGCACGGTACAAAAAGAGGTTACATCATACAGTATTTGTCAATTAAATGCTTTCATTAGGTGTTTATAATCCTATTTCAATGTAGGAAGGACAGTTTTAGAATTTGGGTGTTGCTCCATTTGGGCTTTGGGCTTTGCTCTGCTTGGACATAAAAGGCTTTCAGGTTTTTCTCGTCGCTTTCTCCTATCAGAGAGGGTCTGCTCACCCTCCCCTAGCAGGGCAGGACCATTCTGAAAGGACATTCTTAGCATAACTAATATCCTGGGATATACACCTCACCTTAAGGCAGAGGAAGGAACTTCTCCTGGGCAAGCTCAAAAAGTTTGCCCCTAATTGTGTCCACGCTGAGTCACTTCCATAATTCTTTCCAGTTCAGCATCTGTTAGAAAGTCGAAACCCTGTTCTTTCACATAGTGCCACCAAGACTCATTCAAATACAAGTTTAAAAAGTGATTAACTATTACCCTTTGAAGAGGTTGTACAGTGGAACACAACATGAAAAGAGTTCATCTTGTGGCTTCCTTCAGTCAATCTACTTGTAAATCATTCATTAGAATTATCAGTCACTATACCAGGTTGTGGGGTCTCCTCTGTAATGGCAGAAAATGGTATTTCTCCCTAGGCGTGCTGCACGGTCATTGTACTGATTTTACCTCTTTTTAGTTCACTCTGCAATTTTCTTACCCCCTTTTTTTCTGGTAACAGGTATGACCAATCATACTCTAACTTTTGTTCCTTCCCCTATGTCATCAGTGATTGGTATAGGATATGGGTATGTAATATTAGCATGATCCTGATTGCATAAACAATCTGAAGATAATGAACTGTTTCCCTCTAAATTATTAAATGGGACCATTGTAGCCTGGAGCTCCAGTGACCATCTCTCCTAGCCACATGGAAGATTATCTACAGAACAGGAAAAGGAGCCAAAGCATATATACTGGTGTATATGGGCTGCCACAACAAAATACCAGAGGCTGGATGGCTTAAACAACAGGGATTTATTTCTCACAGTTCTGGAGGCTGACACGTCCAAGATCAAGGTGCCAGCAAGGTAGATTTAATTCTGAGGCCCCTTCTCTGGCTTAAAGGAAACTGCTGTCTCTCTGTGGGCTTGCCTGATCTCCTTGTAAGAAAGAAAGCTCTCTGGTGTCTCTTCTTATACGGACACTAATCATATGGATCAAGGCCCCACCCTTATGACCTCATTTAACCTTAATTACTTCCTTAGTGACCCCGCCTCCAAATACAGTCACCCTAGGGGATAGCGCTTTAACATATGAATTGGGAGCAGGGAGGACACAAATGTTCAGTTCATAGCAATACATTAAGTCAGATCCTAGCACAGATGAGAGGCACCGCACAGCTAGGCTTCAGGTCAAGGAGGCCAAATTATTTTGAGCAAATCTTTCATGTTGGTGTGCCACTTTGGTATTTTTCTCAGTCATCTGAGCAGAATCATTCATTTTATACCCACGCTATTTTTGGCTTGGTTTCTGCTGGTGGCAACTAAAAACTTCCTGATTAATACATTGGATATATTGACAATCAGAATATAAAACCTCCAAACAAGAAATATGAGCACATTGGCTTCATTAAACAAATACCATCTTGCACCAGAGAGAGAATGGGTCTGGCCAAGAAAAGCATCATCTGAGACCCATCCTCTCTGTTGGTAGCAGTCTTTGTTGAAGTTAAAACTCTCAGTATCACTTTCTATATAAGAGACAGAAAAGCTACACTTCTCTAGCTTTGTCTTATTCCAAAGCAACAATTGAAGGAGTCTGATTTAGGAGTCAGAGGTACCCAACTTCAAATCCCGGACCTATTTCTTACTGTGTGATGTCAGTTAGTTACTCAATGTCTCTGAACCTCACCCTCCTGAACAATGAAAGTAATAGCACCTATCTCACTAGTAACAGTGTGAGAAGAAATGAGAGAATGTATGTGAAGAGCCTGCCCTTGTGACCAGCACGCAGAAATCACTCAAGGGAAGCTGGTTCCTCTTTGTGCAGATGCACAGATTTCACCAAATCTGACATCAATCATGACTGGGCAGGAACTGCAGCATTTCTTTTTCCCTTGCCTGCACCTCAAATCTCCCTGTGGGAAACTGCAGAACTGCAAATATTTGTGGGGTTCGTGACCTGAGGCCAGATAGGCCTTGGAACAATAGCCTTTTTCATTCTCCTGCTAGAGAGTCCTGGGGCTCCATCCAGAACCTTTCACCCCAGTCTCTGTAAGCCAAGTCTAAATTCAATTACTGTGAAATTAACTAAGCATTAAACAAAAAATCCCAACCTGGAAGTCATCACTGCTAATTAACTGGTTTCCACTCACTGCCACTGCCTTTCAGCGGTAGGCTGACAAGGAGAGCTGTCAAGAACTTGCCTGTGGGGTGGGCTTGAGCTGCCGTGACTTGATTTGAACTGACAAGGCACAGCAAGCTAATATCAGAGCCCTCTTTAGACACCCCATGTGACACTGGAGGGGAACTCACAGAGTGAGTAAGGCAGTGGATACAGACTGACCCAGACACAGAACAGAGACAGGTTGGAGCAAGGTGGGGAGCGTCAAAAAGGAAGGTGATATCCCTGAAAGCAAGTCGGGTGCAGAAGTGATTAGTTAGGCTGTGAATGAGCTGCTATTCAGCATGATAGCCTCATCCTGGTAGATTCATTATTTTATCTTATAGCAAGAACACTACAAATACTGGTTGGGAGGGAGAAAGGGAGGGAGGGAGGGAGGGATGAATACATTTTATAAAATAGAAGGCAACATCCTTCCATTTCCAACTCTCATTTTTTAAGGAGTTTCTGAATTCTTTACCAAGACACCGATTTACTTAAAGCCTATTGAGAAAGAGAGTTCCTCCTAGACCTCCAATATACCAACTCCAGGCTCCCTCCTCCTCATCTCACACAAAATGAAAGGGCCATCATTACTGACTTATTTGAACAGATGTGTATGGGTCGGCCAGGCTGTCAGACATAGCAATGCAGTGACCTCACCCACTTAATGTATCAAGCCCAGTGACCACCAGTGCTTGTAACAAGGGGATACAAGCAAACGAGAAGAGATCCAGGTCAGGCAATGTTCTGTGTGGAAGGGTTTTGCTCATTCTGGCTGTAAGGTATTCACCTATCACCTGGGCCCATTCTGCCCGGATAACTATCTCCAATTATATCCATGGGATTCTTTTAACTTGAGCCTCCTATGGACAGATTAAAAGATTTAAGAAGAATTAAATTAAAACTAAAGAAGGCACCCTAAATGGTTTGTTAACCAATTAAGAAACTGCAGAGACAATATATTGATATAACTTATAGAGAGGAAAACTACAGTGAGGATCTTGCATTAAATGGCAAACGCTTAATGCAATGGTTTGCCCCAAAGCCCTCTTTTCACCACTATGCTATGGCAATGAATGGGTTCTGGAATTCTCCCAGGTTCTTGTCTCAAAAGAACAAATGCCAACCTATGACTGCAGAACCTTGCCCCTATCTCTACCCATCTTGCTCAAAAGAACAAACAAGCAAACAATTACCATCCAACAGTTATGCTGTGTTGTTCTGTGGCACATTTCTAGGGCCGTGGGCTGTGAGTTGTACCTGTTCAATTCTTTCATGTCCTCTTCTGTGGGAAGGAAAGAAGTTGAATGAAAACTTTCAGGCCAGCCAAGTGTGGTGGCTTATACCTGTAATTCCAGCACTTTGGGAGGCCAAGGCAGGTGGATCACAAGGTCAGGGGATCGAGATCATCCAGGCTAATATGGCAAAACCCTGTCTCTACTAAATATAAAAAAAATTAGCTGGGCACGGTGGCATGCACCTGTAGTCACAGCCACTACGGAGGCTGAGACAAGAGAATTGCTTGAACCCAAGAGGTGGAGGTTGCAGATCATGCCACTGCACTCCAGCCTGGGCGACAGAGCAAGACTCTGTCTCAAAAAAAAAAAAAAAAAAAAAATACCTCAGGCCAGTGTGGTGATGGTACAAAGACACAATCATAATCAGGGAGCCAGAAGTGAGTGTCCACACCTTTTGATTCACCTCTTCCTTTCTTCCCTTCTCAAGCAAAGGGTTAAACAACTTATTAATTGCTGATGACTAAATGTATTGTGCTAATACATGTAACAACAGTGACATCTCTAGAATTAGCTTGCAAGTCTGGATGGATACTCAGTGATAGCCAAGGAGTCTACAGAAGTATATCAAGGGCTGTATTTGAAAGTTGAAGTCAGTCTAGTCTTCTAAAGTTAGCTGAAACAGCACTAGGATATATATCTGTGGTAACAGGAGCTCCATGTATGTGAGCTTCTGTTGACTTTGGGGGTGAGGGGCTCAGGCCCTGCCCAGCACTGTCCTGCTGACCAGCTCTCTGGTATTTAGCAAGCCTAGGCCAGGCTCTGGAGAGATGTCCTCACGGTGAGCATCCTCTGAGAGGCAGGAGGATATGAATGGCTCCTCAGCTCCTCACATCAGAGCTTCTGCCTTTCTAAAGCTGAGCAGTGGTCCCAGTCAGCAGGGTGCCTGCTCTGTAACAATCCCATGAATGTTCTCAGATCGAGACCCTTTTGTCTCAGAAATTGGCTTGCAGCCTCAGATGTGTGTGTCTTCTGACCCATAATGTTTCAGAATTGAGTGCTGATGTGTAAATACCCGGAAGCTTCACCTGTGTCTCCAACATTCCCCTAAGTACCCAACATCTCTTGAAAACTGCGCGATTTGGTAACACTAGCCCTACAGTCCCTGGCCATAGCAGATGCATCCTGCAGGGGGAGCGTGGACTCTTCGCATCGCCACAGTCTCCGCCTCCTATTGTCTAATTTTGTACGGGCTTCACCCATTTCTATTTCCTGCCAGGCTCTGGCAGGCACCTGAGTTTACTGCTCTAGGCTTATGAATCTATCCGCACAAAAATCTCTGAAAGCCAAGTTCGAAGTACAGGTTTCCAGGGGAAAAATAAATAAATTTCAAGGCTTCTCTGCCACAAGGCTCACTAACATCTCCTTGTCATTAGTGAGGCCATCTTTCTGTCCTATCCTATGATATTCACACCCAGCTCAGGGAGCATCTTAGTCAGCTCAGGTTGCTATAAAAAAATTCCACAGATTGGGTGGCTTAACAACATTTATTTCCCACAGTTCTGCAGGCTGAGATGTCCAAGATCAGAGTAATACTATGGCTGGATTTTGGTGAGGGGCTCTCTTCCAGGTTCTGGATAGCTGAGTTCTTATATCATCACATGGTGAGAAACAGCAAGATAGCTCTCTGCAGTCTCTTTAATAAGGCACTTATCCCATTTATGAGGGCTCCATACTCATGATCCAATCACCCCCCAAATGCCCTATCTCCTAATACTATAACACTGGGAACCAGAATTTCAATATTTGGATTGAGGGGAGGACATAATCAATCCATACCAGTGGAAACTTAGGAAAATTAAATTACATTTATATTTGGAAACTACCCACTAAAACACCTGCTGTATAATACAAAGAGATGCTGTAAATATTAGTTCTCTTCTTTTTCATAGAAAATGGGGCTGGGTCTTTAACACTCTGGGAGTTTTTGTTTTTTTCAGCTTCCCTCTTGACCCACCAAAAAGAGTGATTGTACATAATTTCTTAAAACAGTGGCCAGTCCCACTTCACATTTTATTCCCATTTGTTCTCATTACTTGGTCTTGAGTTTCTTCCCCTTTTCCTACTATGTTTTTCTTTTTCTCTACTGCTTTTAGCATCAGACCCTCTCTCTGTTCCTGTTACTGTGCAGATGAAAGGTTATAAACTTAAACACCTTCAGGGTTCAAAGAGGCCATAAAAATGTGTGAAATTCCTGAGCTTAAGGCCTATAGTCATCTGGATCGGGCCAAAACCTAAAGTCATTTGCATATGATTTAGAAAGGAAGGAAGGAGGGAGCGAGGGAGGGAGAGAAAATGAAGGAAAAGAAAGGGAGGGACAGAGGGAGGGAGGGATGGAGGGAAGTAGGGAGGGAGGAAGGGATGGAGGGAGGGAGGAAGGGAGGGAAAACCTGCCTGGCTGGCTGTTCTGAACTAGTCTGTTGCTGGATTGGACTAGTGGCCACCAGTTTGCAAAGAGTATTTTAGCCATTCCAACATAAAAAGCTAGGTTTCAATCTAGAGTCTAGACCACTTGATTTCCAAGCTTTCTATTTGTGCAATCAGATTAGTAAATTTAGCCCAAGCCCCATTATATGAACCTGTATTCATTTACAAAGTAAATTCATTTACCACTGTATTAACAAAAAATTTGTTTTACAGTTGAACACTGTAAAACAAATACAAGGACACCAAATGTCACAGACACTCTGATGCTTGGATCCCTCCTCAGGACTGAAAGGCTTGCTCCCTCAGCTGCTAGAAAGAGCCTCCTCGCCCAAGATCAAACCCTACTCCAGTGGCCACTTGCAGGAGTATAAAGGGCTGGTGCCCTCTTAGAACTTGAGCGCTCAGGAGAACTGAAAAGTTTTCCCTGTTTCAGAGCTCCCTGTGGGTCAATGGAGGTGTTTACTGTCAGTGCACCACAGCCAACATCTTCCTCCCCTCTTCGCCAGTCCTTCTTCCTCTACAGGTGCTGATCCTGATGGTGCTTCCTAATAAATTCCCCATTTGTCATGCTCCAACTCAAAGTCTACTTCCCAGAGCTAGATAATTAGATGTTCTGGTATGTCCTCCTCTCCCCACAGGGCACTGTCTTACAGACTCCTTGGGTTACTCTCATCTCACTTTGGAGAACAATAGTCTAAGCCAGTGCTGCCTGACAGAATGTTCTGAAATCATAGAAATGTCCAAAATGGTAGCCACTAGCCAACACACGGTTATTGAGCACTTCGATGTGATTCGTTCAAATGAGGAAGTAAACTTTTTAAATTATTTTAATTAATTTTAAACAGGCACATATGACTTGGAATGACAAGCGCAGGTATAAGCTACTTGTATCTCAGATGAACAGATTTAAAGGGTCTAGAGTTGGTATTACTCCTCTTTTTCATTTTAAGAAAGTAAGCACGAAGCAATGAATATAATATATATGCAGGGAGTCATTTAATTTAATCATTATAAGTTGTTTAAAATAAAGAAAAAAGCCCTTTATCCTCATGTCAGATGAAATATTCGGTAGCATCCCAGTCCGCTTCTTTGAGCTGGAGACAGTCTTTGTGAATCAGCCAGGGCAAGTGCTCAAGGGGCAGAGACAAGGCTGCCATCTGCTCCTGTTTGATCAGTTCAGTTCTGATGTAAGTGAACATTCCCCAATCAAACAGTTTTCTTTGCACAACCTAAGCTTCCATTTAAGAGAGCTGACCAAGAATCTGTGTCTCCCATGCTGGAAAAATGCTGCTGCTGCTAAACCCCATCAAAACTGCACAGAAATTTATGCATCAGTGACAACCTAATAATGTGGTGGGTTCCAGGGGGTATATTTGGAGGTAAATGAAACCCAAATCCAATTGCCTTCTGATTGTAAAGGGAGACGCAAATAAGTAAGGTGAACCCAGAGAAAACAGTTCCGTTTCTATGAGAGGCATTTCCTCATCTCTCCCTCCACAGCCCCTTTTTCCTGTTTGACATAATTTTCCAGCCTGTGATTATTGGAAGCAAATGGGAGATGCACTCAGACCTAGGAGACACCAGATACCATCCTGCCCTGGGAGCCGGTGGAGCGGTTTGAAGTGTTAATGCATTATCTACTCCTCTGGAGAAAGGTTAAAGTTTGGGTTTGAATCACAAGTGCAAATGAGGTTGGTGGCCTGGTTGACGCCCCTCACGGACATTTATCCACAGTATTGAAGACTGGCCCAGCTGGTGGTCTCGGCTCATCACAGTAGCAAGACAAGGGAAAAAGGGGGTTAAAAGCCCAGAGTGCTTTAGAAGTGAAACACTGGCTCACTTTCTCTTAAAATTACAATTAAGCTATGCATGAGTAAAAATCACTCTCTTAGGGAACAACAGAACCACAAATTTTGCTTTTCCCTTTTCCAAAATGACCTTGCCTCTGATGTACCGGTGCCTCTGTGCATGATGACCCTAGCCTACAATGCTCTCTCTTCCTTCTTCCTTGGGCTAACTTGAACTTACTAACCAAAATTCAGCTCCTCCTCATGCTTTCACCCAAAAAAGAGTTCTTGTGTGCCTTCTATGTCCCAAGCCACGCTATGATTTGACAAACATTTCTTGGACATAGCCATGAAGAAATGAGACACAGTTCCTGCTCTCATGGAGATTATAATCTGTCAGGAAAGACAGACGCTAATAAAAGCACTGTGAAAGAAGACAGTAGGATGCAATGAGAAGAAGATACAAGGAAGACCTGAGCAAGTCCAGGGGTTCACAGAAGCTTGGTTAGGGAAGAAATTGTTAAGCTAATGCTCACCATGATCCAATCTCTAACTTGAGGCTCAATCCACCTCTGTGTTGATCAGTATCCTGGGCAAACCTTCATTATAACACTTACTGTTGTATCATCGTATCTCCTAGTACAGTACTGAGACTGCCTATTCCCTTCTCTGCATTGCAGCTGTCTATATATGTGGTTGTCATATGACTGCCCACAACATCCTATTTCTTCTTCCCTCTGGGCACATTTTAGGATTGGGCATTCCGTGCTCCCTGGGGTGTAGTCTTTTGACTTGCTTCAGCCAATAAAATGTGAGCAAAAATGACATATGTCACTTCTGGGCAAAGCTTTGAAATAAGTGTGCAATTGGCTGTGCTCCTTTTCCCAGGTGCAGGGATCCTGCGGGGATTACACGATAGATGAAGCTTCCAAAAGCCTGGGTTCCCCGGGTACCTAAGGAACAAAGCCCCAACACTGACTTTTCTTGGATATGAAGTATGAACATGAAATAAATGTTGGTCATGTTAAGACACTGAGATTTAGAAGGGTTGTTTGTTACTGCCCAGAACCTCGTCTGGTTGACGTATTACAATATGTTAGCCCCCCTCAGGATTGGGAACTCCTATAAAATAAGTAGTACTTATATATCTTTGTGTATATCACCAGTGCCTAGCACACAGCACATACTAAATAAAGGTTTGTCGAATTAATGTCTAAGTATACTTACATGGTTTTTTAAAAATCAGCCTAATGGAAACTCAGTTCAGATGTTGTCTTTAAAAATGATGTTGTCAGAAAATGGATCACTGCAGACAGCCAAGATAGGAGATGATTGTTGTGGAATTAGTGGAAGCAATGTCATTAAATGTGACATATATCACATAGCATAAGCTATGATATACAATAATGTTTATGAAAGTAGTTTGGTTATTTGCTCAAAATGCTGACTTGCATTGAATACAGATAAGAACAAAGTAAAAAAAAAAAAAAAAAAAAAAGTTTAATGATGTCCTGGATCACATCCATTATTTTTGTAATTGCATCTCTATCCAACTGACACTAGGGAGAATTAGCTTCATATTCACAAACCAGGGAGAAGGATAAGTAATTAGGGGAAGAACCAATTCCCCAAAGGTTTTAAATTTGGAATCTACTCAATTACTTCCCCCTTGCAAACTATATCCATTATTTGAAAGCACTTTTCAAGCTTCTGAGTCATCCTATTTATAATACTTTATCTTCAATTACTTTTCTCATTGTATCTTTCATGGAATACATTTCCAATTTCCTGCTTAATGCCCTGCCTACACCCATAAGTATCGCAGGCTAGTCATTTTAGGGTTGGAACAAATGTAAAGTAAAAATGCAATGCAATATTCCCCCAAATATTTAAGGGACAAATATTTGTTCCTCATTACACCTTGCATTACCCATTAATTTAAAAATAGATTCTTTGCCGAGAGGATAAAAAGAGAATCCGCATAACTTTGGAAAGGGATGTCCTTTTTCAAAGTATCTCTGTAAAAAGAAATCATTAATGATGTTAGTCTTTAGAACAGTTTTAATTTACATGTCATTGAGGAATATGAATCACTGTGAATTCTAATTAAAAGTTCATTATTCAAGTCAGTGGTAAGGTAGGCTAATTGCTATAACAAATAGACCTAAACATCTGATGTTCAAAACAATAGAAATGTATTTCTTGCTCCCTTGTCCCTGGACCAATGTTCTGAATGCAGCCAGCGCTCTTCCATATGGTCATTCCAAGGCTTCTTCTACCATCTCATTGGTCTTTATGTCAATCCCCATCCCATCAGTGGGGGCTAAAGAACACAGACTAAATACTTTATATATTGTCATAATATGTTATGCCTCAATGCTTTATATATTGTCATAATAAAGGCATCTAACAGTTAAAAAAAAAAAAAAGAACACAGACTAGTATGCACGGAGGATTTTAGTGAAATGTGCCAAGTAGTAACACTCAGCCTTTCCACTAATTGTTGTTGACACAGTCAAATGGGCACTATCTGATGCAAGAGAGGCTGTCTAAGAAAAGAGGCAGTGGATTTCAGGAACACCTAGCAATCTTGCCCACAAGGAAACTTTGGGTTGATATACAAATACTAGTGAAATTTAAGAAAACAGATAAAAGAGACAGAGATGCAAATGAGCTTCATTGCTCATTTGATTGATGCATCCTAGTTAAATCATCAGTCCTACATGATAAAGTGAGGTTTGACCCAGTTTGATCAATTACATTTTCTCTCCCAATATCATCACTAGAGGTAGGTAAGGCAAAACAGTTTTTATAGAGTGTTTGACTGTTATACCAGCAGTACTCCAAGTGTGATCTACAGACACCTAGAAGTCCCTGAGATGCTTTCAGGGGACTGAAGGGGTGAAGAACATCTTTGCAATAATACTAGGACGTTATTTGTCTTGTCCCCTATGTTGACATTTGTACAAATGGTGCAAGATTGATGCCTGACCCTTTAGCATAATTGAAGGCATGAAATTATGGTTAAAAGAAAAGAGGGACGTGGGGATTAGAGCAGTTTTACTTAAGAATCCTTGATGCAGTAAAAATATATTTTTTAAGTATGAACTCTTGAGTACACATCTTTTTAAAATTCTATGTGACAAAATGGGAGGTATACATAAAGCACTTTTGATGCATACCAAACTGATGATTGTCTCAAAGAAAAGCACATGTGAAACTGTTTGAATGGAAAAATGCACTAACCAGTCTTTTCATAAAACAACATTTTTACTTGAAAGAATGGCTGACAGCCATACCATAGTTATTGAAACTTGGGTACTGGCAGACATTTTATCAAAAATGAATGAAGTGAGCTTGTCACTTCTAGTGAAACACATGACAGTATTTATTGCCAATGATAAAATATGAGCTTTCAACAAAAAATTCAAATTTTAGAAATTTTAGATACTCCACTATGAGCTTAACAGCTTCCCAACACTTAAGGGCTTCTGATAAAATTGGTGATGGAATTAATGAATGTGATTTTTTTTTTCTTGAGACAGTGTCTTGCTCTGTCACCCAGGCTAGAGTACAGTGGCACGATCTTGGCTCACTGCAACCTCTGCCTCCCAGGTTCAAGCAATACTCCAGCCTCAGCCTCCTGGGTAGCTAGGATTACAGGTATGCACCACTATGCCCAGCTAATTTTTGTATTTTTAGTAGGGATGGTATTTCACCATGTTGGCCAGGCTGGTCTCAAATTCCTAACCTCAGGCGATCTGCCCACCTCAACCTCCCAAAGTGCGGGGATTATAGGTGTGAGCCACCCCACCCAGCCACTTGTTTTGTTTTTTCTACAATGAACTGTGTCAGTAATTTGGAAACTCTGCATAACTCATGAAAACAGTATTTTCCAAATGAGCAATGCATAATGCTGCAAAATTACACTTGAGAAAAAGATTCATTAAAAGCAAAAAAAATGACAGACTAATGGATTTTATTGTCGCAGAGGAAGAAAATTTTATTAATATGATTTCAGATTCCACATACCAACTAACTTTAAATAAACTACCATTTTTCAAGTTTTAGTATAGTATCCAAAAATAATGCCCACAAAAATCATATGAAAATGCCACTAAAATATTTCTCCCTTTTCCAACTACATAACTATGTGAGGCCTAATCTTCTTCACATACTTCAACAAAAATAATGTAGAACAATAGATGATTGAACATGAAAGCAGATATGAAAATTCAGCTAACTTCTATTAAGCCAGATGTGAAAGAGATTTGCAAATATTTAAAATAATATCACTCTTCTCGCTTACGTATTTTTATTTTGGAAAATAGAGTTATATTTTATAAATTATGTTCAATATTAACATGTGATGAATATGTTATTTTTTAATAAACTAAAAATTCCTTTTGGTTTCTCAGTGTTAATTTCTAATATGGTTAACATAACAAAAATTCTTTGGGATCCTAGTCTAACTCTTTCATTTTGTTACCATTGTAACATCCAAAAACACTAAGTTTTGAAACAAATCTGACTCCAAGGCTTTCATATTAGAGACTGTAGACGCCTTACCTTAGCTCAGATCAAGACAGGACAAAGAGACGATCAGAACACTTTTCCCCAAATAGGTATTGAACTATATGGTCTGCATGGATATCATGAGTGACTGCTAACACCCAAGTACGCTACTTCCACAACATTCCTAAGATCTAGAAGGCTCCTTTCCTCTATTAAAAGAAATACTCTGGCCAGGTGCAGTGGCTTATATCTGTAATCCCAGCACTTTGGGAGGCCAAGGTGGGTGGATCATGAGGTCAGGAGTTGGAGACCAGCCTGGCCAACATAGCGAAACTCCATCTCTACTAAAAATACAAAAATTAGCCAGGCATGGTGGCGCGTGCCAACTACTTGGGAAGCTGAGACACGAGAATCACTTGAACCTGGAAGGCGGAGGTTACAGTGAGCCACTGCACTCCAGTGACAGAGCAAGACCCTATCTTCAAAAAAAAACGTACCCTTCAATTAGCTTGAAATGGCCAGTTCTGCAGGACCCCAAACTAGCCCACAGTAATGTTTCTCATATAATCATAAATTATGTGTAAAATCTGTTTTATAATTTAAGAAATATCTCCATAAAACTCATCCACCCATGCTTTTTCTCTAATTTGAAAAATCAGGAATATTTAACGTATTCAGTTAATAAATATGTATTAAGCACCCACTCTGCATATGGCACTCCACTATAGGCAATGGGGGTGTTAGATAAATGTGATTCTTACCATCTCAGATCTGAGAATCTGGCAGGAAAAATAGGGAATGAGCAAAGAACTGGCATAAAATGTAATGATTTGTGCTAATATGGGCAAGTTCAATGTTTTAGAAGCACATTTTGAAAGCACCGAACCAGTCTTGCAGAAAGATAAAACGGAAAGAGTCATCATGGGAGGCTTCCTGGAATAAGAGGTGTCTCAGTCAAGACTTGAAGGATGAGAGGATATTCAGTCAGGTAAGGAGAAAGAGGAACAGTATTTCAGTCAGAGAGTGCGGCTGCTAACACCTTCTTTCCCCCCAGCTGTGACCTAAAGCTCTCCTCCCATTCAGAGCAGTTACCGAATCCAAGAGATATTTTCTAGTGGTCATGTTCATTGACCTCTCACATCTGTCTCGCACTCTTTCTTTCTTGAAACCCTCATTTCTCTTAGCTTCTGTGACATCACAGTATACTACCTATCCTCTCAGTACTTTAACTTTCTTTTTGAAATGCTATCTACTATTCCCCCAATCAATGTTGACTTTCCTCAAGGCTTGAGCCCATGCCCTCTCTTCCTTATACTTATGTTCTGTCAAAGTCCGTAGCTTTAATTATGACTTATACAAGATGTCTTAGAGGTTTTTATATCTACAGCATGGACCTTATCCCCTGAGCTCCAGAATGGTGGTTCTTACTGCCTGTTTGACCTCTCCTCTTGTACAGATCTAAAGCTCCTCAGACTATCTGCCCAACACCAAACTCATCAACCAATCTGGTCTTCTTTAACAGTTTCCTCTTCATTGACTGTCCTCACCAACCATCCCTTCACCCAGCCAGACACCTGGGAGTTTTCTTTGGCATGCCCTTTTTTTCCTCACATCTTCTATCATAATCCACCACCAAGTCCTATCAATTTTATCTCCCAAATATCTCTCAAATCTACCCACTACTCTCCACATCCTCCACAGCCACCCTAATCCAATCCAGACCATCCATTGCCTGGATGACTACAATAGGCTTGCCAGTGCTTTACCCAAATACTTTCAGTCTCCCTCTGCCAATTCCCACTGCAAACAAAATGATCTTCCTAAAATATTCTATTCTACTCACTCTGCTTAAAATGTTCCAATGACTTTCAACTTCCTTTAATACAGAGACAAACCTTCCTTACCATAGCTCACAAAGCCTCGCATGATCTGACTTGTCCCATATTCATTCCAGCAACACTGATTTTCTTCCAGTTCATCATTATTATAAGGTTCTGTTGCTGAGTAGGACTTTGTAAATCTTGGGAGTTTTTTGTCAGGAATAACCTTCTTCCTCCTTCTTCTAGCAAATGCTGTTCATCCTCATCACTTTACCGAGACTTTTTTTAACCTACTTGACAAGGTCATATGATCTCACAGCATTCTATTTCTCCCTTTTTAATGATATCATTTTATAATGATATCATTGATTTAATCACTTAATGATCATTTAATTAATGACCATCTCCCCATAAAGACCCAGATTCTTTCTGGGTTTTTTTATCCTTTGTATACCCCAAAGTTTAATACAGGGCCTATGTGAAAAGGCTCAACAGAAGAACAGGGACAATGCATGCATGAAAGGCTGGGAAGAGTTCAGTAAGGAAGGAAAAGAGTAAGAGTTAAGGCTGGAGAGGCTCACGTGAGTCCAAGCAAATAGCCACAATAAAGAATGAAATGAAAAGTCCTTGCATTGGTTTTGACGAGGGAGTAAGGTGATCAAATTTGCATCACTTTGGCTTCCGTGTGAATACATAGGAACAGTCAACTCTAGAGGCAGAGAGAAGATTTCAGCTATTCAGAAATCTGGAAAATGAATGACTAATTGGGACACATAGACTAACAGTGGTGGCCGAAGGAATAGAGAAAATTGGGTTGGTTTGGAAAACACCACATGAGGAGGACTCAACAAGACTGTGACCTCTCTTTTCCAAATGCTTCCATAATCACCTACTAATTTCAAAATCCTAGACTGTCTCTCTTCTGGCAGGGACTTGAATTTCCTGAAAGCAGCTCCAGTCTCTCGTATAATCTTATATTTCCTCTGAAGTAGGTCTTTGAGGTCATACTCCCTGGCAAAGAACACAGAAGCAAGGTTCTAGTAGTCCTTCTAGCTCCCTGCCTTGTGCTAACATTATGCCATCTGTCCCAATCATTGGGTTAATTAATAACAGCTTTTTAAAGTGCTTTTAATTTTTTAATTATCTATAACATTCTTCAAATATCTGAACTCAATCCTGATAGTATTCTTAAGAGTTCATTCCATTACATTTATACATTTTATTGCAAGTATCAACCCTTTTAAATTCACCCCTGATTAAATTTGACCTTTCATCTGTTCACATTTTTTTCTCACACCACAGTTCATCAGAAAGTACCCTTCATTCAACCTTCCACCATCAATTTACCATCTATTTTGTGCTAGACGTTTTCTGGGCACTGCAGATTAAATGACGAATAATACATGACTCTTAATATCAATGAGTCATAGTCTAGTGAAAAAGATAGGAATATAAAGAAGCATTTAATCTATTTAATATATTTAAATTTTGCCTGATAAATGTACTAAAGACATATAAACACATGTTTTCAAAGTCCCAAGACCACTCCTAGAGAATGTTTCATATAAGAGAGGTCCTTTGTTCTGAATCTTAAAGGATACATAGAGTTTGATATGTAAAGAACATATATGAAAGGCATGGGAGTAAGAGCACATGTGAAGTCATGAAATATAACAATAATGTGATGTGGTCAGATTTGTTTTAGGAAATAATTCCAGCAGTCACCATTGGTTTATCAGCTGCCTCGTGGTTTTCTTCCTCATTGGTATTCTTTAGGATTATACTGTGAATTTCTTTTAGAACATCTCTCTCTCTTTAGTATCTTCTCTTTTAGGGAAAAAAAACTAGCAAGAATAGCAGAGTATACTGTATCCTACACTTGTTTCACTAGACCAACCAGACTGACTTCTGTGGGATTTTGCCTGTATGTCTGGAGATGCTTTACATCGGCACTGGGCTGAGTCACTAAATCTGGCAGTGGGTCTTCAATAAGACAACTCTTCATTTCTGAATAAAACTGTGCTTTGCTCACCAATCCTAAAGTCGGTTCAGGAGACAATTACATTACGTCAACTCAAAAGAAAAAGAAACAGCATACTAACATGAATCATACATCCCCCACGTGTCATATATATATGCCATAAGAAGAAAAAAAAAAAGATCCTTTTGGGATAATATGAAGGAGAGATGCTGACAAATGTATAAAGTGGGAATCCTAGAAGTTTAAGATCATTCAATAACAAGATGTGAATGCTAAATTAGCTTAGTAGAAAGACCCAGATTTTTGTTTAAGGCAGAATTTACTTTCTAGATTAGGGGTTGAAAAAAAAAAGATCTTTTATTTTTCACTACTTCACTATTTAATTGCAAGCAAACTCCTCTGTGGTTGTCCTCTCTCTAAAAAAAAAAAGGAAAAGGAAAATCACTTTCACCATTAACCCCTAATCTAAAAAGTAAATTCTGCCTTAAATAAAAATCTAGGTCTTTCTACTAAGGTACTATAGTGTTCGCGTCTTGTTATTGAATGATCTTAAACTTCTAGGATTGCCACTCTGTATATCCATCAGCATCATCTCTCCTTAATATCCCAAAAACCCACACACAACAACACTTGCTCTCTCTTCATCCGCTGGATGAACTCTTAATTCTCCCACCTCGATGAAACCTATGGCTGTCCCCCAACAGATCAGAAACCAAGAAAATCTTAACACGATGAGAAAATGTCCCTTAATGAGACCAACAGCTCATCAGCCACTGTCTCCAGGGTAACCCACAAACGTGCCCCAGCCCAGTCAGCGTTCTTATTAGCTACAATGGGAAAAACAAGAACCAAGAAAGAAGAGTCAAGAGCAATTGTCTGCCACTGCCATGAAAAGACAGGCTTTTTAAGGCTTGGACTGGTCCCTATTGAAACTGTCATTCTCAGGTTATAGCCAGCAGTACCATGAGCACCCAGAAACCTGGAGAAAATCACCAAGCTGGTTTCTGTCTGGTTTCTGAGAATGGCATGCGACCTGTCAGCGGCATCTTAGCCCACTGAGCCCAGCAACTGGGGTGGCAGCTGCAGCTACCTTGCTTGACAGCACCCTCTCCAGAGGCCCTGTATCATTACAGTCTGTCCTTCTGCTGGGGTAGAATTAACTTGTTGTGACTGTGTGACAGTTCTGACGACTACACAGTTTGAGGCAAGGAGCTGGGTCACACACTGCTACGTGCATGGGCTGTCACTAACTGCTCCACTAAAACCAGACAAAACCTTGTCAGGAGAGATAAGTTCCTCTGGAGACAGAGGTAAGAGACTCAACCCACGGCCTGCTTGTGAGGGTTTTGTTCAGTTCAAGGACAGCATCAACTGACAAGAGGACTTACTCAGTGTCACAGGGAGACACAATCAATGCCAGCAAGAGGAAGGAGGCAGAGAAGCGGAAAGGGGAAAAGCACCCAGACAAATTCGAGAGCACTGAAGGAGACAGGCTGTTAGGAGGTGGAAAAAGAAGAGAGTGTCCTCACTTTTGAAAATCAATGCCATAAACTCCCAAATCACACCTACTTCACAGTCATAAAAGCTCCGCCAAGAAACTAAAGCAATCAACCTTCGTGTTATTTAGTACAGTATCTTCTCTGTTTAACACTGTGCTAAGTATTATAAAAGCTACAAAAACACAACACATGACCCCTAACTTTAGCAACCTTACAATTTCACTGTTAAAATAAGACACACTCTCATAAAAATACACAACGTGGTCAACATACACCTCTTTCCTCAGGCCTATACTCCCAGTGGGAGCCTGAAGACCTAGTTCAAGCTACAGAAAGAGCAGAGGACTCAAAGGAAGGTGAAAGGCACAGCACGAAAAAATCACAGGGAAGTTACCCCATAGCTCCTTTAAGAAATGACTTTGCCCCTGCTTGGGCTGCTACAGGAGGTCAGGATTCTTGCTGTCCTTTCCTCTTTTCTTGGCTGTACCTGAGGAAAGTCCCTCCAGGTCCCCAGGCTTGAGTGTTAATTGACTCACAGTTCCACATGGCTGCGGAGGCCTCAGGAAACTTATAATTATGGCAAAGGGGAAGCAGACATGTCTTACATGGCGGCAGGCAAGAGACAGCATGTGAAGGAGGAATTGTCAAACACCTATAAAGCCATCAGATATCTTAAGAACAACTATCACAAGAACAGCATGTGGGAAATCACCCCCATATTCAATCACCTTCTACCTGGTCCCTCCCTCAACACATAGGGATTATGGGGAAGGATGAGATTTGGGTAGGGACACAGAGCCAAACCCTTATCAGTGAGCTTCCATACTTTTCATGCTATTAAGTGGTGTGTTATTTAACTTACTCTCCTTCTGTAAGTGGTTAGACTCAGGGATCCTGACAGCTTTGTTAAACCCAGGTTTCTTCCTCCTCTGTCCTCTCCATCCCCTATCCAACCTAAGCATATGCAAGAAAGTGACAGGAACAACCTGAGTTTCCATTCCATGTTTGTTCAAATTAAAGATATGGGCTTTGAGTTGTAAATATTGACCCTGAAATCCAACTGTGGATTGATTAGCTATGTAAATTTGGTCAACTTATTTAGTCTCTGAGTTTCCATGTTCTTAACTGCAAGATTAATGTAAAAAATAAATACATGAAAGTACCTAGGATGGTATCTGGTACTTGGTAAGATTAATAAATGTTGGCCAGGCACAGTGGTTCATGCATATAATTGTAGCACTTTTGGAGGCCAAGGCAGGAGGATGGCTTGAGCCCAGGAGTTCAATATTGGCCTACAACCTAGTGAGATCCCATATCTCACTAAAAACTTTAAAAGTTAGCCAGCCATGGTGGGGGAGGCTGAGGCTGGAGGATCACTTGAGTCCAGGAGGTTGAGGCTGCAGTGAGTTGTGATTATCTCATTGCACTCCAGCCTCAGTAATAGAGTGAGCGCCTGTCTCAAAAACAACAAAGGTTGGTTTCTTTTTGTCTGTTTAAATCCTCTACTAGTGACACTGAATGCCCAATTAAGCGTAAATTTGTACATACAGTCTTTATTCTTAATTGTACACTTGATCTTCATTATTCACAGATTCCATATTTGGGAGCTGACCTACTCACTATAATTTTATTTATAAACTCAAAATCAATACTTGCAGCACTACTACAATCCTATGACTTTATTATTTGATTTAGGGCTCATACCCACAGAAATGCAGAGTGACAAAAAATTTGAGTCACCCAATGAGCACATTCTTCTCTGAGGCTGAATAAAGTGACACCCTGTCTTCTTATTTCAGCTCTTGTGCAGTAAATGAGTATTTTTCACAGTCTGTTGTAGGTCCATGTTTTTTGTATTTTTATGCTTTTTGTTAGTGATTTTGCTGCTTAAAATGGCCCCTAAGTGCCCTATAAGCCCAGCTACTCAGGAGGCTGAGGCAGGAGAATCACTTGAAACCAGGAGACAGAGGTTTCAGTGAGCTGATATCACAACACTGCACAACAGCCTGGGCAAGAGAATGAGACTTCATCTCAAAAAAAAAAAAAAAAGAAAAAGAAAAAGAAAAAACCTAAGCAAAGTGCTGAAGTGCCTTCTAATGTTCCTAAGCACAGAGGGGCTATGATGTGCCTTATGGAAAAAATACATATGTTAGATAAGCTTCTTTCAGGCATGAGTTACAGCACTGCTGGCTGTGAGTTTAACATGAATGAATTGACACTACATATTAAATAAGGTGTTTTTAAACAGAAACCCACATAAAACAAGGTTACAAATTGATTGGTTGTCAAAAATATTGTAGCCAGAGGCCCGCAGGAACCTAACTCTGCATTTCAACTAGGAGCAGTGGGTTCAGTACTTGCTAATTCAGTGTTTGTAGTAATATCAGAGAACATAGCTGCCAAGAATGATGAGAACTGATGTATGTCGTTTTCTCATTTAATGTCCACACTGATTCTTTGAGGCAAGAATCTAATTAGCAGAGTCAATAACTGCATTATAAAAAACAACATCCACTTGATCTGGGTCTTGAAGGGTCTCAGAGTACAAAAGATCTTGGGAGAGAGGAGAGGTGCATGGCAATGAGCAGGATCTGTTCATCAGAAAGTAAATGGCTTCGCCTACCAGAGCATGACATGAATGTTGGGACTTTGTGGGACATCTGCACTTCCGGTAGCTCCCTTAGTATTATTTATAAGTCATTTTGGATGACTAGATGGATTATATTCATTTTTCTTTCCCTCAAATCTCCTCTAATGAGCTTAAGCACTGGTACAGCCTTGATCTATAATTAGCAGGATAGCAGGTGATACACTAATCTGGGATGAATTTCCCAAACCAGAGTCTGATGAGATATCAAAGACATCAGAATTCTTTTTATCTGGTCAACCTCTCAGCTAACTCAGGCAAGAAGCATGAAAAGATTCAGCGTGTTTCTATCTGGTTATTAATTTTTCTTTACTGTCTTTTCCTACCCTGAACACACACCCTCTCATTAGGAATATAGACAACTCTAAATAAAATTCCATTCTTTTAGGAAAGTTTAGAGTCATTATTTTAGGAACAAGAGAGAAACCCAATAGGTATCTGTTTTAATTTCCGCTATTTCAAATGAGAACGCTGAAGCTCTGGGAGTCCATGAGACAGAGCCTGTTTCTCACCCCAGTTGAATGGACTTTCCATGCCTACAGCAATTATGTGTGCAGATTTTCCAGAAAAAACCCTAATTTTAAAAATTTTTGGTTCCATCTTTAAGAGTACTGATGTCTGTTAGTCTCTGGGCTCTGAATTTCGGGTCTCATGATAGGGTCCCCACAATTATACCATGTTTTCTCTAAGTGATAGGAAGACTTTTCTTAGCTCTCATCCTCTTGTAGCAATTCATCCAGGCCTGTGGCATCCACTGTCACATCTATGGGTATGATCCCCAAATCAAGTAATTAAAGTCACAGGATTTTAGTAGCCAGACGAATCATTTAGTTAACTTCCTTGTTTTACTGATAATGGTGAAATTGAGTCTCCAAGAGGCCAAATCATAACTAAAATGACATAGCTAGCTAGCAAGAGATAGTATCAGAATGTAACACAGGCATCTAAAAATCTTATGAATCTATAAAGAAGTTGGTTGATATTAACTTGCTAGTTTAATATCACAATGAGTCTAAAGATTGCAAGAACCTCAAAAGAAGCATTACTAATATATTCATATAAAACAAACATAATGGTTAAGACCTTTGTCTCCAAATTGAGAGGCAATAGGCTCTGATTTTCTTATTAGAATAATATTTATTGATCTATATCATCATGGAAAATGATTACCCTGAACACCTACCTGCAAAAACAACATGACAACATTTACCAGGATTTGTATAACAAAAGGAACACTTTGAATGAAACACAAATACTTGGTCTACATTTTATTAGCACTTAAAACTCAATTATTATTTCACACAAGTGAAAGCAGTGACATGACAGGCTTTTAGCAATAAACCTATATATACAATTCTAGCTCTTAGGTCACTTGAAGAGCCTTCTCAAGCTGCTAGAGGCCAGCAGATTACATTGTAGGAACAGTTGTTCTAAGTGATTAGGAAGGCAAACAATAATTTTGCCTCCATGAATCTGTACCATCAAAGAAAAGCATTGTTTAAAAGGCAAACTGTTTTCCAAATTAGGGGGTGCCAGACAATGGAAGAGTATAAGAATTATCATCCTATTGCTCTCCACCAGCAAAGGATGTCCGATAACTGGGCTTTTTAGCTGCTTGTACAAAATAAATGAATTATGGCAACATCCTCCCTGACTCACAATTCTTATCCTTCTAATCCGTCCTTCGTTCTTCTGCCAGACATCTCGGCCTGAAATACCATGTTAATCATGCCAGCTCCTGCTCAAAATCCTCAGTGATTCGAAGGCCCAGAAAGCCAGAGCTATTAGAAAGTATCATCTGGGACAAAACCCCATTCCTGCATTCATGGCCTTCTGGGGACCTGTGGTCACAGGACAATAAAGGCCAACATGGAAGGTTTTATCATCCTACTACAGTCAAAAAGCCAAATGGTTTACAGAGAGGTTGATCTTGTGCTTTTGTTTGCCTGGGATATTTCATTTTGTGTCTGTTATTATAGCTAATAGCACTTCTGCTTTGTTCTCAAATGTGTCCTGGTTTGGACAATAAATTTTATGTCCAAAACCCTAGTTACACGCATTATGATAACACATGCCTGCCGCCATTATAAATATTTTTTACCAAAAGTTACAGACACTACAAGGACCTAATAACAGCTTATCATAATCTTCTCATCTCATCCTCCAGGCAGCACTGCCCCATAAGCATGAGTAAGAAGGACCGTCAACAGGGCCAGCAGAATGAAACACCTAGCTGATGCAAACTTTATCCCCCAGTCCTGAGGTTGCTTCGCATCCATTGGCATCTTGTGATTCTCCATCCAAAAATATAGAAGGATTCCTACTGAAGTTGCTCCAACAAAAAAGAATTATAGAGTTGAGTTCCCTCTATTTTGAAAATAAGCCTTCATTGATCCTATTGCCACATAGCTTATGTACCTCTTTTTCTAATCTTCGTCTAGTATAAAAAGCTTTCACAGTCTGCATATAGTATATATAAAATTTTGTATCAAGCTTTAATCAAAACTTCTTTACCAAGTTGTTACATATAGTTGCCAATTATGATTAAAGAGCATCTCAATGTTTTTAGTTGATATATTACAATTTAATAAATTCCCTATTTTAATATTTAATTTCTTTCAATTTTTCTATAACTGCAAGGCATTTTGCTAAGCACTGGGGATAGTAAAATTTTTAAAATAAAAATAAATGTTTTTACTAAGTAAAGAATATTAGACTCTTTTGGTAGACTAAATTTGAATTCTTGTGATATATTTCAATAGCTCTGGTACCATATTCACAAAATAATCACTAACTTTAAGAAAATCAAAAAGAGAATGAGAAAATGAGGAAGAGAAGATAATAAAATGAAGAAGAGGAAAGAGGGAAAGAGAGTGGGTAATGACAGGGCAGGGAGACAGCAGGCAGGAAGGACTTTTAATTACAAGGATAAATTGAGGGTCTTACTTCTGTTCTGACATTTGCTTCATGTAAATGATGGAAATACCATACCAATTCATTTAAATACATGTCAAGTTGCTCGATGAATTATAATAAATGTCAGCATCATTCTAATATTTAAAAACAAAAGCTATCTATCATTCAGCCATGACCCTTTCCCTATTGTCTACTCCATCATGTAAAATATCCATTGCCTGGCCTTTAAGACCTTATACACACAGCCCAACAACCAAACTAATTTTTCTCCTTTTCTCTGCACAAAACCTCATCTCCAGTCACAGATACTTATTGGGAAACAAACATGGAGAGTTTGCATTTTCAGTAATGCAGGAATAGCTTTTATCAAAATAAACTTCTCATAGCTAAGAATTATAACCACTGGATTTTTTTAATTAAAGAACTATGTAAAGGCACAAGAGAATAATAAAAAATGCATAAATTGGAAGGTAGTAGACCTTGAACAAAGGAAAGTGCACTGGGTGAGATCATCACTTTTATAGCTTTTCTTTTAAGAGAACATCCCAGTCCAAGGGATGTCAAATAAAATTCAAGCAGAACTATAGCCTTAATGGCTTGTACTATCTGAGGACAGAGTTCACAGCCACCCCAGAGTGGCTGGTAATAGAGAAAGGAAATTCAAGAAAAGGAAGGAGCTCCAAAATTTGCGTGTAAACTTCCCTCAAATCTTGATTTTTACATGACTTTTGCACACAAAAAAAAAGATGCAAGACACCCCAGCAGAGAGCAACAGCTAAAAGGCTAAAAGAGTAGAGCAGAAATATCTGGTGTCGTCCACTGCACAGTAGAAAGAATTTAAAGTTTAGGTGTTTCCAAGTAAGAGAGTTTGGGTAAACATTTCGTTTTCCATTAAAACCCCAGGAGGGCACACTTTAGGATTAAAGTGTATGTCTCTATTTACCCTAGTAATACTAAGGACATAATCAACAGACCCACCTTAATAAAACCAAGCTTCCAAGAAGATCAGCCAGTCACTTAATCACCTCAGTAAACAAAAACCAAGACTCTTCACTGAAAGATAAAAGCATCCAGAGATTTTACAATACATCATCCATAATGTCCAGTATATAATAAACAAACAGTAGACCTGCAAAGAGTCAGGAAAATGTGACCCACTATCAAGAGAAAAGATAGTCAATAGAAATTGATCCTGAGATGACCTGAAGGTTGGAATTAGCAAACAAGGATTTTAAAGCAGCTGTTTTAATACTGTCAAAGACTTAAAGGAAAAATTTGTCCGAATAGCAATACAAATAGGGAAGATCAACTCGGAGATAGGAAATATAAAAAAAGAACCAAAGGGAATCACTAGAACTGAAAAAGAGGGTTACAGCTGAAATTTTAAAATTCACTGAAAGGACAAAAAGAGCCACAGAGACAGCAGAAAAAAGAGTCAGTGAACTTAAAATAATAATCAGTAAAAATAATATAATATGAAGAATAGAGATCCCGAACAACAAAATAAACAAAGCTACAGTGGCCTATGGGACACTATTAAGTTATCAAACACAAATAATTAAAGTCTCAGGAGCACAGGAGAGAGAAAATGAGGAAGAAAAAATATTTGAAGAAATTATCACTAAAAATTTTCCCAAATGTGTTTTAAAAAATTAACTTACTGTTCCAAGAAAATATGTAATCCCAAGAAAAAATTTAAAAACAAACAAACCAATATCTAGAAACATCATAAACTGTTTTAAACTAAAGGTTAAAAAAAAAACAACTTAGCATTTGGTGAGAGGGAGAAAGGCACATTAAATACAGGAAAATAACAATAAAAATTAAGACTAAGTTGTCATTAGTAATAGTAGAGGCCAAAAGACAATAGAATAATATTTTTTAACTGCAAAATAAAGGGGAAAGAGGGGTAGATCTATCAACTCAGAAATCTATATCAAATAAAAATATTTTTCAAAACTGAAAACATAAGGACATTTATGACTAGAAATCATGAATTTTAAGAAATGATACAGGAGATTCTTTGGACTAAAGTGAAATGAAAGCAAAGGAAACTCGTGGCTATAGGAATAAAGAACATTAACAATAATAAATACGAGAATAGTTATAAATGATTTTTCTTTTTAAAATTTCTTTAAAAAGGCAAGTGTCAAGTTAAAGCAAATAACAACATAATATTTTAAGCTTTAGAACACAAATAAATTTTTTATTATTTTAAAATATTTTTATATTTTATAAAATATAAATATACACATTTTATATTTTAGAATAAAAAATTTGACAGTTATATGACAAAGGTTGGGGTAAATGAAAATACTCTTGGCCGGGCACGGTGGCTCAAGCCTGTAATCCCAGCACTTTGGGAGGCCAAGGCGGTGGATCACAAGGCCAAGAGATCGAGACCATCCTGGTCAACAAGGTGAAACCTCGTCTCTACTAAAAATATAAAAATTAGCTGGGCATGATGGTGCGTGCCTGAAGTCCCAGCTACTTGGGAGGCTGAGGCAGGAGAATTGCTTGAACCCAGGAGGCAGAGGTTGCGGTGAGCCGAAATCGTGCCATTGCACTCCAGTCTGGGCAACAACAGCGAAACTCCGTCTCAAAAAAAAAGAAGAAGAAGAAAATACTCTTCTGTGGGTTCACATATTTTACAAAAAATGGTACAATATTCACTCTGTAGTAAGTTAAGAATATTGCATACTGGTCAGATGCAGTGGCTCATGCCTGCAATCCCAGCACTTTGGGAGGCCAAGGCAGGTGGATCACCTTAGGTTAGGAGTGCAAGACCAGCCTGACCAACATGGAGAAACCCCATCTCTACTAAAAATACAAAAATTAGCTGGGTGTGGTAGCACATGCTACTCAGGAGGCTGAGGCAGAAGAATCACTTGAACCCAGGAGGTGGAGGTTGGGGTGAGCCAAGATTGCACCATTGCACTCCAGCCTGGGCAACAAAAGCAAAACTCTGTCTCAAAAAAATAAATATTGCATACTATAATACTTAGAATAGCTACAAAAATTTGACATATGAAATAGCTTACATGCCAGTAGAGGAAATAAAGTGGAAAGTTAAAATAAATATTTAATTAACCTAAAAGAAGGCAGGAAAGGAAGAAGGGAGAAACAAACAAACAAAAACAAATAGATAATAGTTGCTCTATATCCAACCATGTCAACAATTAGATAACTATAAAATGATAGACCTAAATTCTACAACATCAATAATTATATTAAAAGTAAGACAACAGAGTTTCTGGTCCAACATGTAAAAACCTTGGTAGTTATCCCTCCTCACAACGAGAAAAAGATGAAGCTGGGTGCAATGGCTTATGCCTGTAATCCCAGCTCTTTAGTAGGCTGAGATGGGAAGATCACTTAAGACAAAGAGTTCAAGACTAGGTTGGGCAACATAATGAGAACCTGTCTCTAAAAAAAAAAAAAAAAATACATGAAATTAGCTATGCATGGTGGTGGGCACCTATAGTCCCAGCTACTCAGGAGGCTGAGAAGGGAAGATTGCTTAAGCCTGGGAGTTCGAGGCTACAGCGAGCTAGGATCTATACTCCAGCCTGAGCAACAAAGCAAGACTCATCTCTAAAATAAACAAATAAATAGCAGCTCTTCATAGAGCTTATGAAACAAACTGCCATCCCAGAAACTGGAGAGGGAAGTGAATACAGGAGCCTGCAGCTGAAGCCAACATCCATAGGAACACTTTAAACCACAAATGACAAATTAACTCAGGGTGAACTAGCATGAGAATTTAAAACTCCAAGGGTCTGGACAAAGACAGGATCCCACACTTAAGTGAGTTTTACCTACCATGTTCTCACTGTGAAGATCAGTGAGAACTCTCCTTGTGCTTCAGGTAAGAGAAGGAGAAAAGAAATCATTTTGAAATAATATCCAGAGCTTTCTGTTCTCCCTAACAAATCCTGCCCTCAAGGAAATCTATTTTATTGTGGCCAAATTGGCTGAGATTTTATCAAAGCCTAAACGATATGGAAGAAGGAGAATAATATGCTCCCCATGTGACGAAAAGAAAATATCCAAGCATGGGACTATAGAACACTTCCCCTCTTCCCACACCTTACCACTGCATCAACATGACTGCTGTATAATAAGAGAGGAGTGAAGCTAAAAGAACTGCAATTCTCATACTCTCTTCAAGGAGTCTTTAGGAACATAAAAAGACAACAGGGGAGACAAAAACAAGCACACTAGAGGTAATTTTAGCATCTGATACCACAGCCACAGCAGACAGTAAACACAGTCTAACTCCTAGCCAGATACACACACACACAAAAAAAAAAAAACCACTTCACATTAGAGGCCTGATGCTCAGCTCGTTACCCGGCACATCAAGTCCAGCTTTCGACAAAAAATTACAAAGCATACTAAAAGACAAAACCATGGTCTGATGAGCTATTTGTTAAAGCATCAGAACTGGACTCAGATAAGATATGGCAGAGGTTTTGCAATTATTAAACCAGGAATTTAAAATAACTATGATTATAGACATTCCTCATTTTATTGCACTTCACTTTATTGTACTTCACAGATACTGCATTTTTTTTTAACAAATTGAATGTTTGTGGCAACCCTGAGTCAAGCAAATCTATCAGCACTGTAGGAGTAATAAATATCTAGCTTAAAACCTTGTTATTTAAGGGATACATTTTGTAAAGCTATAGCTGCCATACATAGTGATTCCTCTCATCGCTCTGGGCAAAGTAAATTGAAAACCTTCTCAAAAGGATTCACCATTCAAGATGCCATTAAGAATGTTGGTGATTCATAGGAAGAAGTCAAAATATCAACATTAATAGGAGTTTGGAAGAAGTTGATCCCAACCCTCATGAATGAGGTTAAAGGGTTGAAGACTTCAGCGGAGGAAATAACTGCAGAGTGGTAGAAGCAACAAAAGAAAACTAGAATTAAAAGTAGAGCCTGAAGATGTGACTGAACTGCTGCAATGTCATAAAACTTCAATGGATAAGGAGTTGCTTTCTGATGGATGAGCCAAGAATGTGATTGCTTAATATAGAATCTACTCCTGGTGAAGATGCTGTGAACATCATTGAAATGACCACAAAGAATTTAGAATATTACATAAATTTACTCAGCTGATAAAGCAGCAGCAGGGGTTGAGAGGATAAACTCTAATTTTGAAAGAAGTTCTACTCTGGGTAAAATGGGACTGAACAACATGGCATGCCACAGAAAAATCTTTTTTGAAAGGAGGAGTCAATCACTGGGGCAAACTCCATTATTGTCTTATTTTAAGCCACGTGTGTACCTATGCCACAATCTTGCATGTTCTTCACATGTACCCCAAAACCTAAAATCAATAAAAAGAAAAAAGGAAATTGCCACAGCCACCCCAGTCTTCAATAACTACAACTCTAATCAGTCAGTAGCCATTAATATCAAGGCAAGACCCTCCACCAGCAAAAAGATTATGACCACTGAATGTTCAAATGACCATTAGCATTTTTTAGCAATAAAGTATTTTTGATTAAGGTATGTACATTGTTTTTAGAATAATGCTATTGCACACTTAATAGACTACAACATAGTGTAAACATAATTTTTATGTGCACATAAAAAAATCATGTGACTTGCTTTATTGTGATATTTAATTTATTGCAGTGATCTGGAACTAAACCCTCAATATATTTGAGGTATACTTGTAATATTCTAAGGGCTTTACTGGAAGAAGTAAACAGCATGCAAGGATAGATGTGTAATGTAAACAGAAAAATGGAAACTAAGAAAGAATCAAAAGGAAATGCTAAAATCAAGTGTAAGTGAATGAAATATTTAAATTAAAGGCAAAAGATTGTCAAGGTGAATTTATTTAAAGGTAAGATTTATGTAATAAAGAGTCTGACACCATATTTTATGTTTGACTCTGACAGCTTTCAAGCTCTGCCACTCTTCATCCCCCTCCTAACCCACATCTGGGCAAACTGATAAGAAAGCCGAGTGCTCCTTCCTTTGGCACTGGTGAAAAGATCAAACCAAACAGTCTCCAGTTCATGCACAGGAACTCTCACCCCAGCTTCACCATCGGATCACAATAAAAGTCAAGCCAGTCATTTTTTGTTTTTTTTTATCCTCATTATTCTCAAGCCATTTGTCTTACTAGTTTGGGTGCCAGCCCTGCCTTCCCCAGAAAACCTCACCATGTGGTAACAAATCTTTTCACACCCTCTTGGTGTATTTGCAGCATTGTCAGTCTTGACATCCAAACCTAATTGGAGTGGCAGCAGGAGAGTCTAACCCATCTATGTAAAGTAGCCATAAAAACTCTACCCTCTGCTCTCTACAAGAAAGGCAGTTTAAAAGAAGTACTTAATAAGAAGCATTATGAGAGAAAGCAAGATTTTTTTAATGATAAAAGGATCCACTCATCAGGAAGACATAGCAATCTTAAATGTGCATGCACCTAGTAACAGAATCTAAAATAGATGAGATAAAATGGACAGATGTCAAAGGAAGGACATGCTGATACATGTCACGATATGATTGAACCTCAAAAGCATTATGATAAGTGAAAGAGGCCATACACAAAAGGTCACACATTACACAATTCCATTTTCATTAAACATCCAAAATAGGTAAAATGAATAGAGACAGAAAGCAGATGAGTAGTTAACAGGGGATGGAGAGAGGAGAGAATGAGGTATGGTGTCTGCAGAATGGTATGGGGTCTTCCTTGGCGAAGATGAAAATGTTTTGAAGCAAGACAGAAGTGATGGCTGCACAACCTTGTCGGTGTACTAAATGCCAATGAAATGAACACTTTAAAATGGCTGATTATAAGTCATGTGCATTTTGCCTCTTTAAAGAAAATAATGAACAAACTTAAAAGGAGAAACAGATAAATTTACAATCTTGGTTGAAGACATTAAAATTCTTCTCTCAATAATCGAAAGAACTAGATTAAAAATACACACATGTTTTTGGGCAGATCCAAGATGGCCGAATAGCAACAGCTCTGGAGTGCAGTTCCCAGCAAGGACAACACAGAGGATGAGTGTTCACTGCATTTCCAATGAGTTTTTACTACCCACAGACCAGGAGATTCCCAGGCTGAAAAGCACCATGAGTTTCCAGCACGGCTGTTTCAGCTGGTGCAGCGGTTCTCCACACAAAAACTCACAAATCTGGGCACCATTCCAACTGGCACCTGGATCATCTGGGAGACAGAGCTGCCCATTCAACCGAAAAAAAGGGGCCTGAAACAGGGAGCCAGATGATCTGGTTCAACGGGTCCCACCCCCACAAAGACAAGCAACATGAAACACTCTGAACTGAAAGTTTCACAGCAAGCACAGCTGGACCCAAGACAGTCAAGCTCTGTGGGAGGAAGGGCATCAGCCATTATCGAGGCAGTTCACCACTACCGAGCAGTCCACCATTACTGAGGAAATTCACCATTACCGGGGCAGTCCACCATTACAGAGATAGTCCACCATTACTGAGGCAGTTCTAACTATACCTCTACAAACAAAACCACAAGGAAGTTCACACAGCAGTTGGGCAGAGCCCACGGCAGCTCAGCAACGCCTCTGCTGGCAGACTGTGACTAGGCTACCTCCTCACTGGGCAGGACATCTCTGAAAAAAGGCAGCAGCACATCAGGAACTTATAAATAAAACCCCACTTCCCAGGACAGAGCACCTGGGAAAAAAGGCAGCTATGAGTTCCACTGCAGCAGACTTAAACATACCTGCCCAGCAGCTCTGAACAGAATGGAGCTCAGCACTTGAGCTCGTATAAAGGACAGACTGTCTCCTCAAGCAGCTCCTCGACGCCTGTATATCAAAGAGACACCTCATAAAGGAGATCTCAGGCTGACATATGGTGGGTATCCTTCTGGGACAAAGATAACAGAAGAAACTGGCAGCAACCCTTACCTTTCTGCAGCCACTACAGGTGATCGCTAGGTAAACACGGTGTGGAGTGGACCTCCAGCAGTCCTACAACAGAGGGGCAGACTGTTATAAGGAAAACGAAAAAACAGAAAGAAATAACTTCATCATCAACAAAAAGGACATCCACTCAAGGACCCCATCCGCAAGTCACCAAATACAAAGACCACAGGTAGACAAATCCAAAAAGATAGGAGGAACCCAGCACAAAAAGGATGAAGACACTCAAAACCAGAACACCTCTTCTCCTCCAAAGGATCACAACTCCACACCAGCAAGGGAACAAGGCTAGATAGAGAATGATTCTGATGAATTGACAGAAATAGGCTTCAGAGGGTAGGTAATAAATTTCTCTGAGCTAAAAGAACATTTTCTAACCCAATGAAAAGAAAGTAAGAACCTTGAAAAAAAGATTTGACGAAATGGTAATGAGAATAAACAGCTTAGAGAAGAATATAAATGAATTGATGGAGCTGAAAAACACAACATGAGAACTTCGCGAAGCATACACAACTTTCAATAGCCGAATCGACAAAGCAGAAGAAAGGTTATCAGAGATTGAAGATCAACTAAATGAAATAAAATGAGAAGACAAGATTAGAGAAAAGAGTGAAAAGAAATGAACAAAGCCTCCAAGAAATATGGAATTATGTGAAAAGACCTAATCTATGTTTGGTAAATGTATACGAATGGGATGGAGAGAATGAATCCAAGCTGGAAAACACTTTTCAGGATAATATCCAGGAGAACTTCCCCAACCTAGCAAGGCAGGCCAATATTCAAGTCCAGGAAATACAGAGAACACCACAAAGATATTCTTCAAGAGGAGCAACCCCAAGGCACATAATCATCAGATTCACCAGAGTTGAAATGAAGGAAAAATTGCTAAGGGCAGCCAGAGAGAAAAGTCAGGTTACCCACAAAGGAAAGCCCATCAGACTCACAGTGGATCTCAGCAGAAATTCTACAAGTCAGAAGACAGTGAGGGCCAATATTCAACATCCGTAAAGCAAAGAACTTTCAACCTAGATTTTCATATCCAGGCAAACTAAGTTTCATAAGTGAAGGAGAAGTAAAATCCTTTATGAATAAGTAATTGTTCAGAGATTTCGGCACCAGCAGGCCTGCCTTACAAGAGCTCCTGAAAGAAGCACTAAACATAGAAAGGAACAACCAGTACCAGAAACTCCAAAAATGTACCAAATTTTAAAGAGCATCAACACAATGAAGAAACTGCATCAACTAATGTGCACAAGAACCAGCTAGCATCAATGGCAGGATCAAATTCACACGTAACAACATTAACCTTAAATGCAGATGGGCTAAATGCGCCAGTCAAAAGACACAGACTGGCAAATTGGATAAAAAGTCTAAACCGATCGGTCTGCTGTATCCAGGAAACCCATCTCACATGCAAGGACACATATAGGTTCAAAATAAAGGGATGGAGGAAGATTTACCAAGCAAATGGAGAGCAAAAAAAAGTAGAAGTTGGAATCCTAGTCTCTCATAAAATAGACTTCGAACCAACAAAGATCAAAAGAGACAAAGAAGGGCATTACATAACGGTAAAAGGAACAATGCAACAAGAAGGGCTAACGATCCTAAATATATACACACCCAATACAGGAGCACACAGGTACATAAAGCAAGTTCTTAACGACCTACAAAGAGACTTAGACTCCCACACAATAATAGTGGGAGACTTTAACACTCCACTGTCAATATTAGACAGATCAACGAGACAGAAAATTAACAAGGATATCCAGGACTTGAACTCAGATCTGGACCAAGCAAACCTAATAGACATCTACAGGACTCTCCACCCCAAATCCACAGAATATACATTCTTCTCAGCACCACATCACAACTACTCTAAAATTGACCACATAATTGGAAGTAAATCACTCCTCAGCAAATGCAAAAGAACAGAAATCATAACAAACAGTCTCTCAGACCACAGTGCAATCAAGTTAGAACTCAGGATTAAGAAACTAACTCAGCACAACTGAAAACTAAGAAACTAACTCAGCACAACTCAGGATTAAGAAACTAACTAGCACAACTTCATGGAAACTGAACAACTGGCTCTTGAATGCCTACTAGTTAAACAATGAAATGAAGGCAGAAATAAAGATGTTCTTCAAAACCAATGAGAACAAAGACATGATGTACCAGAATCTCTGGGACACATTTAAAGCAGTGTCTAGAGGAAAATTTATAGCAATAAATGCCCACATGAGAAGCAAGGAAACATCTAAAATCGACACTCTATCATCAAAATTGAAAGAGCTAGAAGAGCAAGATCAAAAAAAACTCAAAACCTAACAGAAGACAAGAAATAACTAAGATCAGAGCAGAACTGAAGGAGATAGAGACACAAAAAACTCTTCAAAAACATCAATAAATCCAGGAGTTGGTTTTTTGAATAGATCAACAAAATAAATCACTAGCCAGATTAATAAAAGAGAGAAGAATCAAATAGATGCAATAAAAAATGATAAAGGGGAAATCACCAATGATTCCACAGAAATACAAACTATCATCAGAGATTGCTACAAACAACTCTAGGCAAACAAATCAGTAAACCTGGAAGAAATGGATAAATTGCTGGACACTTGCAACCTCCCAGGCCTAAACCAGGAAGAAGTCGAAACCCTGAATAGACCAATAACAAGGGCTGAAGTTGAGGCAGCAATTAATAGCCTACCAACCAAAAAAAGCCGAGGTACAGATGGGTTCACAGCTCACTTCTACCGGACATAAAATGAGGAGCTGGTACCACTCACTCTTTCTGAAACTATTCCAAACCAACCAAAAAGAGGGAATCCTTTCCAAATCATTTTATGTGACCTGCATCATCCTGATACCAAAACCTAGCAGAGACTCAACAAAAAAAGAAAACGTCGGGCCAATATCCACAATGAACACGGATGCAAAAATCTTCAATAAAATACTGGCAAACCAATTGCAACAGCCCATCAAAAAGCTTATCCATCACAATCAAGTAGGCTTCATCCCGGGGATGCAAGTCTAGTTCAACACACACAAGTCTATAAATGTACTTCACCATATAAACAGAACCAAACACAAAAACCACATCAATCTCAATTGATGCAGAGAAGGCCTTCGAAAATTCAACAGCCCTTTATGCTAAAAGCTCTCAAACTAGGTATCGAAGGAACATATCTCAAAATAATAAAAGCTATTTATGACAAACCCACAGCCAATATCATACTGAATGGGCAAAAACTGGAAACATTCCCTTTGACATCTGGCAGTAGACAAGGATGCCCTCTCTCACCACTCCTATTCAATATAGTATTGGAAGTCCTAGCCAGAGCAATCAGGCAATAAAAAGAAATAAAGGGTATCCAAGTAGGAAAGAAGGAAGTCAAATTGTCTCTATTTGCAGACAACATGATTGTATATTTAGAAGACCCCATCATCTCAGCCCAAAATTTCCTGAAACTGATAAGCGACTTCAGCAAAGTCTCAGGATATAAAATCAATGTGCGGAAATCACATGCATTCCTATACACGAATAACAGACTTAAAGAGAGCCAAATCAAGAACAAACTGCCATTCACAATTGCTACAAAGAGCATAAAATACCTAGGAATACAACTAACAGAGGATATAAAGCACCTTTTCAAGGAAAACTACAGACCACTGCTCAAGGAAATAAGAGAGGACACAAACAGATGAAAAAACATTCCATGTTCATGTTTAGGAAGAATCAATATTGTGAAAATGGCCATACTGCCCAAAGTAATTTACAGATTCAATGCTAGCCCCATCAAGCTACCTTATGACCCTCTTCACAGAACTGGAAAAAACTGCTTTAAACTTCATATGGAACCAAAAGGGAGCCTGCATAGCCAAGACAATTCTAAGCAAAAACAACAATGCTGGAGGCATCATGCTACCTGACTTCAAACTATACTAAAAGGCTACAGTAATCAAAACAGCATGGTACTGGTACCAAAACAGAGATATAGACCAGTGAAACAGAACAGAGGCCTCGGAAGCAATGCCACACATCTACAACCATCTGATCTTTGACAAACCTCACAAAAACAAGCAACGGGGAAAGCATTCCCTGTTTAATAAATTGTGTTGGGAAAACTGGATAGCCACGTACAGAAAGCAGAAACTGGACCCCTTCCTGACACCTTACACTAAAAGGTAAGGTGGATTAACTCCAGATGGATTAAAGATTTAAACATAAGACCTAACACCATAAAAATCCAAGAAGAAAACCTAGGCAAAACCATTCAGGACATAGGCATAGGCAAGGACTTCATGGCTAAAACACCAAAAGCATTGGCAACCAAAGCCAAAATGGACAAACGGGATCTAATTAAACTCCAGAACTTCTGTACAGCAAAAGAAACAATCATTAGAGTGAACCAGCAACCAACAGAATGGGAAAAAATTTTTGCAATCTACCTATCTGACAAAAGCCTTCATCCCAGGGATGCAAATCTAGTCTAATACCCAGAATCTACAAAGAACTAAAACAGATTTACAAGAAAAAGACAAACACACCCATACAGAAGTGGGCGAAGGACACAAACAGACACTTTTCAAAAGAAGACATATATGATGCCAACCAACATATGAAAAAATGCTCATCATCCCTGGTCAGTAGAGAAATGCAAATCAAAACCACATTAAGATATCATCTCACGCCAGTTAGAATGGCAATCATTAAAAAATCTGGAGACAACAGATGCTGGAGAGGATGTGGCCCAATAGGAACACTTTTACACTGTTGGTGGGAGTGTAAATTAGTTCAACCATTGTGGAAGACAGTGTGGCGATTCCTCAAGGATCTAGGAATAGAAATTCCATTGACCCAGCAATCCCAAAGGATTATAAATCGCTCTATTATAAAGACACATGCACACATATGTTCGTTGCTGGCACTGTTTACAATAGCAAAGACCTGGAACCATCCCAAATGCCCATCAATGATAGACTGGACAAGGAAAATGTGGCACATATACACCATGGAATATTATGCAGTCATAAAAAACAATGAGTTCGTGTCCTTTGTAGGAACATGGATGAATCTGAAAACCATCATTCTCAGCAAACTGACACAAGAACAGAAAATCAAACACTGCCAATGTTCTCACTCATAGGCAGGGGTTGAACAATGAGAACACATGGACACAGGGAAAGGAACATCACACACTGGGGTCTGTTGTAGGGGATTAGGGGAGGGACAGTGCGGGGGGTAGGGAGTTGGGAGGAATAACATGGGGAGAAATGCTAGATATAGGAGACAGGGGGATGAAGGCAGCAAACACATTGCCATGTATGTACCTCTGCAACAATCCTGCATGTTCTGCACAGGTACCCCAGAACCTAAATAAATAAATAAATAAAAATAGACACACAGCCGGAAGCCACAGCTGTAATCCCAGCATTTTGGGAGAAAGAGGTGGGTGGATCACAAGGTCAGGAGTTCAAGATCAGCCTTGTCGAGATGGTGAAACCCTGTCTCTACTAAAAATACAAAATTTAACTGGGTGTGCTGGTGGGTTCCTGTAATCCCAGCTATTTGGGAGGCTGAGGCAGAGAATTGCTTGAACCCAGGAAGCAGAGGTGACAGTGAGCCAAGATTGTGCCACTGCACTCCAGTCTGGGTGACGGAAAACACACACACACACACACACACACACACACACACACACACACAGAGTAAGGCTATAAAGAATCTCAGCAACAATATCAACCACCTTAACCTAATCAATATCTATAGAATACTATGACCAGGAGTTGTAGAACAGACATTTTAAAAAGCAACAATTACTAAAATAGACTATACCCTGAACCATAAGGAAAATCTCAAAAAAATTCAAATTGTTGAAATTTTCATAGTATGTTATCTGACCTCAGTGGAATTAAATCAGAAGCCAATAAGATAACTAATGGAACCCAAAATATTTGTAAATTAATTATGCAACACAATTCTAAATAGCCCATAGGTTTAGAAATTTCACAAAGCAGAATACAAAATACTGTAAACTGAATGACAAAGAATATCTGCAACCAAAGCAAAGTTTGCAGGGAATTTTGTGGCATTAAATGTTTATATTAAAAAGAAGAAATATTTTAAATCAATTATTTAATTTCTAACTTAAGAAGATACAAAAAGACAATAAAATAGGCAGAAATAAATGAAATAGAAAATAAATGACATAAATGTTTAAAGTCAAAAGCTGGATCTTTGAAAAAAGTAAGAAAATTGACATATACAAATTGCCAAAATCAGGAATAAACTGGAAATATCATATAGAAACTAGAGATGTAAAAACAACAAAGGAGTATCAGAAATAACAAATTTGACAACTTAGAAGAAATAAGCAAATTATTTGAAAGATACAATTTACCAAATCTGACACAGTAAGACATAGAAAATCTGAGGAAAATCTGAGTAGTCTAACTTCTACTTAAAAACTTAAATGAATTACCAAAGCCCTCTCAGAAAGAAATTTCTAAGTCCACATAATTTTACTCAAAATCCAAGAAAAATCTTACATTGTTTCAGAAAATACAGAAAGAATATTCTCAGCTTATTTTATGAGACATCATAAGTCTTATACCAAATAATCACAAATGATTTGAAAGAAAATTACAGACACATGAACACAAGTTCATGAACACAGACACACAAAAAAAGTACATGAACATAGACCCAAAAATTTTATAAATTATCAAATTAAAGCCAGCAATATATTTTTAAAATCCTATGTCATTTCTAATGTAGAGTTTATCTCGGGAATTCAGGTTGTCTTAACATTGGAAATCAATGAAATTCACCATATTAACAGAATAAAGGAGAAAAATTATATGATAGTCTCGACAGATACATAAAAACAATTTGAAAAATTTCATACGCATTTAATATTTTTAAAACTCTAGAATTAATGAAGGGAATATCCTCAATCTTATAAAATGTATCTGTGGGCCAGGTACAGTGACTCACACCTGTAATCACAGCACTTTGGGAGGCCAGGCAGGTAGATCAACTGAGGTCAGGAGTTCGAGACCAGCCTGGTCAACATGACAAAACCCCATCTCTACCAAAAATACAAAATTAGCCAAGCCTGGAGGTATATGCCTGTAATCCCAGCTACTAGGGAGGCTGAGGCAAAAGAATCACTTGAACCCAGGAGGTAGAGATTGCTGTGAGCTGAGATCACACCATTGTACTCCAGCCTGGGTGACACAGCAAGACTCTGTCTCAAAAAAAATAACATAAAATATTTCTGTAGAAGACTTAGAGATTACATTTTAACTGAATGCTTGGATGCTTTCTCCTAATATGTTCATTTTTACCATTTTTATTCAACATTCTACTAAAGGGCCTAACCAGAACAAGAAGATAAGAAAAATAAAGATTAAAGAAAAGGAAAACACTATTTATTCAGAGATAACATGATTATTTACTTTAAAAATCCTAGGAATGTTGTTAAAACTAATAGAACTAATAATCAAATTTATCATGGATTCAGGAAACCAAATTAATATAGTAAAAGCAATTTTATTTTTATATTTTATATACTGGATACAAACAACTGGAAAATGATATTTTATCTATAATAGCATCAAGCAAGACTACACATTTAGGGATAAATTTGTGAAAGCTGTATAAGAAGTAAACATAGAAATCTACAAAATATTGCTAAGAGAAATAAAAGAATAGCTGAATAAACAGAGAGGCATATTATATTCACAAATGAGAAAATTCAATGTCTACAGCTGGGCGTAGTAGCTCACTCCTGCAATCTCAGTGCTTTGGGAGGCTGAGGTGGGAGTTCTGCTTGAGCCCAGGAGTTTAAGACCAGCCTGAGCAACATGGCAAGACTCTGTCTTTACATAAAAATTAAAAATTATCTGGGCATGGTGGTGTGTACCTGTAGTCTTAGCTACGCAGGAGGCTGAGGCAGGAGAATCACATGAGCCCAGGAGGTTGATCACACCACTGCACTCCAGCCTGGGTGACAGAATGATACTGTCTCACAAAAAGGAAAAAAAAAAAAAAAGAAAGAAAGAAAATTCAATGTCTAAACACTATTATGATATCAGTTCTTCCTGACTGAGCTATGGATTGAATAAAACTCCATCAAAATCCACCACAATTTGTTTTGTAGAAGTTGCCAAGTTGATTCTAAAATTTATAAAAAATGAAAAAAAACCTAGAAGAGCAAAAGCAATCTTAAAAAAGAATGAGTTTACAGTACTCACACACACTCTAATTTCAAAACTTACTCTACAACTATTACCATCAAGGCAGCATGGTATTTGGTATAGGAAAAGACAAGTACTTCAATGGAAAGGAATACTGAGTTCAGAAATAGACCCACACTTACACAGTCAATTGACTTGTACAAAAAAAAAAAAATGTCAAGGTCATTTAATGGGAAAGGGTCAGTCATTTCAACAAATGGGGATAGAATAATTGTATGTCCAAATAGTGAGGGGGCAAATGAACCTCATCACTACTTCACATAAAAAAACTAAAATGAACTTGAAATAATTATGCATCTAAACATAAAATCTAAAACCATAAGGTCTAAAAAAAAAATAGAAAACTCTCTTTGTAACTTGGAATAAGCAAAATTTCTTAATATGAATAAAAACACTAATGATATAAGCAAAGCATGATGAATCAGTCTTTATAAAAACTAAAAATGAGTGACAGGTGCACCAAAATCTCAGGAATAAAAAAGGCTTTTATTAAAGAAAAATCATTTTATCTTCCAAAGACACCTTTTAAACACTGTCACGCTAAGACTAAAGGATTTCTCCAACAACAGCCTTATTTCCATACAAGGAAGGAGCTACTACGTATCAATAATTAAAAAAAAAAACAGATTAAGTAGATATACAAATTTCCTATAAGCAAATGAATGTGCTCAATATTATTCATTATCAAGAAAAATGCAAATTAAGACCAAAATGAGTACCATTTCATACCTACTAAAATAGCTAGAATTTAAGGCTGATATCACTAAATGCTGACCAAAATGCACAGCAAATGGAACTCTCATACTTGCTGCTGGGACTGTTAATTGTCCAACCACGTAAGAAAACATTTAGACAGTTTATTATAAAGTTAAATATATACCCAATCTATAATCCAGCAATTCCAAACCTACATACTTACCTAAGAGTATGAGAATATATATATATAAATACTTGTCCAGAATATTGCTCATAATTTGTCACGGCTAAAAACTGGAAGCAATCCAAATTTCCATCAACAGATAAATTAACAACCATGTTCCTCTATATTCAAAAGAACATAGCTTGAGATGAGAACTGTGTACTCTTATCTGTATTAATTTCCAGTACAAAAAAAAAAAAACCTAACTTCTACGGAAACAGAAATCAGAAAACTGAGTGATATGAGGGAGGAAAATGACTGAAAGTGGGTAGGAAGGAACTTTCTGAGATGATGGAAATTTCTTTTTATCTTTATAATGATGGTAGTTTAAAAAGTATATACATTTATCAAAACCTGTCAAGGTATACTCTCAAGACCCATGGATTTCATTGCACGTAAATTCTACCTTAATCAAAAAATTTAAAACACACAAACTGATATGCCCTTGAAGACTCTCACCAACACGATTCATTTTCCAGAAATATCCCTCCAGATCTTCTTCTCCATCCAAAACCAAGTCTATCCAGGCCCTCCAAAAGTTCTCCTTCCCAGAGAAAGTCACAATGCTGGTTTTTACAGTGTCCTTTCCTCTCTTAAGTGTTAAATGTGCTTTACATTTATCTCCCCAAATAGAGGGCAGGTCTCTTGAAGGCAGAAATTACACCTGGTTCTTTCTTTTATACCCACATGCACATATGATAACACTAAGAGCATAGAGGGCATACGATTTAATTCTTTTCAGCATTGGTTATAGTCATCTCCTGGGCAAGGTACTATGCTAGGTGTTGTGGGAAATTCTCAGATGAGTGAAACACAGATTTGGCCCTCAAGGCACATACTTCAATGAACAAGATAAGCATGCACGCAAGTCATCATGACCCAAGACAAGCTGAGAAAATGGGAAAAGTATCCCATGAGAATTGAAGATATAAAACCAATTCCAATTACAGAAATCTGGACACTTCTGAAAATAAAAAGTTTGAATTCAATTAAGGTAAGGCCTTAAAGCATAAATAATTTTTTTCATTTATTTATTTTATTAAGAAACAAGGTCTCTCTCTGGCACCCAGGCTGGAGTGCAATGGCACAATCACAGCTCACCGCAGCCTCAAAATTCCCAGGATGGAGCAATCCTCCCACCTCAACCTCCTAAGTAGCTGGGACTATAGGCATCTACCACCACACCCAGCTTTTTTTTTTTTTGGTAAAGACAGGGTCTCACTGTTGTCTAGGCTGATCTTAAACTCTGGGCTCAAGCAATGCTCCCTTCTCAGCCTCACAAAGTGTGGGGATTACAGGTACAAGCCATTGTGCCTAACCTATTTTCTGTTAAGTGCTTATTACATGCCAGGCATGGTGCTAAGTACTTAGGCACAGCATGACAGCTGATCCTGATAAAAATCCTATGGGATCTGTCCTGTTGTTTTCCCACATAATGAAATGGGAATGATGAACTTGGATTGTAGAGGTTATACAACAAGGCTACATGGCTTGTATGTGTCTAGTAAGAGAATTCACACCCAAAGACGTCTGACTCTGAAACCCAAGCTCTTAGCCACTACCCTACTTTATATTAATAGGGAGAATGAGAAGAGGACTGGGGCATTTCAGGCAGAGATGAGGCAAGTTACAGAGGAGACAGAAGACAGTGCATGGAGCGTCTGCATTACATAATTTGTTTAAAAGTGTGGGATAATAGCCAGGCACAGTGGCTCACGCCTGTAATCCCGGTACTTTGGGAGGCCAAGGTGGGTGGATCACTTGAGGTCAGGAGTTCGAGACCAGCCTGGCCAACATGGTGAAACATCGTCTCTACTAAAAATACAAAAATTAGCTGGGTATGGTGGCACACACCTGTAATCCCAGCTAGTTGGGAGGCTGAGGCAGGAGAATCACTTGAACCCGAGAGGTGGGGGTTGTGGTAAGCTGAGATTGCACCACTGCACTCCAGCCTAGGCGACAGAGCAAGACTCTATCTCAAAAAAAAGAAAAAGAAAGTTAGGGATAGAGGTGCAAGAGCAGATTATGGAAGACCTTAAGGACCAGGCTAACACTTTTGGATTTTTTATTTTTTCCTCCATACCATAAGAATACCCTTGCTAAAAGCTCTTCTCCAATAGATTTTGTAAGTAGTAAGTCAAGAAATAATTTTCTAAGAAATGCTTAATAGCTGTAGTTAGGAAACTTAAAATAATGCAGTTATGTATTGTCTGTGAGAGAGCTTTGACTTTACTTTTCATCACATTATGGCTTGTCACAGCTACACAAATATGGCCTCATGAGAGGCCTCCGCTTTGAATTTACTGTGGGAGGTCCATGTCACTGAGTTTTGTAATAAAAAAAAAATAGCTGTCATATCATCTATGTGCCATCAAGACAGGTTTAGATAAATGAGAGATACTCATCATTTAGAAAACAAGAGTTTTCAATTCAGTGGATATCCTCAGAATAATTTATTTTCTCTCATTCTCAGCTCCCCTGAATTCAACTCTTAACTAACTCCTACCCCATACAAAGGCATCAGAAAGCTTCACCAAAAGAAACTACCCACTCATTGGAGTAATGCCACAATGACAGAACATTACCATAGTTTTATTTTCTCCATCACAGGTTTACAATTGAGTTCAGCTATGAGAGAGAGACATAAGTTATTCTCAAGTTCAATCAGAAAGAAAATATTAGAGTGTTTATCAAAACTACAACAATAATTGATCAACTAAAGCCCAATAAAAACTAATCATCTGTACATTATATACAATGTGAAGTTGAAGGGTATGCCTTATTGCATGCTTTAGACCAATCTAATCTCCTTCTCTATTTAGACACCAATTTGCAAAAATAATTTTATATATTTTTTGAATTCAAAGCTTCGGGTACTATTGTTGACTGAAGCCCTTGAAATGTGCACTGATTACAGTGCCAATGTAATGTACATTAGCAGAGAACTCAAGTATTATACAATAACCTTAAATCAGAGAGAGCTGTAAGAGGCTAATAATGAAGATGAAGTAATGCTGAGAGTACCAGCCTTTTATTCTGAACTCAAGAAATGCATTAGAAAATATGTTTTAAGAATAGGTCATAGAGAACATAAATGCAAAGTAGAAGAAAGGAAAAGGGGAAAAAATAACTCTACTGGGTTGGGGGGGGAGAAATGGAGAGAGTGAGTAGGAGAGGCTGTACCTAAAAGGATATGCATAATTCAGAGAATAGAGATTGAAGAGACTCCAGGACGAAAGTACCATTCATTTAGATATAGTGGCAATGGTTTCAATAATAACCAAGAAGATGCCGCCTGCACTCTGTAGGAAGCAGCATTGGAATTTAAGAGCACATTTATTTGAAAATCTTTAATATTGCATTTCTATACCATGGTCTAAGAGGGCAACCCATTCTTTCTACCAACTATTTAATTTCCAACGACCCATAATAACTTACATGAATCTTATGATTAAGCATTTTAAAATAAAACAGAGACGTTTAAAAATAGAATATAAAATCATTTAGAAAGAAAAATAAGGGCTAAAAACAAAAGAATGCATGGGGAAATATTAGTCCATAAATTCTGTCTTGGGGTCTTAGACAAATGCTGGAGGTGGACTACAAATCTGGTCTGGGCTTTCTAGCTTCTAAAACACAGGAAAAAAACACAAGTTGGTTATAGCAATGGTTCTTGAACTTTTTGGACTTGGGATCCATTTACATTTATTAAACTTATTGAGGGCCTCAAAGAGCTGTTCGTGTGAATTATATCTACTGACATTTATCTTATTAGCAATCAAAACTGAGAACGTTTTAAAATATTTATCAATTGATCTTAAAATAGCAATAAACCTTTTGCATGTTAATATAAATAACACATTTTACGGAATTTTTCTCCCCCCCCAAAAAAAATTAGAAGATTGTCATTTTTCTACATTTTTGCAAATCTTGTTACTATCTGGCTAAACAGAAAACAACTGTATTCTTGTGTCTGCTTCTGCATTCAACACGTTGTGATACCATCCAGCAGCTTCCAGAAAACCCTGCCATACACTCATAAGATAACAGAAGTGCAAAAGTCGAATAGCTATTATTAGGAACATAGATTTCACCTCCAAGGCTCCCTGAACTGGTCTCAGGAACCCCCCATGGATTCCTGAAAGACACTCTGAGAAACACAAAGGTTATAGGAATCATAGATCCTGTAAGACAAAAACAAATAAGAGATGTGCAATCTTTCAAGGAATGAGATCTGAAAGAAAAAAAGAAAAACATATTCCCTTCAGTCCCTATAAAGAGAGGGTCATGTAATGTAGTGTAGTGTAGTCCATCCTCAACACTACCCTAATAACAAACGCAGTTGTAAGTGGTATATGATCAGATATCCGGAAAGGAGGTGTACATACATTCCCCTATTTCCCATAATTTATAGCTCTGGATAATATGTGAGTTAATGAAATCAATACTTCCTGTAATTGATGGCAAGCACATTTTGTAATTATGTTTTGTGGCCTGTGACTTTTATGAGCTTGCTCTATAAAACAATTAACAACTCCATAAAAATAATACTTTTGACATTGTTATTTTCATTTACAGACTGCTGCTAGATCCATGTTGGGGATAAGGGGATATGATACCACAAAACTTTATTATTGATTTTCAATACAGGAAAAAATTATTTTTCCTATCTCCAATGATTCTATTTTAATATGCTTTTTAATTATAAATCCTTAATAGGCAAAATTGCATAGTAGTTAAGAGAATAACTTTGGAGGCAGATGCACCTGGGTGTTGATCCTGATTCTGCCTCTTACTGGTTTTGTAAACATGAACACTTTATTTGACCTTTTTGAACCTCATTATCCTCCTATGGAAAATAGGAGTTGTAATAGCAGCCACCTATTAGACCATTGTGAGAATGACAGGTAATACAGATAAAACCATTAGCACTGTTCTTGGCATATAAAAAGCATTGAGAATGTCAGCTCTCATTAACTGCAAGTATTACACACCTATCTCCCTGGCACCTTTTCCTCCCAGAATCACTTCTTTGGTCACCACTCTAGGGTCAAGGGCACACAAGGGACCCAAAAGGAAGGTGGAAAGTGATAGAGGAATGGAGCCCAAGAGAAGGGATGGCCACAGGAGGTATAGAGATAGAGCCAGGGACTTGGGACTGCAGCCAGATCAGTGGGGAACTGGAACAGAAATCAAGCAGACAAGGAGGATTTCAACACCTGAACATTTCCCGTCTTTCAGTGGGTTAGGTAATAAACACCAGCTAACACCGAGGTTATGTGCCGGTACTTCTATTTCTTTTGAGTCTCTGTCATCATTAATGAATGCTACTAATGGACTGCTTGTGCCTAGCGATTACTAGGTTGCCTACTGGTAATGGTGGCAACCTAGTTGCTGGTCAACTCCCAACAACCCCCAGTAATTACTTTAAGCTGTTATTGGTAAAATTAATTCCCCTTTATGGTGACTGGTTTAGAAATCAGCATATGAACCAAATCTGGCTTAGGGCACATGAGACAAAATTGGCTTTGGGAGAAGAGAGTGTAACAGATGAATTACTGTTCAATATTCACCACCCTTCTCTTCCCACTGTGAGTGTGGTTTACTTCACTGCACTTGTATTTGGTTTGACCATGTAACTTGTTTTGGCCAATGGGATGTTAGGAGATATAAGATGAGGGGGTCACAGGACTTAATATGACTTGTTCTTGCTCTCTTTTGATTCACCATCAAAAAAGATGTCTATAGTAATTGCTGCCCAAGAGCCCATGCCCCAGAACAAACACATGTGAAACAGACTTGAACCCAACCTGCAGTCTGTAGATATTTCCAGAAGACACTGAAGACTGAGGCATAACTTCTTAGCCTACAACAGCCAAAGTGCAGTCAACCCAGGCCTATAAGCTTGAGAATATATGCTTTTACTGTAAGGCGCAAATTTGGGGATATTTTATAACTCAGCATTATTGTGCAATAGCTGAATAGTATTTTTCATTGGGCAAAGTGTCTGGGAAATATTTTTTTAATTCCTAAAAATAGACACACTGGAAAAGAATTCTGGATGTGACATCTAGCCCTACTGCAGCCATTTTGCAACCAAGAGGAAATCAGGCTGATAAAGAGGAGATAATAGCCTCAGTGTCATTAATAACATTGAGCCATGGATTATGGAACGTCTGTTGCTTGCCTTCCCTCTGTTGTGAAGACTTTGTTAAACGTTCTTAATTTTTATGCCTTCAAGACAATTTTCTATTTATTGCAGAACTCTGATGTTTATATTTTGTTTAAAAAGAAAAACACAGTTACACAATGCCAAGATCGTGTAAATATACACTGCTGAAGCCACTATCTAATTCCTTATTATTTTACGGCCCTCCAGAAAGTGGCCTTGGAACCTACTGATGTCAATAATCCTAACTCCTGATGTTCTTTTCCTATAAGGCAATTTGATATGATTTGGCTGTGTCCCACCCAAATCTCATCTTGAATTGTAGTTCCTATAATTCTCATATGTTATGGAAAGGACTTGGTAGGAAATAATTGAATTATAGGGGTGGTTTCCCCCATACTGTTCTCATGGTAGTAAATACATCTCACGAGATCTGATGATTTTATAAGGGGTTTCCTCTTTCGCTTGGCTCTCCTTCTCCCTTGCTTGCCACCATGTAAGACATGTCTTTCACCTTTCACCATGATTGTGAGGCCTCCCAAGCCATATGGAACTGTGAGTACATTAACCCTCTTTTTCTTTATAACTTACCCAGTCTCTGGTATGTCTTTATCAGCAGCATGGAAGTGGACTGATACATAATTATAATTTTGACTCAAATAAGAAAGTTCTACAATAGTCAAATTCATAAAATCAAAGTGTAAAATTGTGGTTGCCAAGAGCTATGAGGGAGAGGAAAATGAGTTTCTAATCAAAGGACATAAATTTGTAGTTATGCAACATGAATAAGTTCTAGAGATCTGCTGTACAAGATTGCCCATATATATATATATATATATATATATATGATACTGTATTATATACTTAAAAATTTCTTAACAGGTTAGCTCTCAAGTTCAGTGCTCTCACCACAATAAAATATAATTGTTTTTAAAAAGAAGGTTCTGAAATGTGTGAACATGCATGTCTGAGAGGCCAGGCTACTTTTCATTGCAAGATTCTCCCCAGTGCAATGGTCACTTGGAACCAGAGCATTAGAGGACTTTGTGGGGAAATGGAATGGTTATGACCTGAAGCTGTATAGCATAGTTCCCTCATTTGCTAAGTGAAGTTCCTTTTCACTGGGGTCCCTATCAGCTGTAAAACCACTGTAACTCCATAAAATAAGCTTATCATGGGATTCTTGCCCCACATGTGCCCTAAGGCCTCAGCATAACACTCAGCAACCTCAGATATTATTAAATCAGGCCTTGTGGGCCACTAGGCACCCAAGATCTCAGCCCCGTTCTTCTTGCACTAGACCAGTTTGTCTGAACTTCTGTGCAATTCCCCGCTGGCTCTGGCCATCTCATTCATCTTCCTGTTTCCATGTTCTCTGTAACCCCTCTTCACACTAAGCCCTGCTTTTCCACTTACAGTCCTCAAATTTCTTCCTCTTCTAGGGTTGCTGTGACATGTCATTGGGGACCAAATCTGTTTGCTTTTTTTCCCACTCCACCCTCCTTCTGGAAATCCTTTGTCCACATCTATTTAAAGGCAGCACCTGGCCACCATCACTCCAGGTGATGTCTCACATGAAAACAATGGTCTACAGAGACAGTTGTTTAATCTGGTGCCTGTCCCCAAGCCTTGGAATTTGAGGTGGAGTGAGAGGGAGAACAGCCCTCTCTCTTTCCCGCATTCTTTGTCATCTGAGCCTAGTGGAGACACTGTCATCTATATATAATGACTGAAGAAAATCAATTGCATAATAGTTTTTCAAAAGCCCCTATCAAATGTACGAAATCAACATTCAATTCTCTACCTTACAATAACATAGGAGATACATTCATTAAACCAAGAAAATTTGGGAAATGTAGTTGTAAGATTATAGCAAACTATCATGGAGGAGCACCTGCCACTTGAAGAAGAAATTGGTTCTGCTGTCAGGTTTGATCTGGAGAAGGGAAAGAAAGATCCCTAGACATCTCACTGACTGTTTGGCTCCCGTCAAAACACCTCAAATATTATAATCCAATAACTCAGAGGTTAAAGCATTCATGGTACCCCCTCTCACTTATATTCTTTGACCCTGATGACTGCTTTGGTGCTTCTAGGTAGAATGCAATGGAACGCAGACAAGAATAACATCAGGGGATCCCACATTACCAGACAAGGACTGCACTGGTAGACTGGCACACCATGAGGTTAAGCAACTCCTTTCATCTTTAGATAGCAATTTAGAAAGCAATTTGATGGCTTTCCAAATCTAGGCATGCTTCCTTTGTGGGGAGGCCTATGTGCCTAATTCCTTCTGTCGAGATCTCCTGGGTACCTAGAACTCTTTTACCAGTAGCACACACATGTGCATGCACGCACACATGTGCATGCACGCACACATATCTCCAGTGAATGAAAAGGGGCCATAATTATCAGATTAGGAGCTATCTCATTTAAGGAGTTTCCTAGCCCTTTCTCAATGTTTGTGAACCTATTTCTAATTCTTCCTTGCCTTTCAATAAACTTCTGCCTTTGGTTAATAATTCTGGCTTTACCAATCCAGCAAATGTTTACCAAACACCCACTGTGGATTAGGCGCCATGCTAGTTATTAGAATCTTCACTAGCTCTTGCAGTTAGCTACTGCCACATTTGCACAGTTACCTCCTTTATCCTGTCCAGGTCAAAAGCAAATTCCTAAATACACAGTTTCTGACACTTTCCTGGAGCCCATTATTTGATCACTGAAAGCACTATGTAGAAAATTAAACTGAGCTGTTCAACTCATTTCTGTATCTGGTCGTTCACTTCCTAGAACCTGCTTTTTTCTCAGAGATGCTACTGACAACCAGAAGAAATGAAAACATTATCTGTGCCCCCAGTTAGTTTACTTCCTGGAGCTTCAGAGTGACTAGAAATCCATTTGTCATCAAGAATGGGAGACTCTCAGTCTCCCATCAATCAGTAATTAGCTATTCTACAGATTTATTAAACTTTGGCAGATTTCCCACAGAGCAGCCACAGTTATCTCTGTAAATTGTAAATAAGATCATGATCCTGGTCTTTCTCTTAGAAGAAAACCTATATTTATTACTTGGAATTATAAGGCCTTTACTCTCTATGATAAAAGCACCTTTCCCATTTGGTCTCTTCCACATCTCTATTACATAATTTTCTACCATTCATTACTACCTCAAATTACTTTAATTGTCCTCCCCTACTAGAATGAATAAGATCTTTGAGGGCAATGGATCTGTCTGTCTCATGGTCATTTATTCAGTACCTAGTAGAGCACCTGGCTGGCAGTAGGCACAGAACAAGTATTGTTAAATGAGTTACTTTATTAATGAAGGAATAGTGCCTGGCTCTCCTTCATCATGTTTTATAAACACTCTTGGGGTGTGAGGGCGGGGGGGGACAGCAGCACCCATTTTCAGAATTTCTGTTCTTTCCATCAGGAATCTCCAGCAACCACTTTCTCAGTTGCCTTTCTGGGACTGGTCATGTTTATAATTATTCCCTTTAATACTTTTAGAAACCAGTGAGCTCACTGAACTTATGTGCATCAACGAGCCTTGAAAACCACCATGGAATTGTGGTTAAGCTTGACACAAGTTGCGGTTGCTGCAATATTTTTGGTTTACAGAGTGTTCTTTTTCTTCCTTCAGAGACACAAGATCCCCTATCTAAACTCAAGCCAAGAATGCACCTTCCTTCCTTTTCTCCAACAACCACAAAATACGGTGCTGAACTTTTGTGGATTTTTTAATATTATTAGATCTGAGATCTTTTCCAGTTGTTGCATGATAGCTTACCATGTTACCACTTGGAATTCTTTAAAACATTTTTAAATCCAATGAATTTATTAAGCATCAAGTTACAGCTACAGTTTAAAGTCAAAAGAACTTACTCTCTGGGGAAAGGGTAGAATTAAAGCATTCAGGCAGGCTTGCCTTAAAGATGTAATCAAAAAGGTGACATGAAGAATGAACTAGAGTGTGGGGTTGTAGCAGCAGCTATTCCTATGGTGCTCAAGATTGTTCCCCTAACTATGGGGGTAGCTCAGCATCCCATTCTTCCATGGGGAAATGGATGACTCATAGAAACAGCAAATGTACAAGCTAGACAAGCCCTTAGGCATCAGCTTGTCCACACCTCCACTATAAACTGACCTAGAATATTTTGTCCAGGAAAGAAAAATCCATTGGGAAGGGAAGAGTGGCTGCAAAAAGGCAGAACTTCTCTTGCCATTGCCCCTGTCATGACCAAACCTGCCAGTCTGCTTCATTGTATGGAATTTGCAGTAGACTCAGACACTCAAAGATGCATTTGCTCTTGTTCCTTTCACTAAGAGACATGGTGAGGTCTCAATGCAGTGAATAAATGGAGGTACAAGTCCAGTTTGTCACTGGGGATGGAAGGGAATGAGTGGGAAATAAAACCTCTGAAATCTGTCACCTCAAAGGGGAAAAACACAACAGCAGCCATAAAACACATGTGCAGATCCCTGTGTTCCCTTCTAACTGATACCCCAGAATGTTCAATTCATTGCCTCTGAGAGGTAAAAGGCAGAGAAAGTAAACTGAAAATGTCAGGACGTCTTGTGCTCTGGAGAAGGAACAGGCAGCCAGGGATCCGCTCCTTTTCATAGTCATGGATGGAGTATTTTCAGAAGGCTACACTGCCTTTGTTACTAAGAAGCTGTACATCATCAAAGTAGGCGGTGAAAGGCCATATTCCTGTGGGATTTCACCCTCCTTTCTATGCAATGCCTAAGCAGGCTCATTTATTCCCACCTCATTTATTTCCCTCTAGCTGCTACCAAGAACCCCAAAATGTTCAGCTCCAAAGTTAATGCACATTTACAGCCTGAGATTATTTTCCTTTCACTGAACTGGAAGAGAAGAGCAGGGAGGGAGAAGGGAGGTAATTTCAGTTGTTCTATTGTTGGGAGTAAGAGGAGTAATTCTTGCTTATATCAGCAGCTTGCCAAGTCCTGCCATCATTTCTACCCCCCTTTATTTTATTTATCTCTTTATGGCCTATCTGATAATGTTAGAACCATTTCCTGTTGTATACTGGCTGAGGAAGCTTTCTCCAGGCCCAAGAGCAAATCAATAAAAGTAAGCCATAGCGATTCATAAAAATAAAATTGTCATCATTATTGTTCAATTATTGCTGTGTCTGTGGAAAGAATCTCCAGAACTGAAAGTTTCTTGGCTAATATTTATAATCTGCGTTGAATGGTGCTAATGAATGAGTGGGTGTGCACTAGACTGAAATGCGATGGTGTTTGATTTATACCAAGTCCAGGTCTGATTGCTAATGTTAAATCCATTAAAGTGTCTCTTAGATCTGCCTTAATGTACTCCCCTGCATATAATAGAGCTTAAACATACCCGTTTACTTAGCTTTTCATTATTGGTTGAGTATTTGTCTTTATTACATTATCCCCATGATAAATTTGACTTATGATAGTTTAAAAAACATCACTTTGAGAAAGCTAAGCTTTTAAAAAGCTACAGAAGTAACTCCAGATTCCCCAGTCTTCCCACAGATAAAAGAGCAGAATATCCTCAAATAATTATTATTTTTAAAAGTTCAAACTGTTAAATCCGAGAATGTCCCAGATCACAAAATCCAGACGCTCAGGGGAAGAGGAAATATTTCATCCTGGAAGGAAAAATCACAAACAAAGAAATGAAAGCTATCTGCCTAAGCTGCCACCTTTGGAGTGTCTCTGGGGTGGAGAGCTTTCTGTATTCCTTTAAAATGCTTCTCCCTGAAGGAATCCATAAAGCACAAGTGTAAATAGGAACAACAGGTTGAAAAGACTTAGGTGTAATCATCAAGAGTCCCCTCTAAGGTCATCCATTTCGCAGGGATTCTGAAAAGGACAGTGAGTATGAAATACATCCACTGCCTGAGCTCCCCTCCTTTAATCTACAAGAGTTTTCCATTCACAGCCCAGGCAGTCCGAGGCGACAGATGCCAAGTCAATTTGGGGTGTATTTCTGATGCTTCTCCTCCGTGCTTCACTGGCTTTACTTGAAAGCTTGACTTCCTACTAAGTCCGTGTTTGTTGATGTGTATCTGGATTAGGACAAGGAACAGACTTCCTGTTTATTTCTCACAATGCCACTGCTACCTCTGGCTTTGGTGGTCCAACCAATCCTCTTACAGGAGACCTGAGATGGGAGGCACAGCAAGACAAATGAACCATGAGGATCTGGATTTGATAAAGAGATAGGTAAAAAGGAGTAAATCCCCTTCATTCCAATTTATATAGTTAAACACAAATCCTAAAGGAATAGGGAGATGATTCTCTAAACAGCTTTATGGTTATTTGGTTCCTCCTGGGGGTGTGGATAAGACTGTGGCAATCGACAAGTATGGGGCACGCTCATGCTGAATAGTACAGGAATAGACCATATAGCTCCTTTCCCCAGAAAGCTTATAGTTCTGTTTGTTTTGTTGAGGGAAATAAGAAAAATATTTATTAATTTGAATAACAAGAGATCATCAAGAAATAGAAACCATCAACTACTGATATGCCATGAACAGCCCAGAAAGTAAATGCCACGTGTATGACAGGTGGGAATACAAAGGTCCAGTTCTTATAGGGAATTTTAAAGACTAAGATGGTCTCTAGATAGATATGAAAGAGTGACTTCGTGGGAGAGGTAGGGAGACAGTTGTAGCAGTAAGAGGGACATGTGCACAGAAATAGCAAAGTCTAGCATACATTTCAACTTAAATTGAGCAGAAGCATATTTTAAAACTAAAAGACATATACCCATACATACAAATGAAATTATCAAAATCCAAGTATTTGTCACACTTGTTTTCAATGAACCTACACATTTAGTACCACTTGACACTAAATACTGATATATTTTGGATTTACATAAACAAATCTAATCCTGGCTTGACTCTATAGTCTATTTTTGATGTCTTTGGATTTCATGATAAAATTTTTACATAGCTTATTATAAGACAAACACTAAAATTAGGCTTTATCAAACTATAAGGATTTTGTACATAGATTTTAAGGTCAATAGATTCATTTCTTTAGCTTTGCTCTGTAAGATACTAAATAAGAATGGGAAAAGAATAACTCAATATTTGCAATATGTGTTGCCAAGGAGTTGCCATGTTATCTAACCACTGAAACTCAAAAAAGAAACTTTTCCCATCATGAAAATTAGCTGTAGAATGAAAGGGTCCTTCTTGGAATGATGTATAATGAAAAGAATTTTTTTTGAAACTGTGCTATCATTTGAAACAATGCCACTGATCCTCTCCATATAGGATGTAAATTTTGAAGGTTCTCCCCAGGAATGAGGATGAATTTACTTTGATCCTTCCACTACCTCTCATTCCATTGTTCCTTGTCTAACAGTGGCAGAAATTTGCAAGTTGACCAACTAGGTTAATGATGCAATAAGTATCCAAACAAATACAGGATAAAGTATACACAAAGCAAGTATGCATCTTGAATTTAATACATACAAGCAGAAGAGGTAGCTCAGGATAGTTGTCCAGATTATAGTCAAAATTTCTGCCAGCAAGATAGATCCCTGAACCTAAGGGACTGTCAGATGTGATGGTCCCAGCATTTCCTTCAGTCTCTAAGGTCTTATGATTCTGTGATTCTTGAGTCAAGAAAGCACAGAGATTCCTGACAAGGTCAGGAAAACACAGAGAATGGAAGATGAGGACTAACATTTAACAAGCACCTACTATTGGCCAGGGAAGATAAAAATTCTATATACAATATCTAATTCCATCTTCCCAACAGCACCATTATTTTACTATTATTTTCCCATTTACTGAGAAGTAAACTAAAGCTTAGGGAGGTTGCTTAATAAACACATAGTCACACAGCTAGTAGGTAGCAATGCAAGGATTTTAGCCTCCATAAGTGTAACCAGGGTTGATATTCACAATATTTATCAGCCAGAGTGGTGTGGATACTGGTGAATTGGGCAGATGCAGCAGCCAGTTGGAAAAGACACCCAATGTGGATGACCAGCACAGTCATATCTACAGGAATCAGCACGCAGTTAACTCAATGCAGAGGTTCTTTCCATTAGCCATCAGTGACACACTTAAGTTCTCAACCTGTTGCTTTGTCTCTAAATTAGTATTCTCATTTACTTAAACAATGAAGTGTGTTTTTGCTAATTAAAACATTTTAGGTGGAGATCTATCAATCTCCTTAAGTACCTCTTATTTTGGGAAGAGGTGGCAGTTCTCTGAATACAGTAAAGCAAAAACAACAAAAAATTCCTATAACATTTTATCTGCACTGTAGTACACAGGACATGCTTCAGTTATTACTGGTAAATAGGCCAGTCTTCATTCACTTTCCTTATTACTAATACAAAATCCACCTGAAAAGCACAAAAATAAATTTGTTTTAAAATGTAGGGACTATGCCTTGCAAAAGTGAAATCTGCATTTATCTCTAAATTGTAAGGCCATATCAAATCAAGATAAATTTACTGTTACTTTAAATTTATCCTAATTGAATATGATTCTGCAAATATTATTTATAACTCAAAAATAAATCAATATAGGAAGAACCTACAGTAAAGGACTGGCCTTTTCCAAGTCACCATTCACACATAACATCAAAGATATTGACAGGTAGATGACAGATGGGTTAGTTAGATTCAACAGGCGATAGCTAGCTATTTCATTTCTCATGTAAATATATCATTGCTATCATCTGACTCTTCCAAAGCTTAAGCAGTGACCTTGTATTCGATATGTAATTCAGGTTAATCCTTGACGCTGAAATGTAGCACCTCAGAATGGATATGGGCATAAACTGTAGCAAGACGAAAAAAATAAAAGCTTCCTTTTAGGAGAAGCATGCCCGAAGACATATGTACTTTATACAGAGAAAACGAGAAACTGGTAGAGACAAAATCTTAATTTTTTTTCTTTAAAGCTACATAGCAAAACAATAATCCCTGTGTTCTCCAACAAAATCTACAATTGATTTTTGTATAAGGTGAGAGATGAGGATCCAGTTTCATTCTCCTACATGTGGCTAGCCAATTATCCCAGCACCCTTTGTTGAAAAGGGTGTCCTCTGTTCACAATAGAGAAGACTTGGAACTAACCCCAATGCCCATCAATGATAGACTGGATAAAGAAAATGTGGCACATATACACCATGGAATACTATGCAGTCATAAAAAAGCATGAGTTCATGTCCTTTGCAGGGACATGGATGAAACTGGAAACCATCATTCTCAGCAAATTGACACAAGAACAGAAAATCAACCATCACATGTTCTCACTTATAAGTGGGTGTTGAACAATGAGAACACACGGACACAGGGAGAGGAACACCACACACTGGGACCTGGGGGGGCGTTGGTGGCAGGGGGAGGAATAGCAGGGGTGGGACGGATAGCATTAGAAGAAATACCTAATGTAGATGATGAGACAATGGATGCAGCAAACCACAACCATGGCATGTGTATACCTATGTAACAAACCTGCACGATCTGCACATGTACCCCAGAACTTGAAGTATAATAAATAAATTTTTTAAAAGAAGAAAAGGGTGTCCTTTCCCCACTTTATGCTTTTGTTTTTTTTGTCAAAGATCAGTTGGCTATAAGTATTTGGGTTTATTTCTGGGTTGTCTGTTCTGTTCTTTTAGTCTATGTGCCTATTTTTATACCAGTACCATGCTATTTTGGTGATTATGGCCTTATAGTATAGTTCGAAATCAGGTAGCATGATGCCTCTAGATTTGTTCTTTTTGCTTAAGTGTTACCTTGGCTATGTGGGCTCCTTTTTGGTTCCATATGAATTTTAGATTTTTTTATTTTCTCATTCTGTGAAGAATGATGGTGGTATTTTGATGACGATTGCATTTAATTTGTAGATTGCTTTTAGCAGTATGGTCATTTTCACAGTATTGATTCTACCTATCCATGAGCATGGGATGTGTTTCCATTTGTTTGTGTCATCTATGATTTCTTTCAGCACTGTTGTGTAGTTTTCCTTGTAGAGGTCACTCACCTACTTGGTTAGGTATATTCTTAAGTATTTTATTTTATTACAGCTATCGTGAAGGGGGTTGAAATCTTGATTTGATTCTCAGCTCAGCTGCTGTTGGTGTATAGAAGAGCTACTGATTTGCATATATCAATCTTGTATTCAGAAACTTTGCTGAATTATTTTATCAGTTCCAGGACCTTTCTGCAGGCATGTTTGGGGTTTTTGAGATGAGCAATCATATCATCAGCAAACAGTGACAGTTTGACTGCCTCTTTACCAATTGGATGCCCTTTATTTCTTTCTCATCTGACTGCTCTAGCTAGGACTTCCAGTACAGTGCTATGTTGAAGAAGAGTGGTGAGAGTAGGCATCCTTGTCTTGTTCCATTTCTCAGAAGGAATACTTTCAACTTTTGCCCATTCAGTATTATGCTGGGGGTGAGTTTGTCATAGATGGCTTTTATTACATTGAGATATGTCCCTTACATGCTGATTTTGCTGAGAGTTTCAATCATAAATGGATGTTGGATTTTGTCAAATGCTTTTACTGCATCTACTGAGATGATCATGTGATTTTTGTTTTTAAATCTGTTTATGTGGTGTATCACATTGATTGACCTGCATATGTTAAACCATCCCTGGTATGAAACCCACTTGATCGTGGTGGATTATCTTTTTGATATGTTGTTGGATTCAATAAGCAGTAATTTGTTAAGGATTTTGGTATCTGTGTTCATCAGGAATATTGGTCTATAGTTTTCTTTTTTGGTTAGGTCCTTTCCCAGTTTTGGTATCAGGGTGATGCTGGCTTCATAGAATGAATTTGTCTACATAGAATGAATAGTGTCAATAGGATTGGTACCAAATCTTCTTTGAATTTCTAGTAGAATTCTGACGTGAATTTGTCTGGTTCTGGACTTTGTTAGTAATTTTTCAGTTGCTATTTATATCTCGCTGCTTGTTATTGGTCTGTTCGGGGTATCTCATTCTTCCCGATTTAAGCTAGGAAGGTTGTATTTCTCCAGGAATTTATCCATCTCTTCTAGGTTTTCTAATTTGCAATGTAAAGGCATTCATAGTAGCCTTGAACGATCTTTTGTATTTCTGTGGTATCAGTTATAGTGTCTCCCATTTTGCTTCTTATTGAGGTTATTTCTATTTTCTCACTTGTCTTCTTGGTTAATCTTACTAATGATCTATCAATTTTACTTATCTTTTCAAAGAACCAGCTTTTTGTTTCATTTATCTTTTGTATTTTTTTTTGTTTCAATTTCATTTAGTTCTGCTCTTAACTGGATTATTTTCTTTCTTCTGCTGGGTTTGGGTTTGGTTTTTGTTTCTCTAGTTCCTTAAGGTGTGACCTTAGAGCGTCAGTTTGTGCTCTTTCAGTCTTTCTGATGTAGGCGTTTAGGGCTATAAACTTTCCTATTAGAACCACCTTTGTTGTATCCCACGGGTTTTGATAGATTGTGTCACTATTGTCATTCAGTTTGAAGAATTTTTTAATTTCCATTTTGATTTCATTTTTGACCCAATGATCATTCAGGAGCAGGTTATTTAATTTTCATGTATTTGCATGATTTTGAAGGTTCCTTTTGGAGTTCATTTCCAGTTTTATTCCACTGTGGTCAGAGAGTGTGCTTGATCTAATTTCAATTTTCTTAAATTTATTGAGACTCATTTTTGTGGCCTATCATATGTTCTACCTTGGAGAAAGTTCCATGTGCTGTTGAACAGAATGTGTATGCTGCAGTTTTCGTTAGACGGAATGTTCTGTACATATCTGTTAAGTTCACTTGTTCCAAGGCATAGTTAAGTTCATTGTTTCTTTGTTAACTTTCTGTCTTGATAACCTGTCTAGTGTTGTCAGTGGAGTATTGAAGTCCTCCACCATTATTCTGTTGCTGTCTATCTCATTTCTTAGGTCTATTAGTAATGGTTTTATAAATTTGAGAACTCCAGTGTTAGGTACCTATATGTGTAGGACTGGTAGTAGTGAATTTTCTCAGCATTTGTTTGTCTGAAAAAGACTGTATCTTTCCTTCATATATGATGCTTAGTTTCACTAGATACAAAAGTCTTGGCTGATAATTGTTTTGTTTGAGGAGGCTGAATATTGGGCCCCAATCCCTTCTCGCTTGTAGGGTTTCTGCTGAGAAATCTGCTGTTAATCTGATAGTTTATTTTTTAATATAGATTACTTGGTGCCTTTATCTGACAGCTCTTAAGATTCTTTCTTTTGTCTTAACTTTAGATAACCTGATGACAGTGTGCCTAGGCAATGATCTTTTTGTGATTAATTTCCCAAGTGTTCTTTGTGCTTCTTGTATTTGTATGTCTAGGTCTCTAGCAAGGCCAGGGAAGTTTTCTTCAATTATGCCCCCAAATATCTTTTCCAGACTTTGATTTCTTTTTCCTCAGGAACACTGATTAGTCTAAATCTAATGTTTGGTTGTTTAACATAATCTGAGACCTCTTGGAGACTTTGTTCATGTTTTCTTATTTTTTTTCTTTGTCTTTGTTGGATTGGATTAACTCAAATACCTTGTCTTCAAACTCTGAATTTCTTTCTTCTATTTGTTCAATTCTATTGCTGAGACTTTCCAAAGCATTTTGCATTTCTAGAAGTGTGTCCAATGTTTCCTGAAGTTTTGATTGTTTTTTCTTTTTTTTTTTTTTAAAGTGGATATGCACTTTTTACTGTGTTTCTCCCCACCTGCCTTCCCTCTCCCTGCCACACACATCCTATTTGCAGAGTGTTGGGGGAGGTGGAACTGTGATGTGGGCCCTGCTGTCTAGCAGTCTGCAGTCGCAGCCATCCAAACTACAAGATTGTATGTGATTCAGTGCCAAACTGTGAGCTTCGGGGAATCCAGAAAGAAGGATGAAGTGTCTTTCGCAAGGTTCCTTTGGTTAAATGTGCCACTTGAATCCCGTTCTGACTCCTAGGCACGTGCAAGAGTCAGTCACATACGTTCCTGTGGCCTTTATCAATTTGGTCCATCTCTTGGGTGATTGTGTTTTCTTCATGCTGTCTAATCCCTTGAATATTTCTCCCTTCACTTCTAGTATCATTTTTTGGATTTCCTTGCATTGGGCTTTACCTTTCTCTTGTACCTCCTTGATTATCTTAAAAATCCTACCTCCTGAATTCTTTTCCATGTAAATCAGGAATTTCTTCCTGGTTTGGATCCATTGCTAGTGAGCGAGTGTGATTTTGGGGCAGTGTTAAAGAGCCTTGTTTTGTCCTATTACCTGAATTCGCTTTCTGATTCCTTCTCATTTGGGCAGGTGCTGTCAGAGGGAAGGTCTAGGACTGAAAGCTGTTGTTCAGATTCTTTTGTCCCATGGAATGTTCCCTTGATGTAGTGCTCTCCCACTTTTCCTATGGATGTGACTTCCTGTGAATCAAACTGCAGTGATTGTTGTCTCTCTCCTGGGTCTAGCCACCCAAGCGAGTCTACTAGGCCCCAGAATGGTACTGGGGGTTGTCTGCACAGAGTCCTCTGATGTGAACCGTCTATGGGTCTCTTGGCCATGAATACCAGCGCCTGTTCCGGTGGAGGTCAGGGAGCTGATATGGACTCTTTGAGGGTTCCCTAACAGCACCGAGTCTGTTTCCAGGCAGTGGGAAAGCAGAGCTGAGAATTTGCCTCAGACTACCCATCACCCAGCTGCAAAAGAAAAGGGCTTTCATTTTCTTCCCCTGCCTGTGGAGTCTGCACTTTGGATTTGTGCCCTCCCTTGAGTTCTGGCCACGAGGCTTCTCCACCAGTTCAAATTGTTACAAAGTTCGGCTGGTGTTTTCCCCCCACCTCTGCCTGCCCTCCTGAAGGATCCCTGTGGTGCCAGGCAGGAATGGGCTGCTTGGGAACCCAGTGAGCTCCCAGGGCCTTTCCCACTGCTTCCTCTACCCCTGTATTTCACTTGGCTCTCTAAATTGACTCAGCTCCGGGTTAGGTCAGAATCTTCTCCAGTAAACCAGACCTTCCTTTTCCCAATGTGGGTGTGTATTCCGGGGCAGAGGACCTCCCTCTCCCACCTGCACAGTTTGGGCACTCACAGTATTTAGGGCGTCTCCCAGGTCCTGCAGGAGCAGTCTGCTTCCATCATAGGGTCTGTTGGTCCACTCAGGTTTTCTGATTTATTCCTGCAGTTGTTCTGGAGCTAAAATTCACGATGTGAACCTCTGCACACTGTTCCGTCCATCTGAGTCAGAGTTGCGATCTAGTCCTGCCTCCTGTCCACCATGATGGAACTTCCTCCCATTATTTCTTATACCAAAAGGATATAATGCTAAAGTTTCAATCTCATATTGCTCCAAACCCACCTTCATACAACTTCCAGAGTAATCTTCCTAATTCATAGTTTCAATTAGGTCATGCTCCATTCAGAAACTATGCCATCTGCTAAGGACCTGAGTACAAATTCCACAATCTTGCATTTAAAGTTCATTATTAGAAACTAGAAGGATGAGGCCAGGCGCAGTGGCTCACACCTGTAATCCCAGCACTTTGGGAGGCCAAGGCGGGCAAATCACAAGGTCAGGAGTTCGAGACCAGCCTGACCAATATGGTGCAACCCCATCTCTACTAAAAATACCAAAATTAGCTGGGCGTGGTGGCAAGCACCTGCAGTCCCAGCTACTCCGGAGGCTGAGGCAGGATAATCGCTTGAATGTGGGAGGCAGAGGTTGCAGTGAGCTGAGATCGTGCCACTGCACTCCAGCTTGGGCAACAGAACGAGAACCCATCTTAAAAAATAACAACACTAGAAGGATGATCATTTTGCGATTTCAATGTTTTTCTCCTCTATTATCAATCCCCCCATTCTCCTCCCTCCCTCCAATGAGTTTGATCAATGTTTGTTGCTTTAGGAGAAGACACAACAGATACAAAGCAGACAGAGGTTGCCAATAACTTCCTGAACCTACCTACCAAAAACTTGAGTTCAGAGAATTGGAGAGGATATGGGGTAAAGTTAAAATATTGAAATGAAATTAAATTTGAAGAAACAGAATCCTTTCCCCAGCTTTCAGGAGACGAGTAGAGAGGAGAAAGAAAGCATGGGTGCTAGAGAGAAGTTTTCCAATTCTTGTTTTTCACATAGAGACCTCAAGGTCTCTGGAAAGTTCTGGAGAGCCCAAGAGCAAAGAGGAACTGTACCCCACTTCTCAGTTAAAATGCTAAAGAAAGCAAAACCCCAAAAATGTCCTGGGAAACTGAGCCATATAGCAGCCTTGCTGAGATTCTGATGCCTCAGTGAAGTATCAGGCCCTAAAGTGACAGCCTGTGTGGATGGCTGGTGGAAGCCCAGGATGGGCACTGTAGCATCTTGACCGTCACCAACTCCGAGGACTTAGCCACGATGGACAAAGTAGAAATCAGGGAATAGGCGGAACTGACTGAGACAAATTTTTTGTCATGCCAAAGTAACACAGTCATGTGTCACATAATAACATTTGGGTCACTGGCAGGGCAAGTATACAACAGTGGTCAAATAAGATTGTAATGGAGCATATATTGAATCTGACACAGGCACTTGATATTGACATTGGTGATCAAGTAGGAGAAATGACTGATGTTCAGTAATGATGCTGGGATATTTGGTTCTCCATATGAAAAAATTGTATATAAATAAATAAATAGGTACTATCTAGGTTTGTGTAAGTAAGTACACTCTATACTGTTCACATGAAAAATAACCTAATGACACATTTCTCAGAATGTATCCCCACTGTCAAGCGGTGCATGACTGTACAAATTAAGTTGAACTTCAGAAAAAAATAAGAAATATATGGTTCTTGCATACTATTAGATTCAAACCCATTCGAGTGCTTACATAGCCCTAGGATTGCATATTGAAGCCAGTCCAAATTTAAGGAATGCCAGAAAAGTCTTTTCTTTTTTAATTTATTATACTTTAAGTTCCAGGGTACATGTGCAGATCATGCAGGTTTGTTACATAGGTATACATGTGCCATGGTGGTGGTTTACTGCATCCATCACCCCGTCATCTATATTAGGTATTTTTCCTAATATTTTCCATCCCCAATCCCTCCACTTCCTGCTATTCCTCCCCTATTCCTCCACCCCTCAGAGGTCCTGGTGTGTGATATTCCCCTCCCTGTGTCCATGTATTCTCACTGTTCAACACCCACTTATGTATGAGAAGATGTGGTGTTTGTTCAGAAAAGTGATTTCAGAACGAGCAAAGAGAGCCTCACTAGACCCCTCCATGTTTAACTATACAGTTGGCTTCCTTTTAAAATATCTATGGCTGAAAACATGGTCCGGGGTAGCCTTTCTTCGCTGGGAAGGTGTACATTAGTGCACGTTAGCACCTTGCCAAAGTGGCTGTTCTTTTCAGAATTCAGAGATATGTAGGTCTTTCTCCCCAAACCACAAATCTAAAGACCAGAAAAAACTGATCAGCAAATAATTCTGCAAAGAAAATAACAGCCTATTCTAGGTCAGATTTTGGCGACAGATATGCTTACTTTTGCTGGATAAGCACCAATAAATAATCTTTTTGGTAATGCACGGAAGTGATTACCTTGTATAAATGTCATCCACCTAGATTTGTACAGGACAAAAGGGAAGATTCATTAATAAGAGAAAATTAGACACAGAGGACAACCCAATACAGAGAGATAAATGAGATATGAACGCTGGCCAATCTACTGTGCACATTACAAAGAAGAATGGGCACTTGGTTTTGAAAATAATTTCCCTATTTTTTTTCTACTTTGCAAAACGCACCAAAGCACATTTCACCTGTATTCCCATGACACTAACAGAAGAAAAACGAGCACAGGGAAGTGATAATAATACAGCTGGACTTTGCTTTTATCTTCATGCCTTTCATCCAAGGATGTTTCTGCTCTTAAATAATAATTGATTAAAGCTCACAATATCCCTACTGAAGGTATCTTCTGATGGGCCTAGAAAGAAGCAGAGAGAAATGGCAGGGATCGGATCACCCAGGTTCAGGACCCAGGGCTCTAACAGAGCCAGGAGCAGACCCAAGGGAAGCATCTCCCATCAACCACTTTTAATCACCTGGAAATTTCCAGGGCCCTTGAGATCATTAGCCAGGCTACCTCCATTTTGGCATGAGCTATATTTTGTATTTAATTATTTTCAGGGCATCCACTTTTGACAGCTGTTCTTTTAAAAAATGGGACTAGAGAATTGTCAAAGGCTTGCCTATGGCCTCCAACAAGTGTCACTTCTCAGGATTGCTGCAGAGAACCTGCAGGTAGCACATATCAAGTACAGTTCAGTAATTGGGGGGCTGCCACAGAAGTACTTTCATGCTGACTAATTAATCTCTAGTAATTAGCACTCAGATGTAACACGTGTAGTATTTAAGGGTCATCATAAGGAAAATAAATTCTACTCTTCAAAAATTTTCTCAAGAGTTTGATTGCCTTCTTTCAGATAAATAAGAGCATCTATCCACTCAGGCACAGAAATTGGAATAAGAAATTTACTTCCTCTGCCCAATGCTAAACACTGCCCAAGACTGCCTCCAAATAATAATACTTAGTCTAATTCCTTTAAAATCTGAACAAAAGTTACAGACTCCTTATTAAACTGGAAAGGACTTCTGAAATAATCTAGCCCAACTTTTTCTTCCTACAGATAAGGAAACAGAGGCCAGAGAGGTAAAGAATCTTTCCCAGGCCTCTGAAGCTGTGTGAGACAAAGCTGAGGCTGGACCCAGGGTCACCGGGTCCAAGGTTTCACCATATCCCGTTTTCCTACATCAACAGGGTTCTGGATGCTGTTCAATGCTCGGCATCCTTACGTACAGCATTTGAGAAACCACAGCCACACTAGTCCCGGGCCAGCTGCTGTGAGACCAGGATAAAGTCTGCCTGGTACCCTATCTCATCTCCCTCATCTAGGGCCCCCACCTTTGCCCTCCAACCCTACCATCCAGCTCTTACAACCTGTGTCTCCTTCCAGCAGGTCCCCACTCTCAGACCTAAGTGTGATGCAATCCCTTCCATGAGCCAAAAAAGCACACCAGGCCTAGGGCGCAGCAGGACCCCAAGTCTAGGCGTTTTCATCTGTCAAAGTGACCAAGCTATGTCAAACACACACAAACACCTGCAGAGAGAGAGAGACAGAGATCACGCCTCCTCTGAAAATCTCTAAGACTTTTCTAGATGGAGACACGTCTCTCTCTCCTGTTAGCCTCAGGGTAAAGGATGGCAACCATGCAGAATCATCTCCATTTATGCCTTTAACTCCCTCACTCCTCCATCCATGTCTCTGCATCCTGGCCTCCTTCCCTGACTCCAGCTCTGATTCTTGTTGACATCTTTATCTGAACAAAATGATAAACTAAGGGAGGGTGCTCGTCCATGGAGTTTCTCTGAACATGAGAAAACGAGAAGCCTTGCCATCTGCTTCTGAGGGGGCCCAGCCCTGCTCTGGCACTATGAGGAAAGGGAGGGGCAGGAGAAAGGGTTTGGACCTCTGCAGGCTCCACCCTGAGCGGTGCTGTCTTCATCATCCATCCAAGATGAAAATTCAACTCCTGAGCAGAAGCCAGGCAGACAGTTTTAAGTTGTTGGGCTTTATTTTCTTTTTCTTCTTCTCTGTGGTAGAAGGTATGAAGGCAAATACAACTTTTCATGGCTTTCCCCTCCTCTTTGGCCCTTTGATGCCAGCTCTGCAGAAGTCAGCCTCAACCTGGGAGAGGATGGGATGCACTGAACAAAACCCTGGGGGAGTCTGAAAGGGAATGCCTCATTCAGACAACTCCTTTTTTTTTTTTTTGAAACAGAATCTAGCTGTCACGCAGCCTGGAGTGCAATGGCACGATCTCAGCTCCCTGCAACCTCCGCCTCCCAGGTTCAAGTGATTCTCCTGCCTCGGCCTCCCAAGTAGCTGGGACTACAGATGCACAATACCATGCCCAGCTAATTTTTGTATTTTTAGTAGAGACAAGGTTTCACCATGTTGGGCAGGATGGCCTCGATCTCTTGACCTCATGATCTCAACCTCAGCCTCCCACGGTGCTGGGATTACAGGCGTGAGCCACTGCGCCCAGCCCTCATTTCTTTATGCCTCAGGCTTTACCTACAAAATAAGGGCTTAGATGAGATGTTGTCAAAGCTTGCTTTCTGCTCTAAAATCTTAGTCCTGCATTTTTTTTGGCAAATATTTAATAAACGCCTATTTCTGCAAATCACTGCCCAAAGCACAGGGAATACAGAGGTCAGGTAAGCCACAGTTCCCACCCCCAAGGAGCTGATGTAAGTACAATGGGCACATGATTTGAGAAATTCTGTGATAGAGCATGTCCAAGTGCTGGGGGCAACTGCAGGAAGGCTGTGGGCAAGAATGGGGGAGAAATCAGGGAGGGCATCACAGAAGAGACAATTGTACTAGACCATGAAAGGTGAGTTGGAGTTTCCAGGTGAACAAAGCCTGAGAGAAAGCAGAGGATGGAGAATGTTCCAGATAGGAATGTTCCATAAACGAAGGCCTGGCATAAACACACACCAGGTGCAGAAATGTCAGGAGGCATGGCATGGCTACAGGGAGAGGAAAAGAAAAGGCCAGGTGAGTTTCCACATTGTACCAAGGAGTTTAGATGTTGTTGCAAAATGATTTTCTGAAATGCTAACGTGTCAGCAACATCTATGAAAATAAATCTCCTGATTTTTGTTTCACTGGAAAATGATACAGAGGAGTGTTATGCGAAGCCCTCATAAAATCTTAACATCTTCTGACATTATTTTGAAATGATTCTTTTTCTTTCCTTGTGAAGAACAGGGCACTAATAGACCCAGCCTACTTCAACCAAGTTCCAACAAGATCCCCGAGATTCTTTTCCCAAAGATGATCTGCGTGTAAACATAAAGGAGGGGGCATGTAATGACTGCAGATTTTCTAGTTCAAAATTCCTTTTCACCTAAAGAGCACGTTTCTTTGCTTTTGTTTCAATTAAAGAAGAAAGAAATGGATTCCCCAGAGTCCTAAAAGAAGTGAGAGTACTACTCTTACTCCTTTTAAATGCTCACAATTTCTGCCCCAGGGCCAACCTGCCCTCTTTTTTTGCAATCTCCCCACAAACCCCCCCAGGGCTTCCAATGGCTTGCAAGCACACCCACTTGTCCTGCCTCTCCCATCTTTAAAGCATACAAACTTGGGGGTCCAGGATTGTTTAGACACACAAGAAAACCCTACTTTAAGCTGAGGGCTCAAAGCAATGCAGATATCTGAATATGACTAAGCACTGTTTTTGGGGTTTTGCATGTGTTTTTTTAAGATGGAGTTTCACTCTGTTCTCAGGCTGGAGTGCTCTGGTGTGATCCTGGCTCATTGCAACTCTGCCTCACAGGTTCAAGCGATTCTCATGCCTTAATCTTCCTAGTAGCTGGGATTACAGCTGCACACCACCATGCCCCGCTAATTTTTTTGGTTTTTGTTTTTAAGGTTTTTTTGCTGTTTTTTGGTTTTTGTTTTTTTTTTTTTTTTTGAGATGGTGTCTCGGTCTGTTGCCAGGCTGGAGTGCTGTGACACGATCTCAGCTCACTGCAACTTGACCCCTGGTCCAATCAATTCTCCTGCCTCAGCCTCCTGAGTAGCTGGGACTACAGGTGTACGCCACCACGCCCAGCTAATTTTTGTGTTTTAGTACAGACAGGGTTTCACCATGTTGGCCAGGATGGTCTTGATCTCGTGACCTTGTGATCCACCCGCCTCAGCCTCCCAAAGTGTTGAGATTACAGGCATGAGCCACTGAGCCCGGCCTTTTTGTATTTTTATTAGTGACAAGGTTTCACCATGTTGACCAGGCTGGTCTCAGACTCCTGGCCTCAAGCTATCCACCCTCCTCGGCCTCACAAAGTGCTGGGATTACAAACATGAGCCAAAGCACCCGGCCTGGGTTTTTTAAAAAACAGAGAGACAGTAAAACCCCAGTGACTGGTACCGTCTCTCAATGCCCTGAAAACTGTTGTCCCATCACAGCAGAGTAGGGCCTAACCCAGGGAGGGGAGTATCCCTGAAACCAGGCAAATTCTAAAAACGTCCGCCATATTATTTCATAAACACCAGAAGTATAAAAGAATAAAAGGCTTCTCTTTAATTCTCAACTCAATTCCCACTTCGAGGTTTTTGTCAACACTTTGTGGTACATCTTTCCAGACCATTTCCTCTATCCTCAAAAGAACTTTTTACTTCTAGGTCAAGTAAGTCGTAGTCTGGGTAATCAGCCTAATTAATTTAAAATTCTATGTATGGTTCCAGGGCAGGGGTCAACAAATGCTTCTGTAAAGGGCCTGAGAGTAAATATTTCTGGCTTTGTGGACCATAATCAGTGGCAGCCACTAATGCCGCTGCTGTGGAGTGGAAGAGCCACAAATACTATATCAACAAATTATCTGGGCTCCAATAGACCTTCTCTAACAAAAGCAGGCCCTGGCAGGATTTGGTCTGTGGGCAGTAGGTTTGTTGGCCCCTGATCAAGGTATGACCTCTTACATTTTGTTTAAAGTAGAAGAGAATTTCCTGTGCTTGTAAGGATTCAGAACTGAGCAGAGTTTGAATATCTGAAACAATTACAAAGCAACACTATGCGGCAAACAGCACTTACGATGTTGGGGACAGGCATTTCAATATCCCCTGGGGTTTGGACACTGAAACAGCATTGGGGTGGGGCCTGTGAAGGAGATTTACCTAGATCTTTCTAGGAGACACATTTCCAGTCTTATTAAGGGCCATTCACAAATGGCTGGGAAAACGTTTGTGGAGTGAAGCAGTTTGGAAAGCCTGTGAAGTGGACCAGGCAACCATTAGCCTCCACCCCAACCCCGCTGACTCTCCTAGTACCCCCAGCCCCCAACCCCAAACCAACACACTGGCAAGTGGAAGCATGCACAGATGTATTTCCAATGATTAATCTTACTGTTTCACTTTGAAACCTAAAAGAAACAAAAAACTGGGAGCATTCCTATTTCCCATTGAAAGTAATCACAGTTTTATATCCCTCGATGTTTACATAAAGAGAGCCGTTTATTTAGAATCCTTGCTGATAAGGACACCACACGCTCATAACTTATTATATATTCTCTTTCCATTTTTGTCTTTTTTTAAGGGGGGAGGGAGAATTATGTATATTTTATGATAACCCAAAGTGACTTATACATAAAAAATACAGACTTTAAAGATAAAAAGGATTAGTCGCAGGTAATGCATTTTCCATGAGTGGCTATAGGGCTCTAGGTTCCAAGTGGTACCGGCTGCATACAAATGAATTGATAAAAGTCTGGCGCTGTGGATGGGTAGCAAGGCTCATGCTTTGCTGGAGATGATTCTTAAAGTTACAATAAATCAGACAGACAGTGTCGGCCTTTGAGGATAAACCTGTGATGGCTTGTTGTGCCTCTCTGAATCGCCTCAGAGGCCCAGGGACTAAAAGTGCCTAGATGTCACATTAAATCTACTGGGAGGATGGAGCACTTCAAAGAGGAACGCAATCAGATCTGATGGAAAATACATTTTCTGAAAGCTACTGACAAAAAAGTAATCTTTGATGTGGATGTTGAATAACAATTGATATTGTCTTTCCTGACATTTTTCATTATTGCCGTCTTATACAGCCTACTTCATGTATTAAAGCAATATTAACTGTTTGACAGGGACAAATCCTCCAACTATCACATAAGCAATTGTTTCTGAATTGTCCTAGCCCACTGCCTGTAAAACCTGTCCCAATAACTGCTTTTAAATATGACGGTAGACTCTTCTCCCTGACTAGCTAGACAGTGTCTGAGCTCTGGCATAGTTCAGTCGAGTCTGGGGAATATTAAAAATGGTTAGCTGGTTACGAGGTGTCATTTGATTATAAGGAAGGAGCAGGAGTGTTTTTTGAAGGTGAGTTTTAATGAGAGAGGTCTATAAAAGTTAGGCCTTATTATTCCCCCATCTTCGATACACATTTATGTCAAGTATATCTGTGCAAATCTCGGGTCTGCTGCAATTCTTGCAGCTCAAAGGGAGAAATAAAGGAATGTACAAAAGATCTTTGTTATTTATGCAACGAAATAAAGCAATCTCTGGCCGTGCAAGCACCTATAAAATATTCTGGAATTAAATCCCTCAATATGCTTCTGGGGAAAAAAAAAAAAAAGGCAAGCAGATCTGGAAGGCACATGTCACTTTCAAAACCAAGGATACCTCCTGAGGTTTGATGTCTTAACCTTCAGCTGTGAATGTGTGTGGTTTCATTGTAGGTATTTGTAAAGCTTAAAATCTCTAATTTTCTGATGACCTTGAGCTTCTTGAGAAATGGGGGGAAGTTCTATAAACGAAGAGTGGGGATTTTTTTCTATGAAATGGGGCTAATTGCACCCCAGAGTAAAAGATAGAAAATGAATACCCCACAATTCAAAATCACAAAACCATGACAACCCTGTGTTGTCAATGCTCCAAAGTTATCATTTGCACCTAAGATACCTAGGGAATGAGATATATATTCTTCACTCACACGATTATTACATCCCCATATTCCCTGCAGCTTCCAGCTTTTCCATGCCTTGCCAATACTGTAGCTCACCGTTATTTTTATGGTGTGGCAGTTTTACTCAAAGTCTACTTCTCCACCAGGATGTGGGGTGAGTGTGGCCTCCTTTACAGTATTTGAAATACTTGGTGAGTAAAAAGAAAAAAAAAATCACCCCCAAAAAATTGAATTATAAGACATGACGTTTCCACTTAGGAATCCCTTGTGACACTGGACAAAGTCTTGATCACTCTGCTCTACATGAGGAGTCAGTAAGCTTTTTCTGAAACAGCCAGATAGTAAACAGTGGAGGTTTTGTTGGTCACGCTGTCTCTGTTACAAATACTCAGTGCTGCCATTGTAGCACAAAGCAGTCATAAACAATATATAAATGAATGGCGTGGCCAAGTTCAAATCAAACTTGAACTTAAAAAAGTAGGTGCTAAGCCAGATTTTGTCCACAGAACATAGATCGCCAGCCCCTGCTATGGATCTCTTCTCTGTAATGGATCCCTTCTCTATAAAATCAGTGAACTAAGAAGAGATGAAATTTAGTATTCTTTACTGCTGAGCAGAGTAAACTTGTTAACAAATGAACACTGCTTTTACTTAAGAAAGCAAAAGACACCAGGCATGGATGTTCATGCCTATAATCCCAGCAATTTGGGAGGCCAAGGTGGGAGAATCACTTGAGCCCAGGAGTTTGAGACCAGCCTGAGCAACGTAGTTAGACCCTGTGATATGGTTTGGCTGTGTCCCCTCCCAAATCTCATCTTGAATTGTAGTTCTCATAACAGATGGGAGGGACCCAGTGGGAGGTGACTGAATCATGCGGCAGTTCCCTCATGCTATTCTCATGATGGTAAGTTCTCACAAGATCTGATGGTTTTATAAGGGGCTTTTCCCCTTTGCTCGGCTCTCGTTCTTCTCCTCCCTGCCGCCCTGTGAAGAAGGATGTGTTTGCTTCCTCTTCCGCCATAATTGTAAGTTTCCTGAGGCCTCCTCAGCCATGCTGAACTGTTAGTCAATTAAACCCCTTTCCTTTAAAAACTGCACTGTCTTGGGTATGTAGTTATAGCAGTGCGAGAATGGAGTAATACACCCTTGTCTCTACAAAAAATTTTAACAGCCAGGCATGTGGTACATGACTGTGGTCCCAGCTACTCCAGAGGCTGAGGTCAGAGCATCTCTTGATCCCAGGAGTCATAGTTACAGTGAGCTATGATAATGCCACTGCAATCCAGCCTGGTCAACAGTGGAAGACCCTGTCCCCCCCCCAAAAAAAAAAAAGAAAGCAAAAGACAATAGAAAAAAATCCATAAGACAATTATAATTACCTTCCAGGAGATGTTTGATGAGCATATTTATCTTCTCTCAATAAAAGGAAAAACCTACATCGTTGCAGTAGCAACAGTATATTAATCCACTCAGTCAGTTTTTTTATGATTATGTTTTAAGATTTAGCACAGCTGTCTCCTCTTGAAGTTCTTTACAAACTCTGTTACACACTTTCTCACAAAGTTGAAAGGGTGGGAAACTGGTAAAGTGTATTAAAATTGCTTAAGAAGAGAAATTTCCAGGCAGACACAGAAAGTTGCCCTCAGACAGGCCTTTTTCTTTCTTTTTAAGAGAAGGGGCTTTGCTCTGTGGCACAGGTGATAGTGCAGTGATGCAATCATGACTTACTACAGTCTCCTGGGCTAAAGTGATCCTCCTACCTCAGCCTCCCAAGTAGCTGGGACTATAGGTGCCAGCCACTACACCTGGCTAATTTTTTTTTAATTTTTTTATAGAGAAGTGGTCTCACTATGTTGCCCCAGCTGGTCTCAAACTCCTGGGCTCAAGCGATCCTTCCCACCTTGGCCTCCCAAAGTACTTGGATTATAGATGTGAGCCACTACATCCCATCAGGGTCTTTTTTGAATGCTTGAGCAGCCCTTCCCAATAAAACAAATGTGACATAAATAAGTGTCTATCATTTCTTAGGGCACAGCAAGAACTTGGGGCTGGATCTACCTTTAGGTGAGCAGGGATGTACCATTACATAAGGAACATATCAGGCAGGACCAGCAAGGCTGTGCTGAAATAACAAGTAACCTGCATCTCTTCAAGGCCTAAAAACCAACAAAGGTTATGGCTAGGTACAGTGGCTCACGCCTATAATCCCAGCACTTTGGGAGGCTGAGGCAGGAGGATCACGAGGTCAGAAGTTCAAGACCAGCCTGGCCAACATGGTGAAACCCTGCCTCTACTAAAAAATACAAAAAAATTAGCTGGGTGTGGTGGCAGGCGCCTGTAATCCCAACTACTTGGAAGGATGAGGCAAGAGAATTGCTTGAACCCAGGAGGCAGAGGTTGCAGTGAGCTGACATCGTGCCACTGCAGTGCAGCCTGGGTAACAGAGCAAGGCTCCATATGTCAGGGGTGTGGGAAGAAAAAGGGAAAAAAAATCAACAAAGGTTATTTTTTGGTTCCATGCTACATTTACATTTTGGTTCTGCAAGATGTCTCCGTCCATTGTAGGCACTTCTGGACCCCCGATGACAGCAGGACAATCTTGACAGGCTTCCATAAACCAAAAGGCAGAGGAAAAGCAATCAAGGAAAACTGCACAGACTCCTAAAAGTGGCACACATTGTACTTCCACCCACATTTCATTACCAAAGCAAGTCACAAGGCCAAGCTTTTCTAGCCCCTGAAAGTCATCTCTTGTGGCCCTTCATGCCACCTGTCAGTCACCTGCTGCTGACCTCAGCTCACTTAATAGATTCTAATCGGACTGAAGCAATAGCTCAATGCAAAGACCAAGCACACCTTTGTTTCCAGCAACTCTGCTTTCCTTCTGATACCACATCTGCCCTGCCAGGGTGACCTTCACAGCCAGCCATGTGGCACACTACCTCTAGGGCATGCTTACACTGAAGAGCCTCAAAGATTTGCACACAGGCTCTGCACTACAAGCTGTATGGCCTCAGGCAAATCACTTAATCTTTCTATGCCCTGGTTTTCACATCTGTAAAGAGGAGCCTTAAATTAATTAAACCTAAAGTATTCAAAAGAACATTGATGCTAATGCAGTCGTTGCTACAGCATGAGCCATTGCTATCATCTGCATCTAAACACTCTTCCACATTGGCAGTTTTCATGTCACCCCCCTGGCCTTCCTGAGACAATGACAATAATGAACTTACTATTTATTGAGCAACTATTATATACTGGTAGATTAACATATTTAATCTCATATATTTATAAATTTAATCCCCACCAGAGCCCTGGAAAGTAGACAGTGTGTGTGCCCATCTTACAGATGAGGAAATGGGTTAAGAAACTTGCCCAGGTGCATAGCTAGAAAACTGATTCAGGACTCTGAAGAGCTTGTGTTCTCTCACTAGACTGTGTGGTCTCTCCCCTTCCCTGCCTGAGCCAACAGAGCAAGAGGAGAGGTGGTGGTGAGAAACAATAGGCCTCCTTAATTATTAATCCTTCTACAAAAATTAAAAATCAGGGATATTAGGGAGGCAGCAGAGAGGAAGAGGAGGATACTGCATCGCATGCTCTTTGAAAGGTGACTGTTTCTTATCTCTTTCTTCCCTGAGGCTTGGTAGCTTTGCTGTTTCACACCAGGAGGGGACAAACATACCCCATGAACATCTGTCTAAAGTTCATCTCAGCCCTCTCCACACTGCAGCCCCTCCAGCACATTCTGAGAGACCCTCATGCCTTCTTCCCCTTGCCAGCTTTCCTCCCCTCTGGAGACACACACTCATCTGGATTTAACATCCATCCCTGAGCTTCAAAACAAAGCAGCCAGACCAACTGAAACCTCTTTCAAAGGTCCCAGAGAACGTGTGTGCTGCAGACTCGGCTGAGACTCTGGTAGCCCGGAGCGTGGGCCTGTGAGTCAAGCCCGAATTCTAGTCCTGACTGTCACTGGCTCACTGGGGCAAGACTGCGACTCCTTCCAACTCTAAATGGCAAGTTCCAGATGTAACCTCTCCCCTGATTAGATGTTCCAAACCTACCTCTTCAAGCTCTGGAAAATCCCAAGTAAAATGGAACACAACGTTGTCACTGTGAAATAGTGCTCTTGCCTTCACATTTCTTCCTTTGAGTGAAATCAACCAACGTTAACGGAGGAGAGAAATGGTTTGTCTGTCTCAAGTATCCAAATAATTGGGTAAATGTCATTGAGATGCAGAAAAGACAACAACCAAGTTTTGACAGATTCACTGCATATAACACAAAGCACAGCTGCTGTCCTGAAAACACCATAAGAAGAAAAGCAATGTAAAGAAAGGGGAGATTCTGTGCCAAAATGAGAAGGTGTACATGACAATGTGTGAAAGCCAGCTAGCATACACAAACGGTCACCCAACGCCTGGGGATGATATGCGAGCTACGGTGGTAGCAATGTCCTCACACTTTAATTACCATTCTCCTTAAGTTATGTAGGAGAGAAGTTAAGCACGTTCTCTCTCAGGCAGGGAAAGTCCTCTGTGGGGCACCTACTCCATATCAGCCCCCGTTTCAGGCGCTTACATACTTTATGTCACAGATTCCTCACTCCCATCCTTTAGAGAAAAGTATCCCTGTCCTTAGTTTTCAGACTGAGAATCTCAAGTTTGTGGCAGTCACAATGACTGCAAAGCCACTCAGCCAAGCAGAGGCAGATTGGAAGTTCAGGTCTCCAATTCCAAACACAAATACCTCAGACCCTGTCTCCAACCATGCTGTCTTGCAAAAGGGCTGATGCTACATGCAGTGAAACAATTAGAAAACAATACAAGGGTGTGGTGGACTTCAGTTATTTTTGCTGTTCAATATCCCTTTGCCACTCTTTTGATTAAACAGAAACCAGTGCCCCGTGGGCATATTCTGGTGCTGACGTTTCTACTTTCCAGGATCAAGAGGTAGAAAACTGTGATCCTGCCTGGCCATTGGCACCCTGACCTCCACCAGCCACAGGGCCAGCTTCAGGAACAGCTGGATCCACCTGCTCAAATGGAACAGATCCGGTCTTTGTGGCTCTGGCTTCCATTTCAGGCAGCTGTTCCCACATAGCAGCAAAGACCATTGCCAACAGTTCTAAGTACATAACCCACCAGTTTAGCAACTCCAACAGATTTCTTTTTAAATACTTCTTTCCCCAAAACGCCAATAAAAATCCCGAGCTGATTATGATCTGACTACTCACATACCCTTTTTTAGAGCCAATAGAGTTGCCAGTTAAAATGCAGGATGTCTCACTACATTTGAACTTCAGATAAACAATAAATTGCTTTTAGTATAAGTATGTTCCACACAACATCTGAGACATATTAATAATAGTAATAAACAATAATAGTAAAAAAATCATAGATGCTTATCTGAAATTTAAATTTAACTGAATGTTTGTTTTGACTGGTGATGTTTTGCTAATCCTGGCAATTTCAAGAGCCAATCAACACAACCAAGAGAGGTGGAAGAGCTGGGATACGCAACACCCCAGAGCAGTAGAAAGTCACCTCATCTAAGCCACATGGACTGGTATGGGCAGAAGGATAAGCCCCCAAAAGAAAACCAGATACTCCCCCAAGGAGAGCGGGGGACAGATGTTTAGAAGCCAAGACAACAGATGTGCACCAGAATTGAAGTGGGCGTCACTAAGGAAGAGGAGCATATGTTTTTGGCAAAGGTGAGGGGCCTGTGGACCAGCTGAGTGGGGAAAAGAGACAGCCCGAGCCGACTCCTCCTCAACCTTCCAAGTTTGTGTTTTTACCCACACACATTTGCCAGATTCCTTGAAAAAGGCAACAGCTGTGGAAACTGACAGTTTACAGTTGTGATAAATCGCATTAGTAAAGTATTTCAATTAAAGTGATAACTAAAAAACAAGAAAGCATCTCTGAATAAATAAATTAGTCCTTCAATTTGTGGAGCCTTCGAGTGGAAGATTTCAGCACTTACCTACTCTCCTATTGTTCTGCTTTTTCTCCAGGAGAGGGCCTGCCACGGGGTGGGGATGGTTCATTGTCTCCAATGAGGTAGGGGCGATAACTAAGGATGCATGCAAAAACACAAAATCTGTAATTAGGCATTTATTTCATTCCCTTTGGGTATTTCTTAAGCACTAAAATCCAAACTTAGTCTCAGATTTGCTGTAATTTCCCTCATTGTGCTTCAGGAGAGAAGGCATTCAAGAGCCTCCCTGTGGGGTCCGCCTGTCCGGCCCCATCAGCGGGGTGGCCATGCCCCACAGGGCTGTGTTCTCTTTCCCAAGCCAATTCATCTACATCTGTAACATTTTAAAAGGAACTCAGGGGCATGTCTTCCCCAGCAGATGCTTTTTCCTCGGTTTAGGGTTTAGAAAGTCATTCTCCTGCACAAAATGAATGGTCCCGAGACTCACTGAGCCCCTTGTTCTCCCAGGGTCAGGAACAGCATAACCCCCAGACCACAGGGGCGCAGGGCTCTACAATGGGCTCCGGGGCCCTCACCTCCCTTGTCTTCCCACCCCACCTCCTCCTCCCCATGAAATCACATCCCCCCTCTCCAAATTCTCCACTTCAGCTTAATTTTCAGCAGATCCCTTACGGCCAGTTAGTAATTCAGGACTAATTAGGTGATTGCTTTCATTTATGGTAGCAATTGGGAGAGGGAATGAACTGGCATTGCCCCTATTCTTGTTGGAAAAATAAATTATGTCCATTGTTATTGGGGATCTTATTTTTCCCCCAATCAAGCAAATTAGCAGCTTGGTTCATTTCCCCAGCATTCACTCCTGAGCAGACGGCAGCGCCCTGGAATGTGGCTTAGAGCTGTGTGGTCAGTGCAATTGTTTGGAGCTGTTTGTGCCAACAATGAGAGGAGTCGGCTGTCTCCCAAAGGACGAGTGGCACTTGTCTTCCTTAGCCCAAGGAGCCGCTACGAGCGGCCACTAGGCTGGGCTTCTCAGGAAGACGTACACCCCCATCTAGTGGCCTCCGGGGATAACTGCAACGCGTTCGTTTCCCTGCGTTTGCTTCTGGTCAGTGAGGACAAGCAATGTTTCTAGTAAGTTACTAAAAATAGGGTGGATTATTTCAGTCTCCGGGAGTGAAGAAATGTTTGCCTCAATAGCTGTAATGAAAGTGCAATTCAAGGCTTGCATAAAATCTCTTTTATGGGTAGCTCTCCTCGGTACTGATTTTCTGGGCCAAGACAGGGCTGCCGGGATGGTCTGAGTAAAGGCGGTCAGTTCTCTCGAGCTCCTATCTAAACATAGAGTACTGAGTGTCAGCACCTCCAGGCAAGTAAGTGGCTCCTTTATCTCAGCAGCCTCTCCATCACCACCTGTGTCTCACCACAGCAAGCCCATTTCTGAAGAGCACAAAGTAGAGACATTCAAAAGCTGGCTTGCTCGCACAGCCACTTCCCAACAGAATTCAGAGACCCCCTAAATCCTAATAATTTTCCAGTCTGGGTGCTGAGGGAGTGCCCATTCTCCATCCTCTAACAACACATCTTTCATGTCTTTTTTTCTTTCCACTCAGTCTACTTACAGAAACACATTTGTCTCTCCCTGTTTTCCAACAAGAACCATGATTTGCCTGGGGTTTGTAGACAGGAAGCAAAGCAGGAAGAAACACATTGCAGTATGGGTGGGTTTCGGTCAATAGTTCTCTACCAGGGGAGATTTTGCCTCCCGGGAGACATTTGGAAAAGTCTTGGGACATTTTAGTTTGTCACAACTTGGGAGGCCACTAAATATTATCCAATGTCCGGGACAGTCCCCCCACCACAAAGAATTATTCAGCCCAAAATGCCAATCGTGCTGAGGTTGACGAAGCCTGGTTTAGGGTAACAAAGACTGCCCTCAGTAATGGGGTTATGATAACATTGATTGCCCTCAAATGAGCCACACTGCAGAGACTAGATAATTCATCCTCTCCCAAGTCAGTATTTACCACCTTTTTTCTTCTTTTATACTCTTCCATTTTAAACATAATTTAGCTGTCTTTTTAAATTTTTTTTTCTTTGTGCCGCTGGGAAAAGAAAAGATTGAAAAGAGGGAGGGGAAAGCGACAGAAAAGGAGGATTAGAAGCATGACCTGTTTCTCCTGGAAGAGCTCGGCACATTCCTCTCTCAGATGTGCTTTGTGACCGAGCAGGGTACAATTAAAAGCACAATAATTTGCTTGTTATTCAAGTCAGGCATTAGTCCGGGTAATGGCGTGCTTGGTGGAGAGATGGATTTCCTTGTTAGGAGCTAAGCACAGGATTAGCTGAATTCTCCATGGAGAAATCTTGATTTGTTCAAGGTCTTTCATGTTTTCTACAGAGAAGGGATTATGTCTTCTTAAAGAGGGGCCTTGCTTAAAAAGCTACAAAGTATAAGAAAAGGATTTAGGGCAGAGGGGCCTGTGGTTAAGTAGCTGAGGGGTACAGGGAATTTTAGAGCAAAGGATTATTTAAAGCCATAAAGTTCAAAAAATAATTGGTTTAGCACCATTGGGTCAGTGCCGGCGAGTGCGCGGTAAAGGCAGTTAAGCATGAGCTAATATTCATTTTACTTTGGCTAATTATTGCATGGATCCAGGAGAGAGACACGAAAGAAAACATGCCCCCTCCTTGGCAATCAGAGAGTGCCTTGTTTTTAGTCTCTTTGCCTTACAGGCGTACTTATATGTTGGGATGCCCAGAATCCCAGCATCACAAGGCCCTTATTACATAAAGCACAAGAAAATTGTTCTCTCAAAACAGCACAGCACATGCCATGCAATTCCAGTGACCAAGAAAAAAACACTATTAGTGTTAACTCTTTTATTTCATCAGCCAGAGAGGACGTGAAGTAAAACAATGCTGACTGCATCAATGCCCCTGCCTCAGTCTAGGTGAGCAGTTCTCAACCAGGGACAACTCTGTTCCCCAAGGCATACTCGGCAATGTCTGGAGACTTTCGTTTTTGTTGTTGTTGTTTTGAGACGGAGTTTCACTCCCATTGCCCAGGCTGGAGTGCAATGGCACTATATCTCAGCTCACCACAACCTCTGCCTCCCAGGTTTAAGCGATTGTTCGGCCTCTGCCTCCTGAGTACCTGGGATTACAGATATGCACACCATGCCCAGCTAATTCTGTATTTCTTTTTCAGTAGAGACGGGGTTTCTCCATGTTGGTTAGGCTGGTCTTGAACTCCTGACCTCAGGTGATCCGCCCACCTTGGCCTCCCAAAGTGCTGGGATTACAGTCCAAGCCACTGTGTCCGGCCTGGAGACATTTTTAGTTGTCACTCTGGGGAGGTGCTGCTGGCACTGAGGGTGCAGAGGCCAGCGATGCTGCATAACATCCTACAATGCACAGAATAGCCCCACCACAAAGAACTGTCTGAGCCAAAACGTCAACACTGCTGAAATGGAGAAATCCTGGTCTGGACAGAGGCGATGTTTGACTTTTGGATAAGTGAAGGATTTCAGAACCCTCCCTTCCCCACATCCATAACTGATGATTACTGGGATGACCATAATTATTGTTGACTGCCGCACTTTTCTTCCCCCTGTCAACACTGAGCTTTGTTCCAATTCTGGAATTAAAGTGCTTTCAAGGGAAGCTTGCCCTCAGGATGCCAGGGCCATCCAAGATGTGTGGTTGTGCCTACCTACTCCTTCCACAATGGACACACATCCAAAAATAAAGCTGCCTTCTCTGCCATTTCCCCAGATTCTGAATTTTGAAGACTTTTCTTTCCTTTTCTAAGACTACTGTTCCTCCCTGCATGACGAATGTTCAGTTAAATCATTTGTCCTGCAGCTTTAAAGGAGTTAAGAGCCCACAGCTTCAAGATTATCTATTTTCTCCCTGGTGACTGATGATTCCCATCCTGAGACAGGTGAATGCCTGGGACAGGAGCTTCCACAAACCTAGATAAAGCCAAAGGACTGTGAATCAGGACCATTCCAAGGCATAGCCATCAACTCTCCAGGAGATCCTCAAGGATGCACTTAACCTCCATCTACAGGAGATGGGGAAGACAGAAAGGAAGTTAGAGGGCACCTGGAGAATAAAAGGTGAATACACTCAAACTAAGCACTGCCCCTATCCCCCTGCACAGATCAATACAGAACAGCCCGGGGTCCCACCGGCCAGCCCTTCTCTGAACCCTCTGCAAGCTCATCTCTCTGCCTTGCCCTCACTCCCATTCAGTATATTCTCAGTGCAGCAGTTGCCACAATCCTGATAAATCTCAAGTCCAATCATGTCACTCCCAAACTCAAAACCCCCACAGGCTCCCATCTTGCTCCAAGTAAAAGCAAAATTCCTTCCTTTCACTCTCTCTCCCTTCCTCCGTCCTCCTCCCCTCCCTCCCTCCTCCTCCCCACAACACACCCCTGCTTCTGCTGTCCTCATCTTCCATTCTTCACCTACCTCACCGTCTTCTCATTTATTCTGCCCTTGCCTGGACTGTGTTTCCTCTCCATACCTCCTGGGACTGCTCCCTCAAATCTGCCCAAATGTCCCCTTTTCATTGAAGACTTCCTCTCTCATGCTTTATTTTCCACCACCCTTATCATCTTGCAACATGCTGAGAGCTTTAGTTATTTTATTTTTGAGACCTTACCCCACCCCACGCCACCCCACCCCTCACTCCCAGATTGCAAAGGCAGAATCTTTGTATACCTTGTGTTAATATACTGAACTCCAAGTTTCTTTTCAAAGGATCAGTATGTCAGTATGCTCAGCTCTCTCATTCTTTAATTCTCCATTTTAAAGTTTAACTTCCTTGTAGTTTCAGTAAACAAACTTTTCTACCAGTTCTAATTAGTAATTCACATCTGTTACCCCCAGTCCCCTCCTGCTCTGTCCTGACTCATCTCAGTCACTTGCTCTGGTCACCTGCTTTGACCCCTGGTTATCCACTCTGACCTGTCCCGTAACCATCCTTCCCGCCAAACTACCCACCCCACCACTCTGGCTCCTACCCCTGCTCTCTTTAGAATAGCCAATTGAAATTAGCCTAGACTGTGCAGTCTAACCCTAGCCAATAGGGGAACAACATAGCAATAGGGGCGACCTTCATCAGGAATAAGAACCCCTTCCCCTCTCTTGTCCAAGTGTACACTTGCCATTGTTCCATCTATGAGCCGCACCCTTCTATAGAAGTAAATTGCCTTGCTGAGGAAATTTATATTTGAGTGCTACTTCTTCTACCACACCAAAATTTTATGTGTAACATTTGTTTTCACTGATATAGCTAGGACCAAGTATAGTGCCTGACCCCAGGGAGTCACTCAAATACTTGTTGAATAACTGAGCAAATGGGCCAGGCTACTTTGTTTCAGAAGCTGTATCATGAAAGTTTCCATCCACCTCAGTTCTGCTAGTGGACTGGGGAACAGCAAGCTAACAATGAATCTGCTCTAAAGTGTGAATGACAAAAACACTCACTGTGCCTTCTGGAGGCATTTGTGTTGTTTTTTAATTGTGACAAAATGTACAAAACATAAAATGTACTATATTTTTAAATGTACAGCTCAATAGTCTAATTACATTCACATTGTTGTGCAATGCATCTTCAGAACTTTCCCATCTTGCAAAACTGGACCACTGTACCCACTGACCAATAACTCTCTATTCTGCACCCCACCTTCCCTGGCAACCACCTTTCTACTTTCCCAAAAATTCTGCAGAAGGACAGCTGAGGTAACATGGAAGACTTTTGGAATGTTCTCTGCCACCTTTGTTTTTTTCCCTCTTTCTTCACATAGCCTTCCCTTTTTTCCCCCTTCCTCCAGTGACATGTCTGGGGTAGGGTAAAGTAAGGAAGCCACTTCTCCCTCACTTCCTATGATAACACAAATGACGCTTCCAGCATCAAGTACCCCCCAAATACGTGGAGAAGTAGTTTGCCTAATTTGGAGAGAGAAGCATTGTTAAATTCCTAACTGGAGAAAAATTCAATTTGAGCCATGCTAGGATTCAGGTTCAAATTTGCATAATCACAAAGCCCATGTTCATGGACACTCTAGCCTCTACTGCTTTTTTAAGATATAAAAATTCTGGGAAAGGAAGACCATCTCTGTTGTTAACTAGAAAGTCATGATACCTTTGGAGTCTCAATGTTATTTATAAGATGAAAATGGACAGTCACAGTGCATTTCCAACATTCGTCCTGAAAAAATTTTCAATGCTTCCTTACATGAAAATAACACATAGAACATATGAAAACAGTGCAGATGTGATTGAAATGAGGCAAGGGGCCCCCAACACTGCCTGCTTGGCAATTCCCTCTTATACCTTGACTTCTGGCCCTGCAAAGAGGTCCCCCCCGAGGGCCATTCCTAGACCTTGTAGGATTCAGCCCAGGATTGATCTGGATAACCCTAGGCTCCCTTCCAGCTCAGTAAGTCTTTGGTTGCACAACTGTCTTTTCTAGACTCTAATTTCTTAAGAGTTCTTGAAAATAGAGCCAATCACAGATCTCCATTTCACCCTGGGCCAGCATGGCCAAGAGACCACCAACATTTGTTTCATGCCTGTCCTAAGAGATTAACTGATTGCTTGGCTTCCCCCTTTTCTGTCCTGCTTTTTCGAATCACTTGCCAGCCTCCTGGAGAAGCATGTATTTAATAAACCACATGTACATAGTATGGACTGAATGTTTGTTTCCCCTCCAAAATTCCTCTGTTAAAAGCCAAAGTCCCCTACCCAAACAGCATTATAAAAAAAAAACAAACTAGGAAAAGTATTTCCCTATGAAAGCCAATCCATAAAATTGGAAGCAGCTACTGTTACACAGATATTAACATGACGCCAAAAGAAAAAATGGAAAAGCAAGGAAATATGAACCTCCAAAGAAACACAATATTTCTCACTAACAAACATGTAAGAAAAGGAACTCCAGGAAATGCCTGAAAAAGAATTCAAAATAATGATGTTAAAAAAAAAAAAAAGCTTGGTGACATGCCAGAGAACACAGATTAAAAAATACAAGAAAACAATTCATAATATGAATGAAAAATTCAACAGAGATATTAGAGATAAGAATCAAGTCCTAGAACTGAAGAATTCAATGAAGGAAATAAATATAATTAAGAGCTCCAAAAATACACTAGATCAAGCAGGAGAACGAATGTATAAACTTCAAGACAGGTCTTTTAAAATAACCCATTCAGACAAAAAAAGCTGAATGAAGAAAGTTTGTATGACATATGTGACACCATAAAGCATCAAATATTTGAAATTTAAGATTCCAGAAGGAGGCGAAGTGAGAAAAGACATAGAAAATATGTAAAATGATATCTGAAAACTTATCAAGTCTTGCAAGAGATATAGACATCTGGATTCAGAAACATTCAAAGATCCCCAAATAGAATAAGCCCAAAAGACCTTCTGCAAGGCACATTATAATCAAATTGTCAAAAGCTAAAGTCAAAGAGAATCCTAAAAACAGCAAGAGAAAAGTCTCAAGTCACATTAAAAGAATCTCCATCACACTAACAGCAGATTTCTCAACAGAAACCTTACAGGCCAGAAGAAAATGGGATAATATAGTCAGTGTGCTGAAAGAAAACAACTGTCAACAAAAAATAATATACTCTGCAAGACTATCCTTCAAAAATGAAGGAGAAAAAGTCTCTCCTAGACAAGCAAAAACTGAAGGAATTCATTACCAATAGAATAGAACTACAAGAAATGCTTAAAAGAGTCCTACATCTGGAAATAAAAAGGCAACATCTACCATCATAAAAACGCACAAAAGAATAAAATTCACTGGTAGAGCAGATACAGAAATGATTAAAAAAAAAAAAAGAGTCAAACTTTATCACTACAAAGAAAATCCACCAAATTGTAAATGTAAATAATAAAAGGGGAAGAGAGAAGCAAAGGCTATCAAAACACAAGAAAACCATGAACAAAATGATAGGAATAAGTCTTCACCTATCAATAATAACCTTGAATGTAAAAGAATTAAATTTGCCAATTAAAAGATATATACTAACTGAATGGATTTTTTAAAAAGATTCAATTATATATTGCCTAGAAATACACTTCACTTACTAGAAATATACTAGAAACTTACTTCACCTGTAAAGACACATGTAGACTGAAAGTGAAATAATAAAGTATTTCATGCAAACCAAAACCAAGAGCATGCAAGAGTAGCTATATTTATATCAAACAAGATACACTTTAAGTCAAAAAACATAAGAGACAAAGGTCATTACATAATAAGTTATCAATTCAGTAAGAGAATATAAACAATTATAAATATATGTACCTAATACCAGAGCACCAGATATATAAGGCAAATGTTATTAGAGATTAAAAAAAAATAGACCACATTACAATAAAGTTGAAAAGTTGAACATCCCACTTTCAGCATTGGACAGATGATCTAGGCAGAAAATCAACAAAGAAACATTGGCTTTAATCTATACTATAGATCAAACAGACCTAAAAGACATTTATAGAACATTTCATTCAGCAGCTGTAGAATGCACATTCTTATCAGCACATGGAGCATTCTCCAGGATAGACCGTATGTTATGCCACACAAAACAAGTATCAACAAATTTTTTTAAATTAAAATCATATCAAGTGTCTTCTCAGAATAAATAAAACTAGAAATCAATAACAAGAGGAAATTTGGAAACTGTACACTAATTTATCTGTATATTAATTTTCATTTAATATATGAAAATTAAATAGCATGTTCCTGAATGACCACTAAGGCAATGAAGAAATTAAGACAATTTTAAAATTTATTGAAACAACTAAAAATGGAAACACAACATACCTAAACTTATAAAATACAACAAAAGCAGTGCTAAAAGGGAAGTTTATAGCAACAAATACCTACATCGAAAAGTAGAAATATTTTAAATAATCAACCTAATTGTGTACCTCAAGGAACTAGAAAACAAGAACAAGCTAAACTCCAAAATGGTAGAAGATAGAAATAATAAAGATCTGAGCAGGCCGGGCGCAGTGGCTCACGCCTGTAATCCCAACACTTCCGGAGGTCAAAGTGGGCGGATCACAAGGTCAAGAGATCGAGACCATCCTGCCCAACATGGTGAAACCCCATCTCTACTAAAAACACAAAAGTTAGCTGGGCATGGTGGTGCGCGCCTGTAGCCCAGCTACTCAGGAGGCTGAGGCAGGAGAATCACTTGAAACAGGAAGGCGAGTTTGCAGTGAGCTGAGATCGCACCACTGCATGCCAGCCTGATGACAGAGTGAGACTCCATCGCAAAAAAAAAAAAAAAAAAAAAAAAAAATGATCTGAGCAGAACTAAAGAAAATATAGAGACTAATAAAAAATAATCAATAAAATGACGAGTTAGTTTTTTGAAAAGATAAACTGATATACTGCTAGCTAGACTAACCAAACAAAAAGAAAGAGAAGACCTAAATAAATAAAATAAGAAATGAAAGAAGATCTAAATAAATAAAATTAGAAATGAAAAAGGAGGCATTGCAATCGACATCACAGAAATACAAAGGATCATCAGAGACTATTATGAACAACTATATTCTAACAAATTGGAAAACCTACAGGACAAAGATAAATTCCTGGACACATAAAACCTAAGACTGAACCAAAAGAAATAGCCCAAATCAACCAATAACAGTTAATGAGACTGAATAAAGTCTCTCAACAAAGAAAAGCCCAGGACCAGATAGCTTTGCTGCTGAATTCTACTTATCTTATAGAGAAAAACTAACACCAATTTTTCACAAACTACTCCAAAAAATTGCAAAGGGGGGAATTCCTCCTAACTCATTCTATGAAGCCAGAATTAGCCTGATACTAAAACCAAAGACACTACACACTAAGAGAAAACTACAGGCCAATATCCCTGATGAACATAGATACAAAAATCCTCAACAAAATACTGGAAAACCAAATCCAGCAACAGATCAAAAATATAATACACCATGATCAAGTGAGATTTATCCCAGGTATACAAGGATGTTAACATAAGCAAATCAACAAATGTGATACATCACATCAACTCAATAAGAGACAAAAACCATATGATCATCTCAACAGATGTAGAAAAAGCATTTGATAAAATTAACATCCTTTCACAAGAAATTCTCAACAGATTAGGTATAGAAGAAACGTAAGTCAACATAATACAGATCACATATGACAAACCTAGAGCTAACATCATACCGAATGGAGAAAAACTGAATGCTTTTCCTCTAAGGACTGGAATAATACAAGAATGCCTACTTGTCACCATTCATATTCAAAATAGCACTGGAAGTCCTAGCCAAAGCAGTCAGGCAAAAGAAACAAAAGATATCCAAATTGGGGGGAAAAAAAAGTCAAATTATTGCTGTTTGCTGATGATATGAGCTTACGTATAGAAAAACCTAATGACTGCACTGAAAAACTCTTAGATCTGATAAACTAATTCAGTAAAGTTGCAGGACACAAAATCAGCATACAAAATTTAGTAGTGTTTCTATATACCAATTATGAACTTGCTGGAAAAGAAAGAAAGCAATCACATTTATAATAACTATAAGAAAAACAAAATGCCTAGGAATAAATTTAGCTAAGGTGAAAGACCTCTATATAAAACATCAGTGAAAGAAAATGAACACAAACAAATGGAAAGACAGCCCATGCTCATGGATTAGCGGAATTAATATTGTTAAAATGACCATACACAAAGCAATCAACAGATTCACAGTAACAATTCTTATCAAAACACCAATTAGATTCTTCACAGAAATAGAAAATACAATCATAAAATTTATATGGAGCCACAATGGACCCTGCAAAGCCAAAGCAATACTGAGCAAAAAGAGCAAAGCTGGAGGAATCACACTACCTGACTTCAAAATATACAAAGCTACAGTAACCAAAATAGCATAATATGTATAAAAAAAGACACATGGATCAATGAAACAAAATAGGTAATTCAGAAATAAATCCACATATTTACAATCTACTAATTTTGGACAAAGGCAGGAAGAATATACATTGGGAAAAGGACACATTCAATAAATGATGCCGGGAATATAGCATATTAATTTGCATAATAAAACTAGACATCTATCTCTCACCATATATAAAAATCAACTCAAAAGACTTAAATGTAAGACCCAAAACTATAAAACTACTAGAAAAAACACAGGGGAAACACTCCAGGACATTGGTCTAGGCAAAGATATGATGGCTAAGATCTCAAAAACGTACAGGCAACAAAAACAAAAAGCGACAAGTGTGACTATATTGAACTAAGAAGTTTCTGCACAGTAAAGGAGACAATCAACAGAGTAAGGAGACAACCTGTTGAATGGGAATTAATATTTGCAGACTGTTTATCCCGCAGGAACTAATGCCATGAATACACAGGAAACTGAAACAACAGGAAAAAAAAAAAGAGCATAAATAATCCCACTTAAAAATAGTCAAAGAATCTCAATAGACATTTCTCAAAAGAAAACACAAAAATGGCCAGGCTCAGTGGCTCATGCCTGTAATTCTAGCACTTTGAGAGGCCAAGGTGGGAAGATCACTTGAGGCCAGGAGTTTGAGACCAGCCTGGGTAACATGGTGAAACCCTGTCTCTACGAAAAATACAAAAATTAACCAGGTGTGATGGCATGCGCCTGTAGTCCTAGCTACTCAGGAGGCTGAGGTGGAAGGATGGTTTAAGCCCTGGAGGTGAAGGCTGCAGTGAGTTGAGATCTTACCATTGCATTCTAGCCTGGATAACAGAGTCAGAACCCATCTCAAAAAAAAAAAAAAAAAAAAAAACATGAAATCACTAACAGGTACGTGAAAAACTGCTCAACTTCACAAATCATCAGAGAAATGCAAATGAAAACCACAATGAAATATCACTTCACCCCAGTTAAAAAGACAATAAAAAAAGGCTGGTTGAGGCTAAGGCAAATGGATCACTTGAGCCCAGGAGTTTGAGACCAGCCTAGGTAGCATAGTGAGACCCTGTCTCTTTAAAAAACATTCTGGTAAAGATGCAGAGAAAAGGAAACTCTTATACATAGTTGGGGGGAATGTAAATTAGTATATCTATTCTAGAAAACCCTATAGAGACTATCCCATGCCTTCGCATTTACATAAATGAGTATATCAAAGGAAAGGAAATGAGTATATCAAAGGGATACCTGCACTCCCATATTTATTGCAGTGCTATTTACAACAGCCAAGATATCAACTCAATCTAAGTGTCCATCAACGGATGAATGGTTAAAGAAATTGTAGCATATATAAACAATGAAATATTAACCAGAATTCATACTAGAAGGCTAAGGCAAATGGATCCTATCATTTGCAGCAACCAGGATGGTACTGGAAGTCATTATGTTAAGTGAAATAAGCCAGGCAGAAAAAGATAGATAACAAATGTTCTCACTCACATTTGGGAGCTAAAAAAAAAAAAAAAAAAAAAGTAGGCCTAGTGGAGGTAGAGATTAGAATCAGAGTTACCCGAGGCTGCAAAGGGTAGGGGCAGAAATGAAGAGAGGTTGGTGAATGAGTACAACTACACAGTTAGAAGGAATAAGTCATAGTTTTCAATAGCACAGTAATGTGACTATAGGGAATAATTTATTGTATATTTCAAAATAACCAGAAGAAGCCAGGTGTGGTGGCTCATGCCTGTAATCCCAGCACTTTGGGAGGCTAAGGAGGCAGGATTACCTGAAGTCAGGAGTTTGAGACCAGCCTGGCCAACATAGTGAAACCCCGTCTCTACTAAAAATACAAAAATTAGCCAGGCATGGTGGTGCACACCTGTAGTCCCAGTTACGCAGGAGTCTGAGGCAGGAGAATCACTTGAACTCGTAAGGCAGAGGTTGCAGTGAAATGAGATGGTACCATTGCACTGCAGCCTGGATGACAGACCAAGACTTTGTCTCAAAAATAAATAAATAAATAGATAACTAGAAGATTTGAAATGTTCCCAACATAAAGAAGTGATAAATGTTTGAGGCGATCAAAATCCTAAATACCTTAATTTGATCACATTGTATATAGGTATCACCATATCACATGTACCCCATACATATGTACAATTATTACATATCATTTAAAAAAAAAAAACTCTTGGAAAGCTATACACTCATTTGTTAACAGTGGTTATCTCTATGTGGTGGCATTTTGTTTGGTTTTCATGATTTTCATGTTAAACTTTTACTTGTATTTATGTTTTCCAAAATTTGATAACAAATTGTATTACTTTATAAGTGGAAAAATATCCATTTCCATGAGCTTGATGCTTTTTAGGGGCTGCATACTTCCCATATAATTTACTTTTCCCATGAACACTCCAAATTAGGCAAAATAACATTTATTCTATTTAATGAAAAAAAAAACATATCTAATAAAATAAAGTTTCCTGTCCAAGTTCTCACGTAACTTATTACAGGAGTTTATATGAAAATCAAGGTGTCTCAGTTTTCATTACAATTCCGTTGCAACACTCCCTGTTCCATTTTGCATTCCCCGTAGCTGGTAAGGAATATTCAGACTCTTTATACCCTTCCTCCAAACAAAATCAGCATGGCCAAAGAGACTTCTCTACTAGGCACCAAACAGGCTTGCCATTTCAAAGATCTGCCAGTTCCTTTGCTTTCACACCAGAAGGAGTCTAGTTGTTCCCTGATGAAGAGGACTATTAGTGACACCTAATAAATGAAGGTCACCAGGAAGGACCCAGAAGTGATGCATGGCTAACAGCTGGTACTAACCCTGTTGGAACATGAAGTCTGGCTCCATTTCCATAAGCAGCTTTGTCATTCTTTCTTTCTTTAATTATTAGTTTTTATGTGACAGAGAATTGATTCAACCGTCAGGGAGCAGGAACTTCTCTCAGCTCACAGGCCCAAAGATGTGCTGAGCTGCCTTTCTTAGCCCCACTCCCCATCTGCAGTGACACCAACCCACCCCATGGAAAAATAGCATCAGGGAATGGTCAAAATGCCAGATCTAAGTGAACCACCTTAGATGGAGTTTAGAAAAATAATTGTCACATCTCCATCCTTATTATCAGCACCAAATCTCTCAAAATCACTAGGAATAGTCTTATGCATTTTCTAGGAAATAGTAGCTTTCCTGTAAATTAGGGACATTATTTTAAACTGTGCAGGACTTAAGAAATACTAGAATTCTTAAGACTAACTAAAAATGTAAGATATTTTTAGGGGACAAAAGGCTTCACCAAACTTTGTGGCTTCCACATCAGCAAACTTCTTGGAAGGCATTTTCCTGATACATGGCTGCATAGAGTGTTATGCAGTTTAGCTACATGGAATGCTGGGCTCACCCACTTCTGGACACATGGAAAGATTATACTTCCATGCTTTTTTTTTTTTTTTTTTTTGCTTAGGAGTCATGTGACTATTTCCGGTCAATTGGTTGTGAGTGGCAGTGATATCGATCGTTCCTGAGCCAAAGCACTCATTATCAGTGAGACCCTCCATTTGCCCCGCCTACATCACAACATGGAAGTATGTATTGAGATAACAGTGCCATGAGGTTAAAGCAGCCTTTATCATTGAGTTACTCCTTGGAGGAATCTCTCAGACTGACACCAACATTAGGTAAATAAAAAATAAATGTTTGCGTTTTAAAGATACTTAAACTTTGCACTGATTCTCACGACAACACAACTAGCCTACCTTGACCCATGCAAGTGTATACTCTAGGTCAGGCTCTGCACTGGCACTTTGTGCAGTGAGCTGAAATCATACCACTGCACTCCAGCCTGTGTGACAGAATAAGACCTTGATTAAAAAAAAAAAAATGCTAAGAACCACTGTAATAACCTACCCTGAGCTAGCATCACTGACTCCATCTTAGCTGTAAACTCCAACCTGGCTTCCGCCTCCCGACCATAGCCCCTTTGGGTGTATAACTGGGCCACACTGATGCTGTGCTATGTCATGCTAACTCTGGGCTTATCCTATCATATAACCAATGAAACTACATCCTGCTTGGCAAGGACACCTGCTATTGTGTATAACTCTCTTTGAACCCCCATTGGTGACTGTTTGGAAGTACACTTAGCAACCAACAATCCTGGGAACCTCCTCCCCCCTGGTTACTAGCTAACTTGCTTGTTCTGCTTCTATAAAATTCGGCTTCAGCTACGCTCCCCTTCCCCTACCTAAATCAAGGTATAAAGGGAAATCAAGCCCCTTCCTCGGGGCCGAGAGAACTGTGAGTGTTAGCCATCTCTCAGTCACCAGCTAATAAAAAGGACTCTTAATTTGGAACTCAGGGCATGGTGCGTTCCTTACAGCTAGCTCGGTTATTACACCATTACCTATTTTCTTATCAGGTGTGAGAACGAGCCACTTTTCCTCACAAAATATTTCACTTTCAATGACTATCCAGATGCGAATCTTTATAGAACCTCAATAGAAATTTCAGAAAAATTTTATTGATGAATAATTTTTAGAATGTAATCTGACTTGTTGTCCCATTTAATAGTAAATTAAAGTACCTATAGCAATAATATTGGACCACAGTGATCATGACATGCCTTAAGGTGTCAACACATGTGTTGCCACTTTTAAGAAATTCTTTCAAGCTGGCCAGGTGCAGTGGTTCACGCCTGTAATCCCAGCACTTTGGGAGGCTAAGGTGGACGGATCACCTGAGGTCAGGAGTTCAAGACCAGCTTGGCCAACATGGTGAAACCCTGTCTCTACTAAAAATACAAAAATTAGCCAGGCATGGTGCTATATGCCTCTAATCCCAGGTACTTGGGAGGCTGAGGCAGGAGAATCACCCGAACTCAGGAGGTGGAGGTTGCAGTGAGCCAAGATTGCGCCACTGCATCTAGCCTAGGTGACAAAGTTAGACTCCGTTTTTAAAAAAAGAATTTTCAAGATGTGACTATAAATATAAAGCCCAGGCAGCAAATCACACTGCCACGTGTGTACCTATGCAACAATTATGCATGTTCTTCACATGTACCCCAAAACCTAAAATGCAATAAAATAAATGGGGGAAAAAAACACATATCTAAATCTAAAATTTCAATCAGTAAACATAAAGATGATTCTTCAGTAAATTAATATTCACATTTCCTAACAATGTTGGAAAATATCTACATTTATACATATGTATGTATACAATATTATATTATGCTTTAAGGAACTTCAATTGGAAGAATCAACATCAATATACCAGGTCTTAATATTTTCAAAGTTTAACTCCTCCTGAATACTGATCATGAAACAATCTATTTTGACACAAAACTATGAGTTTGCTTTAGAATTTACAGAATTGGTTTTAATTCCTTAACTTGTCACAGTTTCAGAATTCACTTGCCTTCCCCTCCTGCATTTTCATTCCTGGTTTTAATTGCCTTCTCTTTCTGATCTATAGTTTTCATGCTTTTTTAGTCAGATTTGGGCCTGAACTTCAACAAAGGACAAAGCCTCTCACTAGACGAGAAGGAAGAGAAGGGGGGTAGCTGTGTCTCTAAACACATACATTAATGCCCTAAGGAATAAACAATATCTCAAAGTGGGCTGTCACTGATGAGACAGTTACAGAAGACTGTGTCCATTATGTGCAAGCACTCTAAAATAATTCCAAATTTCTTGATGTCTCACATAACATCAAGCAATTGAAAATGCACACACAAACAAAAAAAGATAAATGTAGGAGGTTGGAGGAAATCCAGTAAAGAACAAAAACCCATCTATCCTCCTTTGCCACCTTTCTCTCATGCACAATTGTCACTCTGATTTGATCATTCAGGGATTCCCAACACACACCATACCACACCGGCATTTATTCCCACCCTTTTGCAAATGTTCTTCCCCCTAACTCATTTTCCTATCCAGATCTTACATATCCATAGAGCCCTGTTCAAGTACCACCTCCATCATGGAGCCCCTAAGAAAGTTCAACACCCTGAGGTCTTTATTCCTCTCAATTTCCATTGCTCCAATCTTCTCTCTCTGTCACCGAGGCTAGAGTGCAGTGGCACGATCTCGGCATACTGAAACCTCCACCTCCTGGGTTCAAGCAATTCTGAGCCTCCCAAGTAGTTGGGACTACAGGCACGCATCACCATGCCCAGCTAATTTTTATATTTGCAGTAAAGACAGGGTTTCACCATGTTGGCCACGATGGTCTCGATCTCTTGACTTGCTGATGTGCCCACCTCAGCATCCCAAAGTGCTTGGATTACAGGCATGAGCCACCATGCCCAAAGCTGCCCTGCCCAGTGAGGAGGTAGCCTAGTCACAGTCTGCCAGCAGAGGCGTTGCTGAGCTGCTATGGGGTCTGCTCAGCTGCTGTGTGAACTTTCTTGCGCTTTTGTTTAAAGAGATATAGTTAGAACTGCCTCAGTAATCGTGGACTGCCTGGGTAATGGTGGACTGCCTGGGTAGTGGCGGACTGCCTTGGTAGTGGTGGATGCCCCTCCCCCAACAGAACTGGACCATCCCAGGTCCAGCTGTGCTAGCTGCGAAACTGTCAGTCCAGAGCATATCAGATTGTTGGCCCTTGTGGGGATGTGACCCGCCAAGCCAGATCACCTGGCTCCCTGTTTCAGCCCCCTTTTTTTCAGTTGAATGGGCGGCTCTGTCTCCCAGGTGTTCCAGGCGCCAGTTGAAACAGCCATTCAGATTTGTGTGTTTTTGTGCAGAGACCCGCTGCACTGGCTGAAACAATCATGCTGGAAGCTCGTGGTACTTTTCAGCCCAGGAATCTCTTGGTTTGTGGGCAGTAATAACTCGTTTGGAAATGCAGTGCTCACTCACCCTCTGCGTTGTTCTTGCTGGGAACTGCACTCCAGAGCTGTTCCTATTCAGCCATCTTGGATCCACCCATTAATGCATTTTCATGAGAAAATTTGAAATTCAGTTTAGTTGAAGTACAGTTCAGTTCCTCAAACACTGAAAAGAGGCTGAATAGCTAATGATATGGCAACAGGTAACTTAAATACAGTGGACACTGTTGATACCTTTCCTCCCTTCCCTCCCCAACTGTTTAGCAAGGCATGTTGCTTGGGCTGAACTTCCCCCATCCCCAATGCTACATCAGCTCATCCCCCATCCTCTAACCCCTAACCCCTTGCTATAGTGATTCTGTTAACTGTGGGCAAAAACTCTGTTAATCAGTTCATGGCAGGCCCTGGCTACAGCTACTGGTTTCAGTTAGTCCAATCAAAGTGGAAGCAAAGCTTTTGTTTGATAGTTTGAGGAGAAGATCTCTGTCTGGAAAGTCCAGTGCTGTGAACTCAATTGTATCCCTCCAAAATTCATGGTGGTGTTTGGAGATGGGGACTTTTGGAGTTAATCAGGTTTAGATGAGGTCATGAAGGCGGGGTCCCCATGATGGGATTAGTGCCCTTATAACAGAGGGCTTGCTTCCTCTCTCCTTCACTCGCATGCACCAAGGAAAGACTATTTAAGGGCACAGCAAGGCTCCATCTACAACCAGAAGAAAGAGCCCTCACCAGACATCAACACTGCTGGCACCCTGACTTTGGATTTCCAGCCTCCAGAACTCTGAGAAATAAATTCCAGTTGTTGAAACCACCCAGTCTATGGTATCTTGTTATTATAGCCCAAGGTGACTATGACATCTTATATGTAAGTTGTATGTTGGTGTGAAGCCTGAAACAGGAACAGCCATTTATATCCTCTGAAGAATGCCAGCCTGAAGATAGAGCCTTCTAGAGAAGGGCAAGCTCCCAGGGAAACAGAAACCATGCCCTAAAAATATCACACCTAGTCTCACTTAAAGTTTGGGTTTATTTCACATGCAAATAAAATCCCCTTTGTAGAATTTATAAATGTATAAGAATTCTAAAAGTAAATAAGGAAACACAAAAGCAGATTAAATTTTGAAATTAGGGAGATTGGTGGTTTTTTCTTTTACTTCAAAATTGATTACCTTCATTAAGTGTTTACAGAGGATCAGGCATATGCATTATCTCATTTAATCTCCATTTTGCAAAGAGAGAACAACAAATGTTTTATTGTTATTTCTTCTAAAAACAAAAATTTACACAACTGTAATTGAACTGTTAAAAAGACTAATTTATTTGCTCTTGGAAACCATCCTCCTTTAGAGGATGTAGCAGTACAAAAGTTGCTTGGTACAAAAGAATCACTCTCTACAATACTTGAAAGGCAAGTGGACAATCTTTTACCTGAACCAGTATACAACTGAAAGGTAGCTCTAGCTGAACCCAACATAAAAATTATTTAATTTTGCCCTCTATTACAGTAGCATTAATATAGTTCACAGATAGATGACCACAATACTAGGAACATAGTAAGGATTCAATAAATATTGGCTGAATTTTATGAATTCTTAATCCTTTGCAATGTGTCATTCCATTAATAGTGTTTATTCAAATGCTTCTGTTCAAAGTTTCAGTTTGAACATGACAGCATGAAAATGCTAGCAATGATACTTGACTGAACAATCCAGATCAAACTGGCATCTCATAACTTAAAATGTTTCGCTATATAACTTCTGTTTTCTACTGTATATCCATTCTCCACCTTCTCTACCCTGCTGACCATTATGGACTCCACTGACAGCCTTCCAGCTGAGTTTGATCAATGCAAAGGCCAGATAACAGACAAAAGAGACAAAGTCGGGGTATTTATTCCAATGACTTCTCCCTGGAAAGTGACCACAGGCTGGCTGCCTCCTGTCATCGGCCTGTTCCATACAAACTGGCCTATATCCAGATTCCAGGAGCCACTATCTCCACTGGCCCCTTCAGGCCTGGGGACAGTAGTAACCAACTCCCACATCACTCCACTGTCTCTAGCCCTAGCATACTGCACAATCACTTGCGATTCTGCTCTGCACCTAAATCATCTCTTTATTAAATTCACTACAAATAATCCATTTAAGGTATAATATTTGATTCTGCCAGTACCACAACTGATACAAACATGGAGCCCAACTGGTTTTGTAATACAACTTGAGATCAGGAAAAAGACAGGTGTTCTCTTAGCAAAATAAGACCCCAAAGTTATACGATTATGAGAGGTATGTCTCAGGTTAACATAATAACAAGGTATTAGGTCTTAGAGTAGAGACATCTAATTATTATTTAGATCACCATAGAAACCAAACAGAGAAAAAAAATTAAGTGACTTTCCAGTTAAAAGCTACCTTGACTTCTTTTCTTCCCTCCATCCTCCTCCTGATTCTACTTCCACCTACCTAGAAGTGAAAATGAGTATGGAGGACAGAAAACTGTGATTTATACCCAACCTTGTAGACCAAAAGATGGAGGAATCTGGGGATCAGCCAAAGCTTAGAAACTGAAAGGAAACGGTAACTTCACAGAAAGGAAAAGTATTCGAAGGAATCTCCCTTGAGGTCAAAGATCATAGACTATGAGAAAGAGAAGGTCTATCTATGACAGAACACCCACCACTGGCTGCAGGAGCCTCCCCGTGGAGATGCCCTGATACCAAAGCATCATGGCTGGATGTGCGGCTCCACCATACACCGTGCTCCCCAGCTGGAAAGCCACAGACAGCAACCCTGCTAAAAGCCTGGCCACTCAGGTCCTACACTCCCAGACCAGTTGTTGGAATGTTAGCTAGACCAGATGCTCTGCCCTACTTTTCATTTGAAAGCGTCTGTCATTTGGGTTGTATCATAATGAAGAACAGATTGAACTCTTGTTGGGGCTCTGTATGTGTGCTCCTCAGCTTACTTCCAATCAAAAGGCTGGCAAGATTCCTTCACGTGATTAACAAACAAGGGAAGAGGGCTACTGTCAAACTGCCCAGCAATCTGGTTGGGGTCTGTGTACATACATAATTTGAATTGTTTGCCAACCTAAAAATCTAGATTTCCTTCTTTTGAAAAAAATCATAACTGGCAACACTGGGTCCACATTTCCAAAAAGCCACATCACTGGGGCTAAGCACCTGCCTTGCCCTTGAGACCAGACCTGAATTCTCCAGTTGCCATAGTCTCTACCGTCTGCCTCACTAAGATTTTGTTTGTCTTGTTTTGAGATGCAGTCTCACTCTGTTGCCCAGGCAAGCAGGCCTGGAGGAAACTCCAGACTGGAGTGCAATGGCGTGATCTCAGCTCACTACAACTTCTGCCTCCCAGGTTCAAGTGATTCTCCTGCCTCAGCCTTCCGAATAGCTGGGACTACAGGCGCACACCACCATGCCTGGCTAATTTTTGTATTTTTCATAGAGACAGGGTTTCACTATGTTGGCCAGTCTTGTCGTGAACACCTAACCTAAGATGATTTGCCCACCTTGGCCTCTCCAAGTGCTGGGATTACAGATGTGAGCCACTGCACCCGACCCTCAGTGACATGTTAAGCACTGGTTTCTGGAACCACCTGAATGGGCAAGCCTGAAAACTCAAATGAGTTCTTTGATCTAGCTCTTCTCCTTCCACAGGGAATAACTACAAGACACTGGTTTTTGGTTGATATAGAGGCCTTTACGTTTCACTTTGATAATGAATGAACATATTTAGACCCTCATGTGCTATAGAACCAAACTGTGGTTCACTCACCCCATGCCATAAAGCTACTAATAAATACCTATACTAAGGTTTTGCAGCAATAGAAAGAAAAATGTTTATTTGCCAGGTGCCAAGCACGGAGGACTAAGTAGCTAAATGCTCAAATGCTGGCCTCCCCGATGGCTTGCAGGCAAGTGTTTTTAAAAGCAGAAGCTACAGGCAAAATTCTAAATCAATACACGGAGATTACACATTGGTTTAGGCCTAAAAAGGCAGATTATCCTGAAGCACAGGCTTATTGGTAGTAAGGAGATTCAAAGCTTTGCTGATTTGCAACTGGTTAAGGAAAAGAAACTTAGTTTTAAAATTTGGGGTTTGTAGAAAAATGTTAACTAGCTATGGGGGGAGGGTGACTTTCTCCAAACCCGTCAGGAAAAAATTTAGGATAAAGAACATGGTCAAAGTTCAGTCTTTGGTTCCCTTTTATCTGAGGCCTATGTACAGGTGGATGAGTTTGATGGGGATCCTCAATGGGGATCTCCAAAATACAGCTCAGGGACATGTGTTAAGATGTTGTCTTTAGTTTCTATAGGGAAAGCAAACATCTCTGGAACTCTAACGTCCTTGGCTATTACTTTAGGCTACTCTTCTTCCTTGAAGGAATACAGGATTGTCCTTTATTTCCATGTGTGGAGTCCACAGGCCCCTAAAAAAGGGTTTCCTGTTCCATCTCACATGATTAAGGGCCAATCTTCTTGATTATGAGAAGTGGCATCAGCTTTACTGATTAATAAATAATCACTTATTTATTAATGACCTGATTAATAAATAGTCACTTTCCTGGGTTATAAGAAGACTCTGAAAGAAAAAACATGTTGTTGAGGTTGAGTGTGGTGGCTCGTGCCTATAATCTCAGCACTTTGGGAGACTGAGGCAGGAGGATCCCTTGAGCTAAGGAGCTTGAGGCCACCCTAGGCAACACAGAGAGGCCTTGTCTCCACTAAAAATAAAAATAATTATCCCTGTGTGGTGACACATACTTGTGGTTCCAGCTACTTTGGGAGGCTGAGGTGAGAGGATTGCTTGAGCCAAAAAAATCTAGGCTGCAGTGAGCCATAATTGCACCACTGTACCCCAGCCTCAGTGACAGAGTGAGACTGTCTCAAAAGCAAAAAGAAAAGTGTGTTGTTTAAATTCCATCCTCCCTCATCTCAGAATAAAATCTAGAGAATTCCAAAAACTCCTTAACTTTAAAGTGGTACACTGTTTTACGTTTTGTTCTGTATTGAAGTTAGACTGAGTCTCTGACCACATTCTCTCCTCCATCCCACTCCATGCCTGTGAGAGGCTGAGAAGCTGAGAAAATGTACCCTCACCCTCAGTTCAGTCCCCTCTAGTTTGAGAGGCCCAGATTTGCCTGTCTGTGAAGCTTTACCTTGAGCCTCTGATGGGAATAGATAAGGAGAAAAACAAGAGCTTTTCCATGTAACACGGAAAAGGGTTGGAAGTCACCTTTTCGAAACTCTGTCCAGGGTGAACAGCTGCTTTTCATACTATCACGTGAATAGAAAAATGCACAGCCTGATGAAGCCTTGGTTAACTTCTCACTCAATAGCCTCTGGAAGGAGAGAGGAGAACTTACATGTTTAACCTTTCAATCAGGCTGACAGCAAGCACTGAAGACTGTTGTTTGGAGGATAAGTCTAAGGCAAGGTAGAAAACTGGAATGGGAGAATGTCAGCTTGGCAAAAAGAATTGCAAAGAAGTTGAAAGGCACTTTAGGAGGTCAGGGGCTCAGTTACTTAAATATCATTGATTGCTAGAGCTGAATGGGACCTGAAATCTCATCCAAGCCCTATTTAAAGGTCAGGAAATGGAGCCAAGAGCCATTAAATGGTTGGGGCTGCATGCTGTCTTGTTACGTACTCCAGCAACTCAGCCCAGTGCCTGGCACAAAATCACAGTTGATTGAGTAGATGGTTGATTGAATTCGTATATGAAAAAATCTGAACTGAAACTCAGGACAAAGGTTCTATAGTCAATGATTCCCAACTCTACTGACCGTCAGAATTGCCCATGGAAGCTTTTTAGAAAGATCCCTAGACCCTACCCCAGATCTCTTGAGTCAGAGTCCTCAGATATCAGAGGCTGGTGAGGTTAGAAACCTCCTCCAATTAATTCTGATGATCACCCAGATTTACAAAACCATTGCCCTTAATGATACCACCTCTCAATACATCACACATCAAACACTTGGTATTTATCCTACTACATGAGATCACCAGTGATCATCGCCTTCTAGAGGGGAAATAAATGACCTCACATATCACAACTGAAAATCTTTCTAAACATAGTACATGATTTTCACAACAGTTGCAACTTTTAAGTCAACTTGGAACCGAGGGTGAGTGTTGATTTTAAAGCAAAGGACTCCATGCACTAAAATGGCATGGGATTAATTATCAAGGAAAAAAATATAGATGGATACACAGGACCCCATAATGAAAGCTTTGTCACACAGACTGATAATGAGACATCTCATGGTCTATACAGACGAGTCCTGGCAGATGCTCTGGACAAGGTTCAGAAAATGACATAACTGCATTAGGGCTCCCTTTCTTATGACAAATAACGTATTTCTTATTCAAAAGAAAATAACCGCATTTTATGTCAACAGCAAGTGTGTGTGGTTTTCTATTTCTCCCCCATTAGAAAGCTTTGTCTCACAAGAGGTCTGGCATTCATCATGAGCTCGTTCAGAGCTATCTGGGATCTCCTGTGAACAAGAGAAAGAAGCTAAGCATAGGCCATAACAAATCAGGGGATAATATGTTAACTAGACACCATTCTCAAAGAGTCATCTCAAAGATAAATGTGTTTATGTTCACAAGGTTCTTGAGCTCCAAGAAGAAAGATGTGCTGTGCATCTGGTCCTGTTAGTAACTTCTTTGGTTTTCATTTATGCTTATACCCACAATAATAAAAACACAACCTAAGCTGTCTGATTCATTCACTCACTTTATATAGGGAAAGTGAATCCCAGGCCCTCTCACTTTTTTCCAAGTCTATATTTGTTTCTTTAAATAAAAGTACAGGGGGAGAAAACCAAATAAAATCTCTTTCATCCTTGCTTAAACCCAAATCTCTAACCTCTTGTAATTAGTATATTCCAAAAGGCAAGTAGTCTGCAGGCAGAAAGGAATTGCTCTGTCCTAGAGGCACCATCAATAATGCCTCATATTCCCGACACCTATGTCTCTGTAACGGCCTCGGCCTACTATGAGAACTCTGCAAAGTCCAAACACAAGTTTTTAAATTATCTACCCTCCCTCAACTCCTGAAAGAAAGGAAAGAAAAAAGTAAGGGACTGGGAGAGACTGGGGTGGAAAGAATTGTGCTAAAGCAGAAACACAAACCAATAAACGCAAGTAAGTTCGGAGTTGGGGTCACCACGGAGTCTTAAACCAGGCCCGTTGTGTTTTGATCTTGCAGAAGCACATATGGTCTTCCATTAGCAGGTCTCAGAGCAGTGGGCAACGTTACCATACCATATGCGCTGATCGCAGCAACAGGGCTGATTTATGTTAGTGAGTGCAAGGTTTTTGCTTTGTATTTCATCTCCTTGTTATTTCAGGAGAAATGTAAGGGTAGATTTATTCTGCCATTAAAAAGAGGCTTCCTAGAGTTTGTTTCAAGTTGATAGTTTCCAATAGAGTGAAGCAGATCTGTTTCCTGCAAAAATTTGGTGAAAGCTGGATGTTCCTTCTCCCTGAAGTGAAAGCAGATTTACCCTCATCCCTACTTACATTCATCCTAGAATCATGGACAAACAGACAACACAAGAATATTGTAGAGAAGTGTCACTCTGTAAGTTTGATATTTACATGCGGCCTCTCCTCTGTAAATATGCTTGTAAGTTATCTCTTAGAGATATTTGAATGTGACCTCTCTTCTGTGGCTCTCTCTCCCTTCTCTACTTCTTCCCTCACCCCAAGGAATAAATCTGGCCAGGGTTGAGTGGCTGCACAAGGGAAATCAGAAAAATCCCAAGGATATCTCCCTAGCAGCATCTAAGATCCTTCCCTCTTTGGCCAATAGTTAATTTCCCAATAGTACAATCAAAATGGGTCAAAAGGAAGATGAAAGCCTTGAGTGAGGCAGCATTTGGTCAATGCTGGTATACAAATAATATCCTTTAGGATATTATTGCTTGTGAAATGTGCAAACAAGATGTCAAGAGCTGCCGCCACATGCTCCACAGGGTTCAGTCACCTCTGCTTCTCCAAGTATAGAAACTTATTCATCTTGGGTGGCTCTGTGCCTGAGTTCCGCTTGTGTCATCCCTTATATCTGAAGTCCAGCCAACCAGCACACTCCTACAGTACCTAACAGAATAAAACTTTACTGCCTTCCAATGCATGTCTCCAAAATTCCCTTTCATTATCAAATCTACAGGAGGGAAGCTTTCTAATAACTAAACTAATTGAGACCCAAGGTTTGAATGCCCAACAGCCATTCTAGAGCTAGTCTCCATTTCAAAGTGGACAGTTGGTAGTAGGAATGGATTTCTAATTGGTAGAAAGGCCAAAGGTGAGACAAAAGGGAAAGAATCTTTTTAGGTGTTGTGGGAAAGACTCATATTTTTAGACTAGTGTGTAAATTTTATTAGACTGTCTTCACCTCCTAGAAATACCCCACTTACCTCTCTTTTCCTTACTGCCCTTTTCTAAAAGCTCAGGAATGGAATGCAGCTCCAAATTAGCAATAAAGTCAAAGGTGATGATCACCCTTGACTTTTGAGGAGTCTTTGTTTAGCTAACAAATCTCATTGCCTGACAATAGAAAATAGCATGCCTTCTCCCTCATCAAACTCTCTTTGAAATTTGGGAAGTAATTTAAAGAATCAAATTGTTTTCCAAGTCATCACCAAAATTTTTACCAAAAACATAATTCATAGTTTTAGGGGTATTTGTTATATTTCAAGTCAGGACTAAAGCCTAGATGTTGACTTTGTTGCAATAAGATTGTGGTTTTCTTCTAACAGTGCCAGAAAGGACTACATTTTTTGGCTTTGTGTTTGTGTGTGTGTGTGTATGTGTGTAGTTCCAATTAAAATCTGTATTAGGAAACATATTCAAAGGTTGTTAAGAAATATTATATGGGATCTTCTGTCTTAATCTGACCTAGGGTTTTTTTTTTTAACTCTGACCCTTTGATTGCTCTATTTTGAACCTACCTCTTTTATATAGCAAGTCTCCTGCAAAGCAAAATAAAGTGTTTGAAAACACGTGTTGTGAAGAGGTTACAATAACAGCTTTAGACTCTCAGGCTTGAATTCAATGTTGAGCTATGTCATTTAATATCTGTGTGATTCAGAGTAATTACTAACACTCTAAATTTTGGTTTTCTCATCTGTAAAATGGATTTACCAATACCTAAGTTATGAAATGTCAAGAGGATTCAATAAGATAAAGTCTGAAGACACTTAGCAAAGTAACCAGCACATCCTGAGTGCTCAGTATAAATTAATTATTCTGGAGGGGGCTAGGATGGTAGCTGTTGACACAACCCATTCCCCCCACATTGAACACTAGTGGAGAAAAGCATCGTGGCTTACTTCTCTTTGTCCCTCACCACAGAACTGTACACCGAGTGGGTGCACAGTAAATACTTGCTGAACTGAGTAGCCAGCACAGTGGACACAATCAATTAAGTCATTGAACAAGTTCCTGTCCGGCACCTCTTCAGGCACCAGTTGCAGGGAATATCTTAACTCAGGATATACTTAGGATAGAAAGTGTCAATGAAAGGAGAAGCTCCCTGCCTCCATCAAAGTTACATTTTAGTGGTGAGAAGCAGATAAACAAGTAAACTAATAGATGATATATTTCAAATGATATCAAGCAATATGAACTATTACTTGATAAAGAGAATTACAGAATGGAGAATGACTTGGGATGGGGAGCAACTTTATGTAGATTCATTTAGGAAATCATCTTTGAAGAAGTGATGTTACATCTGAGAACTGGATGTTAAAAGGGATTAACCATCTAGCGGGGAGAGGGTCCCGGGCAGCAAGTATAAAAACTCAGAGTCAGGCACAAGCTTTTAGTATTTGAATAACAGAAAAGCCACCAGTATGACTAAAGCAGAGTGAGTAGGATGGTGGGGGATGGGCTGGGGGCTGGCAGGTAGACCCAGCAACAGAGACTAAAGTAAGCTAGGGTAAATAGTTTGGCTTTTCTTCTAATTATGATAAGAAGGCACCAGAAGGTTTTAAATAGCTTCTCAGAAAAGATGCCTGCTTGGTGCATGATTATGTGATGGAGCAATGAGGCTATTCTGGCTCCTGCATAATTATTTCATGCTAATATAACATGCCAGATTGTCAAAGCAACCAGGTACTTCTGTGGCTGACATTCAGAGTTCTTGTATCTCAGAAATGTATTGCCTCAATTAGGAAGAAAAAAATCAGGACTTGCTTATAATTCTAGAGAACAGAAAATTAGATCAAACCTATCAATTCATTCAATGGAAGAAGGCTATAAAGATTTAAGGGGGTGAGGTGGGAACCTTGTTTTGAATGCCAAATGCCTTCTGAATCAGAAAAACTACATAATTTTACCTCTATAAGCAACTGCTTTTCTGTCCTTTGTATTGGTATTTAAACACCATATTTATTAGCATTTATACCTTTATCTCCAGAAAAGTAATATAAGCCTCAATAACTCTGAAAAATTCCTGGGAAAGGGAATGTGCCATAGCAATGCCAGATCATTATGTATATTATCAGGATAACAGAAGCCATTCTACATATTTCAAACAGAAAGAATTTGATACAGGAAATAGAAAAATCTGGCCGGGCATGGTGCCTCATGCCTGTAATCCCAGCACTTCAGGAGGCCAAGGCGGGAGGATCTCCTGAGGTCAGGTGTTCGAGACCAGCCTGGTCAACACGTTGAAACCCTGTCTCTACTAAAAATACAAAAAAAATTCATCAGGTGTGGTGGTGCAAGGCCTGTAATCCCAGCTACTCCGGAGGCTGAGGCAGGAGAATCGCTTGAACCTGGGAAGTAGAGGTTGCAGTGAGCCAAGATTGCACCACTGCACTCCAGCCTGCGTGACAGAGTGAGACACCAACTCAAAAAAAAAAAAAAAAAAAATGAAAATAGAAAAATCTGGGAAGAGCAGGCAAAGGAAAAAGGGAAATGGTGAACTTAGCTAGAAGCTAGAAATTGTAAGCTGCTGCTCCCACACTCAGAACTGGAGGAACAAAAGGGAACATGTAACTTAGAATCCATGATCTGTTTGCCACTGAGGTTAGAAAGCACCCATTGCTGGTGCTGTTGGAACCACAGCCATAGTTGCTTTGCAGAAAGTCTGGAGCCTAAAGTTGTCCAAAGCAGTCATTGTTGCTACTGGAGCCAAAGTCTACAGGTGCTTGGTGGCTGAAGCTGCTGAGGCATGTCCAACCTGGCCAGGAAGCCAGGAGTCTAGATTTGCCTTCTATCACTGCTGCCTCTGCTACACTTACTTCCAGAAGCACAGAAAATATCTTCTTCCTTCCTCCTGCCTCCTAATCTCCTGCCAGTGCCTTCCATTTGCAGAAGATAGCTGGAAGCCATCTGGCAAGAATGTTTCAGAAATGTAGTTTGCAGACTTCTAACCTCTACCCCAAACCCACCCCCAGGAACACACAGAAGAGTACAGAAAAACAGGAAAGGAGCCAAGAGTAACAGACAAAGAACACATCTTCCCTAAGATTTATACTGTTAGAAGTCTTAGGAAATAGCTAGGCATGGTGGTTCATGCCAATAATCCCAGCACTTTGAGAGGCCAAGGTGGAAGGATCACTTGAGTCCTCAAGTTCAAGACCAGACTGGGCAACTTTGTAAGATCCCATCTCCATAAAAAAGTTTTAAGAAGTTGCCGGGCATGGTGGTACATGCCTGTAGTCCCAGCTACTTGAGGGGCCAAAGTGAAAGGATTGCTTGAGTTTGGGAGGTTGAGGCTGTAGAGAGCCACGATTATACCACTGCACTCCAACCTGGGTGTCAGAGCTGAAAAAAATGCGCAGCAGCAGCATTAGTAAACCAAGGTAAATAAGAGCTGCCTGGAGATGTTCTGAAAAGTGTTTGGAACTAAATAGAAGAAAAGAGAGAATCTAAACATCCAAGGAAGCAGGAACATAAGCTCAAGAAACATGCAACAACTTTAGTGCTTCTTTTGCATCCCATCATCGTCTGAAGCTACCTTCCTTTACCAACCAACCTATTCTCAAGAAACCAAACAAGCCTCATTCACTGTAAAGTATAAATGATTGATAATGGCTCTGTGAACAACCAATAGGGTACACAAAAGAAATTTAGGAGTAACATCAACTCAAGTCATTTTAATAAATAATTCTCAAGATGTTCTATAGGCAACAACATAGTTCTTTAGTTCACATAATCTAAAGAGGGAAATACATGATTCAAATAAATAAAATGCCATGCGGAAGACATGTAAGAGATAAGTATAAAAGAAGAGCAGTGTGAAAACTGATCTAAAGCAGAACGTATAGAACTCGGCACTATTGGCCTTTTTGACCAGACAATTCTTTGTTGTGAGGTGCTGTCCTGGACACTGGAAGACGTTTAGCAAGATCCCTGGCCATTAGCACCCCCAACTTGTGACAACCAAAAATTTCTGCAGACATTGCCAAATGTCTTTCAAGGAGCAAGATCTAAAGTATCTTAAAAAAAACTTCAGCTAATAATTAGCATATATGCAGGAATTGTCTAACAAAAGAGAAAGATAGGGATTAGAGGCAGAGAAATTATATGCAAAGGTATGAAAGCATAAAAAAGCAATGGAGCTGGAGCCTAGAGTGTGAGGAGGTTAAAGGGGGGCTGTGAATCTTGAAGGCAGAAAGTATGTAATATACCAGACTAGGGGCCAGCCAGGGTGGGTCACGCCTGTAATCACAGCACTTTGGGAGGCCAAGGCGGGCAGATCATGAGGTCAGGAGATTGAGACCATCCTGGCCAACATGGTGAAACCCGTCTCTAGTAAAAACACAAAAATTGGTGGGGCGTGGTGGCATGTGCCTGTAATCCCAGCAACTCAGGGAGCTGAGGCAGGAGAATCCCTTGAACCAGTAAGTCAGAGGTTGCAGTGAGCCAAGATCTTGCCACTGCACTCCAGCCTGGCAACAGAGTGAGACTCCATCTAAAACATGTATACACACACACACACACACACACACACACACACACACACACACATCAGACTAAAAGTTTAAACTTTAATCTCTAGGCAATGGAAAGCCATTGAAGGATTTTGAATATGGTAATGATTTACTCAAATGTACATTTTGGAGGCACTTCTTTAGTGGCTATGGAAATAACAGAATAAGAGTAGAAGAGATTAAAAGAAGGGAAACCCAGTTTCCTAACATTGCCATCATTATGATCAGATCATGAGGATCAATATGAAGGCCATGAAGGCAAGATGAGAGATACTTAAGGAGAGGAAATCAATAGGCTTTAGTCATTAAGTGAACATGGAAGGCAAAGAAAAGGAAGAATGGAAGAACTGCAGATTGCAGGCTTGAAACAGGAGTAAATGGAGCAGGCTGAGAAGTGGGTCTTCCTTTGGATATGTGAAGTTTGAGTTGCCTGTAAAAAATCTAGGTAAAGACATCTACTGGGTAACCTTACAGGTGTGTAAATACATGTGTCTATTACATGTGTGCGTATAAACTTGTTCGGAAGGAGACTTGGGCTAGATCCATTTGAGAGTCTTCACAAGAGGCAGCAACTGACATATCCATGAATTACATCATGGAGGGAGAAGAGAAAACTGATTTCAGGAGAACATTATTAACGTTTGGGAAAGGGAGACGTCAGGGGAAAAAAAAAAAAACCCGAAAATAATTCTGAAAAGACGCAGATTACAAAACCCAACTGGAATCCACTCGACCAGCAGAGTAAAGCCAAACATCCACACTGAGGTTTTGCAGAGAGAGAACCGAGAATTTATTTGCAAGGCACCAAGCAAGAAGTGGGCAGCTCATGCTTAAAACCTAACTTCCTTGATGCTTTACAAATAAAAATAAAAAAAAGAAAAAAAAAGAAAGAAAATCCTGTCCTTTAGTTCATATAATCTAAAGAGGGAAATATAAGGTTCAAATAAATAAAATGCCATGTGGAAGATATGTAAGAGCTAAGTACAAAAGAATAGTAGTATGAAAACTGATCTAAAGCAGAGTTTATCAAACTCAGCACTATTGACATTTTAGACCAGATAATGGTCTTAAGGCAGGGATAAATTTCAGGAAAGCAAAGTTACAGACAAAATCGTAAATCAACACATGACGGTTACCCATTGGTTTGGCCTAACAAGGCAGGCTATCACGAAGTAGGGGCTTATAGGTGATAGGTGGACTCAAAGACTCTAATTTGTAATTGGTTAAGAAAGTAAAGCTTTGTTTAAAAATTGGGGTTGGCAGAAAAGAAAATATTATTGTCTGGCCTGTGGGTGTGACTTTCCCAGGCCCTTCAGAAAGAAATTTAGAACAAAGAATGGTGATCAGAGGTCAACCCTCAGTTTTCCCTTATCTGAGGTCTATGTGCCAGTGGATTCATTTGGTGGGGGCCTGGGTTTCTGAAAAACCTCTTGCCTCTCAGGTTGCTCATTTCTCAGGGCTTGCTAGGTACCTGGCATTTCTCTTGAAGGAACTCAAGGTTTTCCTTTACTTCCATGCTTGGGAAGCCTGGCAGGCCCCCAAGAGGGAACCCTGCTCCATCTCAAAGAGAGATAAAAGCAATCAGATGTGATCAGAATGTTTGTGTCTCCCTAAAATTCATATGCTGAAACTTAACCCCCAAGTTGATGATATTAAGAGTAAAGCCTATGGGAGGTGATAAAGTCATAAGGGTAGAGTCCTCATGAATTAGATTATTGTCCTTATAGAGGCTTGAGGACGTTTCTTTGCCCTTTCCATTTTATGAGGATGATTAAGAAGAGAACATCTAGGATCTGGCCCTCACCAGAGTGACTTAATCTTAGACTTCTCAGCCTCCAGAGCTGTAAGAAATAAATTTCGGTTACTTATAAGCTACCCAGTTTATGGTATTTTTTAATAGCAGTGCAAATGGACTAAGACATAAGAGATGATAGAGTAACAGCAGATAAAGAGAGAGAAAGAGGAAACCATCTGAGAGAGAAGGCATAGTCAATGACACAAAGATACCAAGCAAGGTAAGAGCTGAATACTGGCCCTTGGATAGAGTGATCACGAGCTTCTGGTAACCTTTGCCAAGGCAATGTCAGGAAGGTCCAAGAATCTGATTGCAAAAAGCAGGGAGTCATGCAGACAACTCTTTCAAGAATCATAGCACTATTATTATTTCAACGACAAGATTGAGCATGTTTATCAGCTAAGAGAATGGACCCAGAGAAGGGGTAATTAACAGTAGTAAGTTCTCTAGGAAAAGTTAGTGGAAACGAAGGATGTAGTTGGTGGAAGGGACCTATCTAAAAATAGAGAAGACATCTCTACACAAAGAGGGGTTTGAAGTAGGCGTGTGCACGTTACAGAGGATGTTCATGCCTCTGAGAAGTAGAAGGCAAGACCATCTGCTAAGAATTAGATCAAATAAAGCCCTTTGAAGAGAAAAGCTAGGTTGGGTACTCCAGGAGGGAATAAATATGTCTAATGACTATCACTGGACATTGGAGAGAAGTCAGAAACACAGAGAAAGCTGACCAGGGAGCTTTGAGGTTGCAGTTGAAATCTGAACGCCTTTGTTTGTAGTGGGGCCACTCTGGGTCTGTGCAATTTTTCTGGGCTGCACTCAGCAGCTCAAATAAATATGAAAGGAGAAGCAGAGATTGGTCATGTTTGGGGATTTGCAGGAGAATTCCAGCAAAAGGTCCAAGAAGTGGGGAACTCAGATTGTTGGTGAGAAACCAACTGACTGGGTCAGGTCGGGGTGGGAAAAGAGAAGTCCAGAGGACTATGGCAGGGAACTGGTGATGTATCATCTGGTGACAAGAAGTTGACTAGAGATGGCCACAGACTCTGACACGCTCCCATTTGCAAGCGTCTACTCTACCTCTTGAGCCTGGGTGGACTCTGACTGCATTGTTTAATAGAGGATGGTGGAAATGAAATGATGCCATGGGAGCTTTCAGGTCAGGTCTTTAGACACTGGCAGCTTCTACTCCTGGTCTTGGGAAAATCCACTCTCGGGGCCCAAGTAGTCATGTTAGGAGGTCATCTGCACTGCCAGAAAGAACACAGAGGGAAAGAAGAGCCCCATGGAGTCATGCAGTCCAGCCAGCCCATTGAGGCATTAGGCATGTGAGAAAAACCAACCTGGACCATCCACATACACCAGATGAGCACCACTGAGCAGCCTAGTCCCTGCGGCATGAAACAATGAAGTCTAGCCCAAATTCCAGACTCACAGAATGGTGATGGAAAATGATGGGAAGTTGTGTTCTGGGTCAACCTGAAGACTCCAGAAGTGAGGCTTTCCCAAGTTTCACAAGGGCTAGCGTCTCACCATGAGGGTGGACTATCAAAGCAGTTGGTAATAAAGATCTTGGCTGTTATTAATGCGTGTGAGAAAAATTATTACTGAAAGGCTGGGATGGGGTGGGGGGATTTACTCAGGATCAAATTATTGCTAATCATTCCTGGCTGTTCTTATTCTGAATTTCAAAAAAGGGATGCAAGTAGAAAAATTATTCACCAGCAGTCACCTCAGCTGCCACTGTGATGCCTGGTGACACATAATTAGAAAACAAATGACAGATTAGTTTAATAATATTCATTAGCAACTAATGAAACTGACAGTGTTTCCTATTGAAAGCAGGTTGGGTTGTTAGTTGATTTTAAGCAAATTATGCTCCACCCCCTGCACTGTCCCTCCCTCAGCTGCCTTTCAGCTAAATGAGAGGTTAGAGGTGGAGTGAGGAGAGGATTGTAAATAACTCATAAAATGGCACAAAGAGTGAGATGGTTGAGGGGACAAAGAGAATAAAAAAAGACAAAATCAGAATGGGAGGGAAGAGGTTCCTGGGATCCGGAGGGGAGGAAAGAGAAGGAAAGGGCTGGGTTTAAACTTTCCCTCCCAGGTATCTTCAGACATCTTAAATTTCCATTTGCCTCAGGAAGGAAATGGTTAAATGCAGAAAAATCAGTGCTTCCTTTCAGGCATTGTTGTTCTTTTCTTTTTCCTTAAAAAAAAAAAAAAATTCTCCTAAGTAAGAATTTTAACGATATGCAGAAATCATAGCTGTCTTGCTGAACCGCTGTAGGACTGACCCCCCTTGACAGTTCTTAAATTATTCAGCTATCAAGGGCCTGCTAAACATTAAATTAAGCATCCTCTCTCCCCTGTCCTAAACCATTAAGTTATGCAAATGCACAGATAATGGGGCATATGACAGCTGGAGGCATTAATCACGCAGCTCTGTCTCTGGGCTGTTGTTATGTAGAAACTGCATCTGCCAACAGACCGAGCAGCCACAATTAGATCTCACTTAATGGAATGAGGAGCCGCTACCTAGCCCTCCACACTCGTGTTAGGTTGTAGACCTGGGAGTGAATAAGGCACTTGGGAGATCTCACTGCTCTCAATTTTTCTCTCCCCCACCTTCTCTCTCTTTTAATACCTGCTCCTCCAATTGAAATGAAAAATTGCCTGTAATTGTTATCATTTGCAAACAAAACCTGTCAGAAGACAAACCTGCTGTTTACAATGAATGTTTTTGTTGTTCCTGGGAAGGTTCTTTGGGGAATTTCCTTCATTTGCTTTTTTTTTTTTTTTTTTTTTTTTTTTTTTAACTAATTCTCCATCTTTGAGGGGAGGCTCGGAGCTGGGGAGTGGGAAGAAGCAAACAAACAGATTTCCCATTACAGCCTCAAATTGCTGCCTTGAAGACACAGAGTGACTCACCCTGAAAGACCGCTGGAGTACTCACAGCTTACCTGGAGCTCATTTGTGGCTGTTTTGCCCCCACCAAGACCTAATTGTAAAAGAAAGCAAGGCAGGCAGAGCCAAAGCTTATGCTACCAGTCTCTCCCCCACAGGAAGTCATGAATTAGACCGGCTGCAGAGACATCCCCATCATCTTTCAAAGAACTTGTGCTTCCTGATTTAACACACTCAATTTACAGCTTATGTATATTTTAAAATCCAAGATGTTAAGCATTTGTACAGTGGTCTATTGTTTTGTCTTTTATCTGTTTTTTTTCAGTTTTACTTGATTAGTAAAACTGAAGACAACACGGATGGCTTTCAGAACTACATGATTTGCTAACAGTTGCCATCTGTATGGGACTTAAGTTGGTGTATCTTTTTCATTATACCAAAATGTTGGTTTTCAAATGGCTTCTCAAGAACAGTGCTCCATGGTTCCACACAGTACTTACGGGGAGAGAGGGGGCCTCATGTGGAAGTGGATCGTGACTACGACCTTACCCACCAGCAAACAGCAAAAGTGCCACTTTTCACACAAAAGCTCAGTATGTGAAACAGTTACAAGGAATAAAGTTCTGTTTCTGAAGTAGTTTCAAAACCACTGTTCTCAAATGAGGTTAAGGAGACATGCAGACTTGGTCTCTGGTGACAGTCACTCAATCTCAGATATGCTCTCCCTGCTTGCTAAAAATAGAATCATCCACATGGCTAACAATCAATGGCACTGTTTTTGCTCCTTCCATCAAAAGTTCTCCAACACCTTTAGAAAGTCTACATATATTCATGAGCAAGAAACCAAAGTGTAGAGAGGAGGGGTGAGGATGTGCTAATAATTGAAGCCAGCCTGCCCTCCCCTCCCCTCTTAATCCCACTAACTACCATTTTAGGCCAATTAGCTGCAAGCTGGGTCAGTGCTCCCTGAGTGGAGGGCTCACCTTGAAAATGCTTGCACAGTGAGAGCAAGCAGGCCAGCTCATGGAAATCTGTAATTACTAACAGGGGAGGAAACTCACGAAGAGGTTTATCTGGTCAGATTCAGTAAAGTCAACTCAAGCATATACAGAACATGGGGTACTCCTTCCCAGACTTCTAAGCCAGGCCATACTGTCTTTCTTTAAACCTTCGAACAGTTCTTCCTGCTAAGGCCCTTCCAGAGCCTGCGTAAATCCAGTTACAAGGTGATCTAACTCAGTCTTGGGTCCCTCTTGTTTCATCTGGAACAAAATCTCAATGGCAATGGGACTGGTTTCTTAGATTTAAGACAGAGCAAGGAGCTCCTCTTACGGCCCTGCTGCCCAACACCCCAAACATGGAAATATAGGGAAGTCTTGAGTTCCTTCAAGGGAAATTCCAGGCACCTAGCTAGCCCTGAGAAGTGAATAAGCAACTTGATAAGCAAGAAGATAATAGTAGACTAAAACAATAGCCAAGGAATTTAGACTTGGGAGATGTTTGGTTCCCCTACAGAAACTAAAAACATCTTAACATGTGTCTCTGAGTTATTTTTCAGAAACTCAAACCCCACCCAAATACATCCACCAGGACATAGACTTCAGATCAGGGGGAACTGCAGATTGTTCTCTGACCACAGTTCATTGTTTTAAGCTTCTTCCTGAGGGGCAGGAGAAAGTCAAACTCACAAGCAAGAGATAACATTCCTTTCTGCTGACCCTATAATTGCCCCATGGTTTCTTCCTGTCTGCTGTACAGACAAAACCAGTTCACTGAGACTGTGGTATTGCAGTAAAGGAAAAGTTTAATTAACATGAGGTAGGCCACAGAGAAGATGGATTTATGACTTAAATCAGTCTCCCCAGAGGCTCAGAGGTTAGGGTTTTTTGAGATAGTTTAGTGGGCAGGGGACTAGAGAATGGGTGCTGCTGATTGGTTGGTGATGCAATCATAGGGGCGTACCAAACAATCTTTGTGCGCTGAGTCCACATTTGGGTTGGGGGCCACAGGACTAACTGAGTCATGGGGTCATAAGTCCAGGTGGGCTCAGTCTGAAAAGCATCACAAAAGATCAGTCTCATGTTCTACAATACTGAGCAATTGGGGAAGTCACAAATCTTGTAATGCTGATCACATGACTCCTGGACAGTTAAGGATTATAGAAACATGCCTACATTTTAGCAGAAGCCAGGACGCTCTCATAGTCCTAATCTCAGGGATTCTCATTAGTTTTCAGTATCTGAGCAAGGAGAGAATTCATGTTAGGGAGGGACAATTATGCTTGCTGTCAAGATAAACTATAAACTAAATCCCCTCCATGGTTAGCTTGGCCTATGCCCAGAAGTGAACAAAGACAGCCTATGAGACTAGAACCAAGATAGAGTTAGCCACAAATCTGAGTGCTCCAAATGCAACCCTGTGTGACTCTTCTGTATTTAAAAATTGTAGGGGAGTAATAACCCTCACAGGTTTGTTAGGGAGAATGCATGCCTGATCAAAAGACAAATTAACAAGAGAAACACAAACTTAAGTTTATTAACATATACATGGGAGACACCGAGGAATGAGTAGTCCTCAAAGAGGTGGCTTTGAATTCCAACTTTTATCACTTCTATAAAGAACAGCCAGTTTAGAGAAGTAACAAGACAAAGGAAAAGTACTATAAACCAAAAATAAAATCCTAAGCACTTCCAAACAACCGAGCAAATCACCTCTTGGCCAAGAGGACCCCACAGAAACCTCAGAAACTGAATTTCTGGCCACAACGGGAAGGGAAGTAGGACATGCTTTGTGATATCCCATCCCTTTTGGAGTTTAGGCACAACTGACCAGCATCAATGTGTGATCCTGAAAATCTGAGACAGGTCTCAGTTAATTTAGAAAGTTTATTTTGCCCAGTTTGAAGATACATAGCCTCAGGAAGTCCTGAGGACATGTGCTCAAGGTGGTCAGGGCACAACTTAGTTTTATACATTTTAGGGAGACATGAGACATCAATCAATATAGTGTAAGAAGTACATTGGTTCAGTCTGGAAAGGTGGGACAACTTGAAGCAAAGGCAGAAAGACTCAAAGTGGGGAGGGGCTTCCAGGTCACAGATAGGTGAGAGACAAATGGTTGAGTTCTTTTGAGTTTCTGATTAGCCTTTCCAAAGGAGGCAATATACATCTGTCTCAGTGAGCAGAGGGATGACTGAACAGAATGGTAGGCAGATTTGCCTTGAGCAGTTCCCAGCATGAAGGGCCCAAGATATTTTTCTTTCACAAAAGTTAAAATAGAGATCATAAGACTGACAAAACAGATTCTGTAGTAATAAGATACCAAATTACAAACAAGACTTAAGGCCACACAAGGCAAGGGGTGAAGTCATACCCTACAAACCATAAAATCTCATTAAAAGGCTTTTTTTAATTAACCTGATATAATGTGGCTTACTTTCTAACCTGACTGATATAGCATGACAGATCTATCACATGACAGATAGTACACTGTGAGGCAAATAAAAATGTTTTACCTCAAAATATATTTCTTTGACATATTTTGAAATGGCCCTATAAAGCCATCTCTGTGGTGAAAATTTGCACCTGTAGAGAATCTCCATCAATGCAGCCAGGCCCTCCCTTCTAGGCCTTTCGTGGATCTAGGAGCAATTAAGAGTCTGATGCCTTTAAAGGTCTGAAAAGAGACATTTACTATCTATTCTCTCTGAGGGCTGCTACCTAGGAGGCTTCAACCACATAACAAGAATCTTGGCCTCCACAACCCACTTATATCTTAATTCAAGATTTCTTTGTACTGACAGTAGCTCAACTCTCTGCTCAACCAATTGTCAACTAAATCCCTAAAACCCACCTATGACTTGAAGCCCCCACTTTGAGATTTCCACCTTTTCAGGCTGAACCACTGTATACCTCCCATGTATTGATTTGTGTTTTTGCCTGTAACTCCTGCCTACTAACACTGCGTAAAACCAAACTGTGATCTACCCACCCCAGGACCACTTACTTAAGGCTACTTGGGTTTGTGTTTTCTCCAGTCCGTGGTCACTCATATTGGCGCCAAAAAAAAACCTCTTTCAAATATATTACAAATTTTGGCTTTTCCTTTAATAGTACTTCGAGTGTCTCTAAGCAGCATCATGGGGAAAGGCAAATAAATGGCAAATAACGGCTAGTTAGGAAAGCTTGCTATTACACATTTCTCTGGTATCATCTCCAGGCCAATGGAGGGGCTAAAACCTGTCTTCAGTGGTTAACATTTGTTCTGCCCGGTAGAGAGGGGGGCAGGATACCTCTGGTATTTGTAAATGTATGTCCTATTTCTATGCAAACAGAGGAAGGACAGAGAATTCTCCTGCATCTGTTTCATTATCTTCAACTCAATAATCTTTCATATTTCGGGGAGGCATGTTCTAGTCTCTCACTTCCCCACCAACAAACTTCTGACCCAGTTGAGGGTAGGTTCCAGCTTTATTCATTCTTACCTATGTTGCTGTCAGGGCAGAAGAATATCTTCCCTCCCACCTTCTCTGAAGTTTTGCTGGAGTGAACCAAAAAAATGAGTTAGCAGGAGAAAAGTCATATAAATGTATTACATGCATAAGCATAGTGGCCATACACAATATGAGACACTGGCTGGGCGTGGTGGCTTGTGCCTGTAATTCCAGCACTTTGGGACACCTGAGGTCAGGAGTTTGAGACCAGCCTGTCCAACATGGTGAAACCCCATCTCTACTAAAAATACAAAATTTAGCCAGGCGTGGTGGTGTGTACCTGTAGTCTCAACTACTCTGGAGGCTGAGACAGAAGAACCGCTCGAACCCGGGAGGCAGAGGTTGCGGTGAGCTGAGATCATGCCACTGCACTTCAGCCTGGGCAACAAAGTGAGACTCTGTCTCACACACACAAAAGGACAGACCCTAAGAAGGGCCAGATGGAGGCTTAAAATCCCTCTTCACAGGGGAGAGGGAAGTAGGGGCCTATAGGCAAATTTAGAGGAGAAGCACATTTTTAGGGGGAATGAATAGACCCATAAGCCAGATATTATCTTACAAATGATTCTCTTTGGAATTGGAATGAACCTGAGAAGCAGACAGTATCTTGTGACAAAGTCTGTCCAGGTGTGGCTATATTCTTCAGTTCTACCTGAGATGGATAATGAAATTTCAGGGAAGGAATGAAGGGAAGTTGTGTCCTTTCAAGGGGGTCTAGTCTTGACGGAGATCCTAAATCCTCTTAAGCTTCTAAGATCCCTTCCCCTTAGACTTCTACGTTGCATTTCAATAGGAGAAGTAAAAGCTGGCAGATCCAAGTGCCACCCTTAATCACACTCCTGTAGATCACAGGCACGGTATGGAGGAATCTTTCCAGAAGGCATTGTTTTTACTTAAACACGATCACACCCCCACCTAAGTCACATACCCCATGCCTACTTCATGGATCAAGACCCTTTCACATGTAATTTCTAGAGTTGTAAGCCTTTAAAACGGCCGGGATTTTTCTTTGTTAGGAGAACTCAGCTATTAGGCATCTATGCCGCTGCAGCTCCCGGCCGAATAAATCACCACTTCAAGAGGTTTCTTTCATGGCCTTTCCTGCTTCAATCTTAAGGCAGATAAGGAAATTTCAGAGAAAAATTCTACCCTGCACTGGGAGCACGGAGACAAGAGAGGTGAGAAAGCCCTTGATTTGAGACAGCTTCAGAGTACTCAGCAAGCCAGAGGTATCTTTTTCCAAGGCCCAACATTGACTACACCAGAGATTCTCTAATTAAAGTGTTGGGAATAGTGAATCATGAATCTCTTATTTAGAAAGTAGACTGATTCTGCATATGTGGGCCAAGGCCTGGGGGTAGACATTCCTAACAGGCTCCCAGGATGCCAGTACTGCTGGTCAGTGGACCAAGCTTGAGGTAGCTAGGCCCTAAACAGCTTTCTGTTTTTGTTTTTTGTTGTTGTTGTTTTTTGTTTTTGTTGAGACAGAGTCTTGTTCTGTCAGGCAGGCTGTAGTACAGTGGGGTGATCTCTCAGCTCACTGCAACCTCTACCTCCCAGGTTCAGCTGATTTTCCTGCCTCAGCCTCCCAAGTAGCTGGGATTACAGGCATGCACCACCATACATGGCTAATTTTGTATTTTTAGAAGATATGGAGTTTCACCATGTTGGCCAGTCTGGTCTCGAACTTTTGACCACCCGCCTCAGCCTCCCAGAGTGCTTGGGATTACAGGCGTGATGCCTGGCCATCACCTTTCTAGCAGGGCCTCTATCTTATATCCCGAGTGCTTAGCACAAAATACAAGGTTTGAAAGACAGCCTTTCCATGTCCTGTCACTCCTGTCCCCCCAATCCCATGTTAAATGAATAATTACATAACAATTCTCATATCTAATATTCTCAAAATAGAACTTGGGCTGCTGGTTAGAAGAAACAATTCAAGTGCACAAGCAAATGGATAACTAGCCCCCTTAGTTATGCATCTAGAGGCCCCACTTGGGGTAGTGTTTCTGTCCACCCACTCCCTAAAATCTGTCAACTCTGTTACTCCCACCAGGTCTAACAGTTGGCTTCCCCTGCCTGTCTCGTAACACACAACACTGTTAGTGTGCTTTGTAGCACTTACTATTCATTTTAAGTCATTTTATTCATGTACTATTTTTCTCACTTATTGTTCATCTTCCAACTAGAGGGTAAGGTCCACAAATGCATATCTGTCTCAGGCTCCATCTCATCTGTGCAAAATGCAGTGCCTTGCATTTAGGCATCTTAAGAAGCGACTGGCGAAATGATCATCCACAAATTCCAGTGGGCCTACACATTCCCTTGTCCAGAGGTTTTTGAACTACCCCTACTCTTCTTCCTCTCCATAAACACTGTCTGAATAGCCTAAAGAAGCAAAAAAGACAGAAAGCCAATGGAAAATACCATGTTTTCATCCTGGAGCAGTGGTAGAGATTTATCAGGCACTTTAGTTGCTTTTAACCTCGGTTGGATTTTAAAATGTTGGAGTCCTCTGGAAATGCTGATTTGCATAAAATAAACAAGTATCATTCTTTTGTGATGATCTTCATTTTCAAAGATCCTAGTACCTACTGTGCTGCTAGCATGTGGTCTAAAGCTGAGAAAAGCTTTCCATTTTTGTCCCAATGCTTAAAACTTCCAGGAAGGCTGTTCAAGAAAGTGCCCACCCATGAAGTTTAGCTTGAGGGAAATAAAGCTGAAAGATGATTCCACTAAGGTAGCTTAGAAATTTAAAACAATACTTAAATTGCAGCAGATGTGATTTCCATTTTCTGGCTGCAAGGACTAGACCTAAATTAGAATACTGAAGGAGGTTTTACCATCTTCCTTAAGAAACATTAAATTATACAAATATCAGATCATTTAATTGAAGAACAGAGTAGGAGGGACAAGTATAGGCTTGTTGAACAGCTACTCTACACTTCTGGCACTCTATTTTGTTCAGAAATACTTTAGGACTTAACTAATAAGAACACAACTTATACAAGCATAAGTGAAAACAAAAGAAATTGATTGGCTTGCATAACTGAAAAGCTCACAGAAAGGTCTAGCGTCAAGTATAGCTGGATCCAGGTTCTTTACAGAGGGCAGGTGTGATAAGACCTTTAATTTTCAAGTGTTTTAGCATAATATCATGCATGTAGATTAAGCTTCAATTCTAGGAAGAAGTTGTAGCTCTAATAGACACTTGCATAAGAAACAGAACCTGCCAGAGGCAATAACTCTATATACTTCTATATCCATATCTCCATCAACACCGGAGGCTTTGCCAATTAACATAGTGATGGTAAGAAAGGTTAAGTAGTGTGATAGGTGTTAGGAATGGGTTCTCAATGATAAAAATAAAGCTATTCAAGATATGTGGATTGGTCAAAAATTTGTTTTTTGTTGTTTTCTTTTGAGATGGAGTCTCGCTCTGTCTCCCAGGCTAAAGTGTAGTGGCACAATCTCGGCTCACTGCAACCTCTGCCTCCCAGATTCAAGCGATTCTCCTGTATCAGCCTCCCGAGTAGCTGGGACTACAGGCATGTGCCACCACACCTGGCTAATTTTTTGTATTTTTAGTAGAAATGGGGTTTCACTGTGTTAGCCAAGATGATCTTGATCTCCTGACCTTGTGATTCACCCACCTTGTGATTCCCTCAAAGTGCTGGGATTACAGGCGTAAGCCACTGCACCGGGCCCTGGCCGAACTAATTTTGAGAGGCATTTCCCTCTTGCAAGTACTGTGTATACCATTTCTTCAAAACCTATGGGCTTTTATCCCATGCACTGGTCTCCAGTGCTTTCTCTTTAGCCAGTCATGTGTCAAGCTGTATGTTCAGAGGATTTCTGGTTGCATCATGCTAAACTTGAGGAAAAAGAAATGGCCTCTGGGATACCAGCATCTCTGTCTTGGGTGAAATGTTTCATGGACACTGATGCGGCCACTCTGCAGACACAGGACAAACCCACACACAAAGTTTCATTCAGATATGGAGACTGATGATGCTCTCAAGCACATATTCCTTCCCACCCATAATTGAGTTCCCTAGGAAAGAGCAGAGCAGGCCTCTCAAGCTTGTTTGAAACTGCTTGAAAAGACGATATCTCAGCCTGTTCAGGCTGCTATAACAAAAATACCATAAACAGGGAGGCTTATAAACAACAAATTTATTACTGACAGTTCTGGAGGCCTGGAAGTACTGGCAGACTTAGTATCTGATGAGGATCAGATTTTTGGTTCACAGACAATGCTTGCTCATCATGTCTTCATATGATAAAAGGACCACAGTAATGTTTTGGGTCTCCTAGAATCAATGTCATTTCAGAGACTGTGGCCAGGATTCCCCAAAAGTTCTAATTATGTTTTTTTTTCCCAGTGTGTAGTTACCACGGTAAAAGGTCACAATTCCTTCTGGGGAAGGCTGGGAGACAGATCAACAATGCCAGTTTTCAATTGTGTATCAAAGTCCTTCCTCAAGTAGGTGCAGTCTCTCCTTCATTCAAGGGGTTCTGGGTCTATAAACTGGTTGAAATCTGAGAACTGATGGAAGGACCATGACTTTTTTAATTCTTCAAGTTAGACTTCTGTTCATTTGACCTGAAATTTTTCTGCTTATAGAGATCAAGAATGTAATATGCTTCCTATCTATTTCACTTCTAAGAACACCATGATTATTAAATAGCCATGCCATAGATACGTGTGTATTGGACTACTCTGATTACTACTTTGACTCTGCTGTCCATTTTGGTAACTAGACCTACTTTGCCTTTGGTGGTTGTGTGTCACCAGTTGGCCCCTGCCACTCCAGGATCCAATCACTCCCCCTGTATTAAGCTTTCCAAATGAGTGACTGTAGTTCCTGCAGTCAAGTCTGGCTTAGAGAGAGGAGTGATCACAGAGCTCTTCAGGGATGCTTGGGCTCCATTCACAAATTAATTTCTCAAAGTATTGGGGAAAATTATATCTTCTGGGCTCTGCCAGTGTGAGTAGGTCTGAAATGGCAAATCTACTCCAACATTTTAATCTCCCCAAGCCTTTTAATCCCCTCCTCTACATTAAACCAAGGGAGATTGGGCACTATCCAGTTAGCTCACAGTGGGCCAATTTTTGATTCATGTTTCAGCCAACAAACTATTAGAGCCCTTTCTAACTCCCCAGGCTGTAACATTAAATTCAGAGTCTCTGCTTAGTTGGCCCACATCAATAAATTCAGCCTGATCCAAATTTATGTTCCTTCCACCATATTCCACCTACTTAACATTCATTTTCACATATGCCATAAATTAGAAATTATTTCTGCTTATATAAATTAGAAAACTCTAGTTCTTTTGGAATACAGTGCACCTCCTCGTGGGTCATACTTTGTATCTTATCTTTAGGTGACTACTGGAACTTAAGTCTGGTTAAAGATCTAAAAGCAACAAGGCCAGCGGGTAAAGTCCAAGGAGAACCAGCACCCTCTTGCATGGCAACTGTCTGAAAGGAGGCCAATATTACTATTTCCTCAGGTAATGCTGTGTTAGTCCCTGTAGGCAGGAGGCTACTGTCACTGGCAAAAAAAGACTCATCAAAATGTAGGGGCTCAATGTCCTCCATCATCATCAGAGTCTTCCCACATTTCCCTATTCCAGCTTCCCAACTGATAGGATCCCATTCTTTCCTAGTCAATGACCTCACTTTAACAGCAGTCACCCTGCTTAGCCAGGCACGGTGGCTCACACCTGTAATCCCAGCACTTTGGGAGTCCCAGGCAGGTGGATCATGAGGACAGGAGAGCAAGGCCATCCTGGTTAACATAGTGAAACCCTGTCTCCACTGAAAATACAAAAAAATTAGCCAGGCATGGTGGTACACACCTGTAATCCCAGCTACTCGGGAGGCTGAGGCAGGATAATCACTTGAACTCGGGAGGCGGAGGTTGCAGTGAGCTGAGATCATGCCACTGCACTCCAGCCTGGGCAACAGAGTGAGTCTCGGTCTTTAAAAACAACAACGACAGTAGTCACCCAGCTAAGCTGGGGGTTCAACTTGCACTGTAATTCAGCCAGTCACAGGATAAGTTCCCGCATTTGGTTTTTAGCAATTTCAGCCCTGCAGCTGCAGGAAGCAAGGCCTTCCCCTCAGACCTGAGGTCATTTGTGTGGCACTTGTGCTAAAAATTCAAATCCCTAAGCTTATCCTTCTCTTTCACCACTTTGCCCAGTAATATTAGGAGCAGATAATCAATGTCATTATATTCCTTAGTTTTCCAGAAGTGTTCAAGAGTATCATATACAGAGTTACTTAGCTCCTTGCTTCTTATAAGTGGTTGATTAGGAGTATCCAATGCAGATGTTTTGCAGATCTCTATAAACTGTTCATGCCATGGACTATCAGTGCCCTTTTTATTTCTGAAAATAGTCACTAGCATCTTTAAATGGAATCATGATAGAGAGACAATTTCAGAAACCACACAACCAATTCAAAACTCTCATCCTTAAAATTCTGTTCCTCTTGAACTGTGGGTCAAGATGGCCAGGGACAGACCTATGTTATTTCTAGTCAAATAATTATAAGCTTGCTTTGCTTATTGTACACTGAAGTTTATACCCCAAACTAATCTATATCCAATATTGGTGCATTAAAATAGAAATCAAGCGGCAGCAGGAGGCCTAAGGTAAAGACCATCTGGGAGCGCTGTAAAACCGTGGAACACTGTGGGGTGGCTGCAGAGCAGGAAATACTGCTTTGGTCCCACAAAGGCCTTCTCAACATGGAGGTTGCACGAGGATCTTGTAAAGAGGACTTGTGTAAAATATCTGAGAAGGGAGGTGACCTCTGCTCACAAGATCCAGGAGGGTCTTTGCAGACGGGAGTTTGCAAGGGGGAAAAGCCTTGCAGGGCAGAGATTACCGAACACCTCAGGCTCTGCCTAGGTTCTCAGAATATGGAGTACTGTATCTTGATTGCTCTGTGTCCACGATTAGGAAGATGCATTGGGTGTGGTCAGACATGGTGGCGCCTTATCCTATATGCTTCTGATGCAAATGCACCTTGGTAGCAACCGTTGGTAGAACCCAGTGTTCTAGGTTTACACAAGAATCACCTCCACTACTGAATACTGCAGACCACACCTCTCCCCCTTGGCTATCTTGCCCACCTTAGTTTCAAGCCCTCCCCCAATAGTTTCAAGTCCTTCCCTGATCATCCCTCCCTGTTCCCCCACCCCTCAATTAACAAGTGTATACACCTAATAAACGCATGTGGAGCCCAGAGCTCAATGCCAACACAGTTCACCCTGCGCGAGAGTACCTCAGACCCCTGGACCCATGCTGTGAACTTCTACTCTTATGTCTTTGTCTTTTTTTTCCGTTTCTCACTCCCTCATCACTGCTGGGACACAGGGCACCCACACACAGAGTTGCGCTGGTTCACAACAAGAACCACTGTCAATACCAAAGTCTGTATTAGTTAGGGATTTCCAGAGAAACAGAACCAATAGGATATATAGAGATGTGAGAGGAGATTTATCATAGGAATTGGCTCACATGATTATAAAAGCCAAGAAGTCTCAGGATATGCCTTCTACAAGCTGGAGAAGCAGCTAGTGGTGCAATTCAGTCCAAGTCTAAAGGCCTGAGAATCAGAGGAGCCTATGGTGTAGCTCCCATCCTCTGAGGTCAGAGGCCTGAGAAGCAGCAGTCCACATCTGAGAGCAAGGGGAGATGGATGTCCCAGCCCAAGAAGAGAGAGAATTCACCCTTCGGTTGCCTTCTGTTCTACTTAATGGATTAGATAATGCCCGCCTACATTGATGAGGACATATTTTATTTATTCAGCTACTATTTCAAATGATAATCTCTCCCAGGAACACCCTCACAAACACACTCACAAATGTTTTACAGGCCATCTGGGCATTCTTTTGTTTTTTTTTTTTTTTTTTTTTGAGACGTTGTTTCACTCACGTTACCCAGGCTGGAGTGCAATGGCGCAACCTCGGCTCACCGCAACCTCTGCCTCCTGGGTTCAGGCAATTCTCCTGCCTCAGCCTCCTGAGTAGCTGGAATTACAGGCACGCACCACCATGCCCAGCTAATTTTTTGTATTTTTAGTAGAGACGGGGTTTCACCATGTTGACCAGGATGGTCTCGATCTCTTAACCTCGTGATCCACCCGCCTCGGCCTCCCAAAGTGCTGGGATTACAGGCTTGAGCCACCATGCCCGGCCTGGGCATTCTTTAGCCCCATAAAGTGGATATAAAATTAATCATCACACAAAAAAAGAAAGGAGACTGACCTGGGTTTTTATTTGATTAGGGAGTGGTGCCAGGGAGAGTGTTCACACAAAGAAAGAGGTTCATTGATTTGAATCTTTCTCCCTCACAAAGCAGGGAGCACCCACTCCTTCTTATCAGCTTTCTCACATGTAGTGCAGGGGGAAAAGAATTAAGGATGAAGTTTAATTTGTCGGCAAAGATCAAAAAAGTGATGTCAGATTCTATTGCAGACCTGAAAGAACAGAGATTTTGAAATTTATGAAATAAACGAATTTGTTTAACTAGATCCTGCTTGAAATAAAATATTTATTAACTGTGTCTATATGAAAGAATTTGTTTGAGACTTACTCTTGTTATAATCCAATAGCAATGTTATAGAATAGTTAACCTTTTCCATCTTACACCTTTCAGTGGCAACAATTACTAGACAAAAACAACTCATGGGTTTTACACGAGCAAACTATTTTAGGTAGGTTTGCAAATACCTCTGCATTCCTTTACGTCTGTTCTCAGGCAGCTTCTCTGCAAATGGTGGCAAAAGCTTAGCACACTAGCATCACAATGACTCCTGACAGGGAACAGGTCCCTTTTCTGATGAATCCAACAACACTCTAGCTTGGGTCACATGCCTGAACTGGAACTAAACCTCTGATGGGCCAGGCCAGACTCACCTGCTCTTCGTGAGAATTGGGTTACTCCATGAAAACCACACAGCCTTCAAGTGAGAGAGGGGGCATGCAACAACAACAGCCATCCACTTCACAGGCTTTCCCAGTCAGGGATAAGACAGGTTCAGGGCCGGGCGCAGTGGCTCAAGCCTGTAATCCCAGCACTTTGGGAGGCCAAGGCGGGTGGATCACGAGGTCAAGAGATCGAGACCATCCTGGTCAACATAGTGAAACCCCATCTCTACTAAAAATACAAAATATTAGCTGGGCATGGTGGTGCATGCCTGTAATCCCAGCTACTCAGGAGGCTGAGGCAGGAGAATTGCCTGAACCCAGGAGGCGGAGGTTGCGGTGAGCCGAGGTTGCGCCACTGCACTCCAGCCTGGGTAACAAGAGCGAAACTCCGTCTCAAAAAAAAAAAAAAAAAAGATGGGTTCTTTAATATAACTTTGCTTTCCAAAACTGCAATTGCCACATGGTATATAGATGCAAAGGAAGATTATTCAGCCATAAAAAGGAATGAAGTACTCATATGTACTACCACATAAACCTTGAAAACATTACACTAAGTGAAAGAAGCTAGACGTTCTTGAAACCACATATTGGGTGTCTGTTTATATGAGATGTCTAGAAGAGGCAAAAAGTACAGAAAGAAAGAAAGTAGACTCATGGTTGCCATGAAGTGGGGTGAAACCTGCTGATAGGTATAGGGTTTCTTCTGCAGGTAATGCAGATGCTCTGGAATTAGTGCAATCATTGTATAACCTTGTGAATATACTAAAAAAAAAAACACTGAATTGTACACTTTCAAGGGGCATTTTATGATTTATGAGTTATATAACAAAAAATTTTTTAAGGCAGCAAATGTGACTTTACACATAGAATCACTTCTAGCAGAGGGGAGGTTGACACCACATGCCTTTGATCCCTTCTGCCTCAGCAACCAAGATAGCCCAAGGGGGTTCCAGTCACAAATGAAATGATACTTTATTCAGTGACAGATTATCCATAACCTTGCTTCTCCTAAGGCTTTGTTCCTTCAAACCACAATTTCCCAAACTAGCGTTCTACTGATCACCATTGCTCAGGAAATTCAGAAACACTGGATGACACCATTAATTTGAATCTGAAGGAACATCCTTTGGAACTAATTTTTCATGGAAAGTGGTTTGAAACTCACAGCTCTCCAGCACTAATTAGCCCTTTATTTCTTTGGATTCTGAGAGATCTACCATAATAAACAAATCTTATTACAATTGATTTTTTTTTTCTTAAATTTACTCCACAGTTTGATCCCTGGCCTTGTCCTTTGTTGGCTGTGTGACTGTAAGCAAATTCCCTCTGCAATTCGGTTTTCCACCCGTCAAACGGGATAATTCCAACCTCCCAGAGGTGTTGGAACAATCAAATGAGGGCCAAAATAAGATTCCTAGCACAGTACTTAGTAAAAAGCTATTGCTTAATAACTGTGCATCCTCTTTTCCTTATCAAATTTATTATAAGTTATTCACAAAGAAATAGGCCTATGTCAAACTGCTACAATGCTGGCTTGGTTCTATGCCCATCACAGACTTTGTGTTTGCTAAATGTGTAATGCCCCACTGCACCCACATCCCTGAGCCACACAAATCCAAGGTAGACAGTCCATGACAAAGTGATGACCAGAAATGGGAAGAATTCTGGAGCTTTCCACTCACTCTGTACTAGAGGAAGTTTCACAAAATCCCCCACAGAATACACCTCTCTGCCTAGCTATACTTTGCCTTGCTTTTTAAAGATCTCAATGTTCCAAAGCTTTGCTTGAGTACACTGATGACATGAGCTGCTTTTCTGATGCAGGCAGATGGATGATTCAAACGCAGAAAGCATTAAAGCAGAGAGAACAATCAGTCCACAGCTCAGAAAACTGAACACTGATACACAGAATGACATTCTTCATGAGGCATCCTGGTTGAGAACTTAGACTTGGGATCCAGATCACCTGTGTTTGAATCAGGCCCAGCCAAGTGTGACCTTTAGTAGATACTTAACCTCTTAATGCCTCAGTTTCCAGTCTGAGCGCTTACACTGTGGTGGTGGGGATTAGAATTAATACATGGGAAATGCTTGGGGCAAAGTTTAATCATAATGAGGTACTATGTTAACTTCTCTTCCCGGGTCCACAAGGGGCATAGTTCAAAGGCAAGAACTTCCCAGTGCCATGCCTCCATCCACCTCCTCAACTGGAAACCTAGAGTTATTTGTCTAACTTTCCCAAGCGCAGGCTAGGTAGACAGCCCAGGTGAGCTTCCTTTGTTTACAAAGACTGCCAAAAGCTCTAAGGGAGGAGGCTTTGATTGCTGGCAAGGCAATCAATCCTCTATCAGAGTTGAAGATCAATCACTCCAGAGGAAGTTTGGAAAATCTCCTCTCATTGGATGAGAACTTGAATGGGGCGGGAATAACTCCAGGGTTAAAATCCCCCTTACTCCCTTACCTATGTGGATTTCCCTCTCTGGGATCCCCTCCCACGGCAGTGTGGGAGACTTCTCTCTCTCTTTACCTGTACAGACTCCATCTCTGGATCCCCTCCCATGACAGTGTGGGAGCTCGCTCTCTCCCTCTATTTTTCTTTCTCTCTCTCTGCCTAATAAATCACTTTCTGCAAAACTCTCTGGGTCTGATACTTACTTGAACGAGCTCACCGTGCCACCAAGGCCTTGTCCCCATTCTTGGATGAGTGGGGCCCCAGGACTTGGCAAAACACATCTGATCAGGGAACAGTGAGCCTCTCTGGGACACTCCCACAGCCTTGCCCTCCTGTAACCTGGTTACAGTAATAACTACTCAGTATTAGTGGCTATTACACTCATTTTTTTTTTTTGATACGGAATTTTGCTGTTGTTACCCAGACTGGAGTGCAATGGCATGATCTCAGCTCACCACAACCTCCGCCTCCTGGGTTCAAGCAATTTTCCTGCCTCAGCCTCCCAAGTAGCTGGGACTACAGGCACGCACCACCATGCCCAGCTAATTTTTGTATTTTTAGTAGAGACGGGGTTTCACGTTGTTGACCAGGATGGTCTCGATCTCTTGACCTCATGATCTACCCGCCTCAGCCTCCCAAAGTGCTGGGATTATAGGTGTGAGCCACTGTACCCAGCCTACACTCATAATAATGGGCATTATTATTATTAGTGCTTTATATCACAAACCCTTTTCAGCCCTGTTCTACCCTTCTGCCATCTAATAGTTCTCTAATCTCATGGGTGAAACAGAAGAGGGAAAAGTTATTAGACTGAAAAGACTCAAGTAATACTATCAGAATTACTAAAGAAACTTTATTCATAGAACAAGTGTGAAAATGTCTTTTTATTAGTATTAAAAGGGAATTTTAACGCTGTAAGGCCTTAAAAGGAAAGTAGTGGTCACTGAAATGGTGTACTTTGAGCCACATGGCTAGTTAGCACCTTCCCTCATCTCTAGGAGCCATGAAATCCATTATGTTCCCTTAGGAGAACAGTTTTCAATGAGAAATTGCTACATTTGTAAGGAACATATTGACCATGATAGAAAGATTTTATTCACATCTATGACAAAATTGAACATGACTAAAAGGTTTGGGCAGCTCAACTGTCAGCATCAAAACCTAGAAACAAATGTCATGATACCCATAAAAATGGCTTATGTGTCACAGGATGCTGATCTAAGCCTTTAATTCACATTCCAGTGTAGGTGGCCCTGAAGGCATTTCCAATCCATGGATTCAAGTGTGTTTAGCAGAACAACCCTCTTCTCAAACAAAATCTTACAGAGAAACCAAATATGTAAACATAAAAGTAATACAGCTGAGCCACTCTGGGTTGAAAAACATAGAATGGCAGTTCCTTCCACCCAAGAGTGGTTCCTGAGCTCTTCAAAAAGAAGTTTTCAGGTTTCTCAAAGAACTTTTCAGGCTTCAAGAGGCTATATGAGGTTCCATGAGCCACCCTCCACCTCTACCCATAAACTCAGACACTAACTTGGAGAAGATAAAGGTGGGGAGGAGAGAGTGTTGCCATAAAAGAGCCTGTACCATTATTCCCAAAATACAGATCACTCTTGCAGGGACTTTTTACAATTATTAGATTATACTAAGTTCTAAACTGCATTAAACTAAATATCATTCAATTTTTCCTTCTGTCAGTAACAACCCCCAAGTGGTAACAACCTAAACTTATCTCCAGACATTGCCAAATGTCCCTTGGGAAGGAAAATGCTTCCGGTTGAGAACCCTGTTCTAGACTGACCCCTTCCAGACCATTTCTCATAGTAGGGGCTGGAGAAATCTAAGATGTAAGTCTAACCAGAGTATTCCCTGGCTTGAAGTCCTTCCATTCATTCATTTGTCAGATGGTAAACACTTGAGAGTATGGGCTGTGTGCAGAAACCTGTGCCCAACCTTCAGAGGGCTCCCTTTGACTTTAGGCCCTGGGCCTAAAGTCTGAACCCGTCTCAGCTGGCACATTGACCATGTGCGTCCCTTACCATCCCAGTCATCATGTAATAGCTGAAGTGTTGTTCATACCCTTGAGACTTTGCGCTTGCTTTTCCCCATGTCTAGAAATTCCTTTCTTCAACTTATCCACCTACTTGAGAGCCTTTTTTTATTAAAACCATTTGACAAAGCTCCATCTATGTGACAGGCTCTGGGGATATAGTTAAACCAAACATTTCCTGCATTGCCAAGACTTGATTATTGCCCGAATATGATCAGACATCTTTCACCCTGCATCTATTCTGTCCTGTTATAATGCGGGTTTGAGCATCTGCCTCTTCCCAGAGTGGCAGAAACACTCCTTGACAAGCTTCTATACGTTGTTCTGCGCCCACTACTTCTGTTAAAAGAATAAATTTAGCAGTTTAATGTTTTCCTTTACTTATTCAAATTCAAATTTTTGAGGACTACAACAATAGGAGAGAAAGAAAATCCTCAAAGGAATATTCAACCCAAAAAGGAACATTAAAATACATATTTTTATGTTACATTGTAAAGACAGAAGAATGACAATAGCTACTAGAGTTGGAGAAATGAGTAATCAACTAATTTCAGTTCTACTGGCTTTAAGATTGCTGGAGAAAAATAACCCTGGTTGAAGCTAATTTTGAGCCTTCTTTTCAAAAGCTTTGTGCCAGCCAAAAGCTCTGTATTAGGCTAAATCTCTGCTGGTTTCTCTAAATTTGTGTCCAGACAAATTGCAAGCATCACACCATCCAGTGGTCACTGTGAGTCTGCTTTTAACAGACTGATTGATTTTTATAATGTTCCAGGCAATTTCAAGTTGTCAGTAAGAACTAATTCTGCCTCGTTACTGCCTTCACTCTTGGCAGCTCCGTGACCACTTATTGGTTTTTGTCTTCATGTTCATTTTCTTCTGCTAATTCTAAAGCCTTTTTTCCCTTCTCTAGCCCCATTCAAAGGTCTAAAGCGATAATCAGAAGGAGCCCCCCAGCACAATTACAGGTAAAAGTATCAGCTCTTTTTATTGGCTCTGAAGTTGAACCCGAAATCCCCATACCCCATGAAACCTTCTGCAAAACCAAAACCCATTAGAGCCTGCAATACTATATTACTTAATCAATCCAGCCACTCCGTAGTTGAAGTCCTCTCTTGAGTTGATATTAAACCAACTTGTCAATCTGTAATTCTCTTCATTTCGTGCAGTTTGGGAATAGAAGCTGACTGGAGCTGACTCTTCATAAGTATCTCCATACAATCTAAAATAGGAATGGTTTATGAGCTGCTTTACTTAGAAGCCATATGGTGGGTGAGGCCTCACAGTCATATGAATCTCAACAAGTGCATTACACAGTGGCAGAATTATTAAATATATTCCTAGTAGGGCTTACATACACAGAATTAACTTCTTGCCATTAAGCAGAAACATATGTAATTACTCCCATTTATGCCATGCATACTTCCTAGGCAGTGGAAACTCCTGTAAGACCATTACTCAGTATAAACACTAATGTATAGCCTGCCAAATATTATAAATAAAATACTCTATGCCTTTCCCAGTTGATCAGATCTCTGCTTTAGGAGGAAAGAATGACAGATCCTCTGATTTACCAAGATTATATATGTGACACCCTATTCCATGTGCTTACCCGGAGCCCAACAACACGCTTCACCCCAACATCAACCACTAAGATAAATAAGATATGCTTATGCCCTTGAGGAACTTAAAAACATAGGGAGGGCCAGGCGCGGTGGCTCACGCCTGTAATCCCAGCACTTTGGAAGGCTGAGGCAGATGGATCATGAGGTCAGGAGTTCAAGATCAGCCTGGCCAACATGGTGAAACTTCATCTCTACTAAAAATACAAAAAAAATTAGCCGGGCGTGGTGGCGGGCATCTGTAATCCCAGCTACTTGGGAGGCTAAGGCAGGAAAATGGCTTGAACCCAGGAGGCAAAGTTTGCAATGAGCCAAGATCACACCACTGTACTCCAGCCTGGGTGACAGACCAAGACTCCATCTCCAAAAGAAAAAAAAAAAATAGTTATACATGGTGGCACATGCCTATGGTCCCAGCTACTTTGGAAGCTGAGGCAGGAGGATCACTTGAGCCCAGGAGGTTGAGGCTACAGAGAGCTATGATGGTGCCACTGCACTGAAGCCTGACAGAGTGGGAACCTGCCTCAAAAAAAAAAAAAAAAAAAAAAAGAGACATGGACTAAAATTGCTTTATCAGTTTTAGAAACCTCTCAGCTTCCAGTGACAGACTGAATGGCATGACAAAGACATCAGTTGTCTCATGTAACAGGAAATCTGGGAGCAGGAAGCCCAATTGCAGTGATAATCCACCAATCTCAGGGATCCAACTAGCTTCTGCACAATTTTCTTTCGTTAACTCAGGGTTAGAAACTGGCTGCTACTGCTCCAGGCATTGTATCATTGTAACAGTGTGCCACACTAGAAGAAAAGGGTGGCAAGAGGCTTTCTCCTCATAAGACATCTTTTATGTCTTTTTATCTGAGAAATTAAAAAGTCAGCTGGACATGGTGGCTCACAACTGTAATCCCAGAACTTTGTGAGGCCAAGGCAAGAAGGAGGTCAGGAGTTTGAGACCAGCCTGGGCAACATGGCAAAACCCTGTGTCTACTAAAAATACAAAAATTATCCTGGCATGGTGGCACACACATGTAGCCCCAGCTACTTGGAAGGCTAAGGTGAGAGGATTCTTTGAGCCTGGGAGATGCAGGTTGTACAGTGAACTGAGATCGCACCACTGCACTCCAGCCTGGGTGACAGAGTGAGACCCTTTCTCAAGAGGGGAGCGAGGGAGCGAGGGAGCAAATTGAAAACTCTTTCCTGGAAGCTGCCAAGGAACTCAGCAGCTAGTATCATGTAGCCACTCAGAGCTGCACAAAAGGCTGGCCAAAGGAAATAGGATGATTACAACTGGCCTAGACCTCCCTAAGCCATCCCTTTACGGCTGGAAAAGAGCCCCCATTCCCTAAGGTCAAGGGATCCCCACCCCTACCTCAACAAAATAAGGGCATTTTCATGATAAAGAAATGGGGGTAATGATAGGTTGTATGGGTCACTGAGTCACAGCTCCCATGTGTCTGATGACTTTAATGGCCATCAGCAGCTCCTGATGGTCCATGAAATGCACATCACCCACCAGCCTTGATTGGCAGTGGCACCTGGAAGCACAGTGCTGGGAAGTGTCTACAAATGAAGCATTTGTAGGGTCCAAGGAAGGAAGAGCTGTGTTTCATAGCAATGGCTGTAATGCACGTGGCATGGGGGACTAACAAGCAGCTGAGTGCCCTGTGTGGCCAATCTTTTTTTTCCCCTCAATGGATAGTCCCCACCCTTTGACAGGTGAGCTTCAGTGTATCCTAGTCTAATGGCAATTCCTATTTTCTTCCACAACAAAACTAGTCCCCACACCACTGTGTCTGTTTCTGCTGCTGGGTATCTGAATGTCATCTGCTCATGTTGAGGAGGAAAGGATGAAGCCCTGGAGAGGCATAGGCAGGTAGAATCCCACATTCCTCCTGCCATGTGATTGAAGCATAAGTAAAACAAGCCTTACGCTGTCCTCACCAACTTCTAAAGACGATGAACTGTACTATACGTATAACCCTTGAATCAAAAGTTGAGATAAATCGATTTGGAAACTTTCTACCTGAAAAAATGTCTCAACCTGAGAGCACCAGCATGTCTGCATCATTTTTAGTATCTATTTTTACAAACCACTTTTGAGAGGCACCACTAGCAGTAAGTCTAAAGGTTCCATTTCCAAATCTGAGCATTTTTATGCAAACTTTTCATCTTCCTGGGGCATACGAGTCCAAGGAACGCATTTCATTTATTGAAAGGTCTGCATCGCAAAGGTTTGCCCTGCTAGCATGCAGGCTGTATGGCAGCAGGACTTTTGGCTGGTCTGTTCATTCAGTATCCTCAGCATCTAAACCACTGCCTCCTCATCTAAAGCACTCCATAACTACTTTTCAGATTAACGTCACAGGATGTGCTTTCCTCCTGTGCTATGTGATGTGTCCTGCACCACTTTCCCCCTTGAAAATTAAGGTCTTAATGGAGCATCCTTTGACATCAGTGGCATGCGCCAGATGAGAAACAGAACTATGTAGAAGGCAGGCAGGTTGAGTCAAAGTCATCTATTCAGTGTTAGGTGAAAGACTCTCAGGAGACACAGCACGCAGCACGGCACTGGTTATAGGTCCATAGGAACAGCTCTCTCCATAAGGAGCTGTGCTATGCTAGGAAGTCACTTAACAACAGCAAACACTTGTATAAGTGCCAGGTCCGATTATAAGTACTTTACTTACTTTACCTCACTTAATCCTTACAAGGCTATCAGAGATGCTATTACTGTCACATCCGTTTAACGGTAGGAAAACAGGAATATCCTGGGCATGGTGGCTCATGGCTGTGATCCCAGCACTTTGGGAGGCCGAGGCGGTTAGATTACCTGAGGTCAGAAATTTGAGACCAGCCTGGCCAACATGGTGAAATCCCATCTCTATTAAAAATACAAAAATTAGTCAGGCATGGTGGTGCATACCTGTAATCCCAGCTACTTGGGAGGCTGAGGCAGGAGAATTGCTTGAACCCAGGAGGCGGAGGCAATGAGCCGAGATCATGCCACTGCACTCCAGCCTAGCAACAGAGTAAGCCTCTGTCTCAAAAAGAAAAAGAAAAAAAAGAAAACTGAGGCACCAAGTTAAATCCGCTGCTTGATGACTGTCACACAGCAGCAGCAGAGCCAGAATTTGATTCCTAGCAACCTAGTTTAAGTATCTGTGTGCATGGCATCTTCACCATGTGGCCACATTGGTTTCCAGGACCTTAGTCTTCTCTTTGTCAAAGCCAGGAGAAGGAGGGGTGAGACGATAGATCAGTGGCTTTCCACACCTTCTCCGCTCTAGGACTGTTTTTCAAAATAAATCTTAAATTGGCTGGTCAAATCCATAAAAACACAAAATAGGAAGGTGGTTTACCAGGGGTTTGGGATGAAGGGGTTGAATGGGGAGTGGTTATTCAAAGGCTATACCATTTTTTTTGCAAGTAGAACAGTTCTAAAGATCTAAAAGCAATATGAATATCTTTTACTGAACTGTACAAATAAAAGCGGTTAAGATGGTAAATTTTATGTTACATGTTCTTTAACACAAGAAAAAAAGAAATTTTACCTGGCAGCTCAGTAAGAAAAACAAGGATAGGGCTGCCTGATTTAGCACAAGGAGGGGCCCAAGATCCTACCCCCTTGGCTTCTTTTCCCAGATCCTTCCACCACCTTTACAAGAGCAGCCCCTAAGGGGTGTTTTTAAAACCACGACACAGGACAACCGCTAAATTCTTTTTTTTTTTTTTTTTTTTTTTTTTTTTAGATGTTTTTTTATTCTTGTTGCCCAGGCTACAGTGCAATGGCATGATCTTGGCTCACCGTAACCTCTGCCTCCCAGATTCAAGTAATTCTCCTGCCTCAGCCTCCTGTGTAGCTGGGATTACAGGCATGTACCACCACACCCAGCTAATTTTGTATTTTCAGTAGAGATGGGGTTTCTCTATGTTGGTCAGGCTGGTCTCAAACTCCTGACCTCAGGTGATCCACCTGCCTTAGTCTCCCAAAGTGCTGAGGTTACAGGCATGAGCCACCTTGCCCGGACTCTCTAAATTCTTTTTATGGTGAATCCAAAGCCTCAGATCAGATCATGCCTTCAAAAAATCTCAATCTCAAAAACCCTCGTGGGCCCTCCATGCATAGGTAATTTATTATTCCCCACCATGGTCCTTGAGATCTTCCACGATGTGGCCCCAGCTTAAGTGGCCCCTGCATCCTCCACTCCAGTCACATCTGACTCCACTCTTTGGCTTGTTGGGTCAGGCACAGGCACACTAGACATCATGATATTCAATTTCCTGCTCCCTTTGCCTGCTAAATTCTATTTCCCTAGACTCTCCTATTCCCCTGTACTCAGAGTTAATTCCAACAATCTCTTGAGCCTCTATTTATTGCCCGTCTCATCCTTATTTGCGAAACAAGGGTGGTGTGCTCAACCGGCACCCCAGCTCCGAAAGCTGTTTTGATTCCCACCTTAGCTATGGGTGAGGCTTGATCTTCATCTCACTGTCATTCTGACAGTCTGCCCAATTCCCCTACCCTCTGGCTGTCCTCAGACTTTTAGAAGTACCCAGGACTCTCAGAAGGAAGAGTTCGTGGGGAACAGTGGGGAAGAGACTCAGGCACAGAGGAACTGTTGGTGATACTGCCTGTCACGGTTCTGACCCCAAGGAACAGGGAGAAAGTGGATGCTAGGGAAGACAACCTCAGCCATGATCACCTTGTAGGAAGGAGCACCAGAGAAGGTAAATGGGAACATTGGTACACTTTTTTTTTTTTTTTTTAAGAGACGGAGTTTCAACATGTTGGCCAGGATGGTCTTGATCTCTTGACCTCGTGACCCGCCCGCCTCGGCCTCCCAAAGTGCTGGGATTACAGGCATGAGCCACCGCGCCCATCCTGGCACACTTTTTTTTTTTAAACCATCTCACTTTGTTGCCCAGGCTGGAGTACAACGGTGCGATCTCAGCCCACTGCAACCTCTCCTTCCCGGGTTCAAGGGATTCTCCCACCTCCCGAGTAGCTAGGATTACAGGGCGTCACCACACCCAGCTAATTTTTGTATTTTTATTAGAGGTCAGGTTGCACCATGTTGCCCATGCTAGTCTCAAACTCCTGACCTCCTTCTTGCCTTGGCTTCCCAAAGTGCTGGGATTACAGGCGTGAGCCACCATGCCCTGGCACACGTTTTTAATTTTAAGAAATAATCCTGACTAAAGCACAGAACAATGCTTGCCTTTGTCTGTGAGGCTTCTTGCATCTTCCTGGAGCCACACAGTGACCTGCTTCCATCATGTGTTCACTCCACCAGCACCCACAGTTCCCTGCCACTCATACTTTGACCCAGCCCACGTAGAATTGGCCAAAGGAAGGTACAGAATAGGAAAACACGACATTTGAAAGGGAAATGCATGCTTCCTAGTTTAGATCTGTATCAGCTCCTTTGCCCAATATAGGAAATTATTTGGCTACCCAAACAGAGTAACCCATTTCTCTTTGTTTGGGAACATGGTAATTATATACACAGGAGAGGGAGTAAATAAGATAAAGGACATAATGCGAGCTAGATTTTTCATTTGGTGAGCAGAATGAAAATCATTTCAACACATCCCTATGGAAAAAATAATCAATTTTTCATAGACTTGTTATAGGTTTCATAAAATATATTGCACACATATTTTTAAAGTAAGAAAGTGGCTTTTGGATGATACTTAAAATATACGACATGGCAAGATTTAAAATGTGTTGGAGGCTTGAAGTTTGGTACTGCCTGCTAAAATATAGGTGATTTGGAAAAGCTTGTCTTCTTGGGATAAACGTGAGAACTAGTTTATCTTATTATAAAGCTAATATGAAGGAACTTGGTATTCAGGCAGTTAAGTAATTGGTATAAATCCTCCCAAGAGATTTGATCCCCTAAATTTCTACCATTTAGCGGGTTGCCCATTGGTCTGTATGCATTAAATAACCACTCTTAATCCAGAGGCCCGTAAAATATTGTTCACATAGAAAAAGTCAACCCAAGGCAGAGTGAGCACAGTTGCCATCAATAGAAGTATAAACGCTACTCGTTCAACAGATACTTCCCAAGCAGTGCCCTAGGGTGAGAATATAGACACACGATCAAGATGGTCTGGGTTTTTCAAACCATTTTCCAGGCAGACTAGTTCAGCTTTTATGAGCAACTGGCTCGATTCTGCACATTGGTGGGGCAAGCTTTTCACAGGCACACATCTCCATCGAGAGTGAAAGTCTGTGCCCCACAGCCTTGTCCATCCTCTTACAAGCATTTAACACAGGTCTACAGGGCATAGGTAAGAACACAGAGGACAAACACAACTGGAGAAACGGATATCTTCAAAGCCACTGCTGGTGGGTCAGAAGGGCCCTGTCCACAGAGCACAGGCTGCCTATTTGTCACAGTCATAAAAATATCAAGGTTTTTTTTCTCCACTCTCTGCCAAATAGGGATGTGCCTGGCATGTAATTAGCGCTTCACATATAGGAATGAATGGGGGTATTAAAGAGAAAGAGACAATAAAGATTTTTAAAATCTGCTTGAAGTGGATCTAATAGATGAAGATCCACGTTTACCAGAAAAATCATTAGGGTTTAATATTCTTCATTACATAATAAGTTAAATACTATTTCGTTCTTTTGTCTCTTACTATTTCATTCTTTTGTTAAATACTATTTCATTCACCTTGCTTCAAGGAGCTGTGATGACATTAAACATCACCGACTTCAGAGAATTTAGAGTCTAGCTGAGAAGACAAGTAACATGCCCATAACAGAGAACGTGCCAAATGTATGATATCAAAGGTCAAAGAATGAGGAGTTTGCAGAAGGAAAGGTCACTTCAGAACCGAGTTGCCTGAGAGGACTTCCGGGAGCTTTAAGAAGGACTTTAACAACGGCACTGAAATACGGTGTGCTTTGAGTTACCAAAGGATCAGAGCAGCATTTCAGAGGTGTAGAAAAACAGAAACTAAGAGTTAGAAGCAGAAATAAGCATAGAGTCGGCTGATACCAATGACAGACTGTACCTGTCCTAATCCAGAGCTGTAGGAAATAGGGCTTTTATAGAGTGGGACCTTCAGACACAAGAAAGGATAACAAGCGGCCTGAGAAGTTGATTTCTTACATGGGGGAAGCATTCTAGGATCTTGACTGGAGCAACAGGGAGTTCCTTCAGCATGGTGGGAATTCACCCTAGGATTCCTTTCAAAAGCATGCTCCCCCTGACATTGAGTTAATGATTTCATTTGCACTCAGCTTTTCAATATCCCATCTCAGTGGTTCCCAATTTATGGACCACAGAGTTATGGCAGAGGTCCCTGAAGTCATATAAGCACTGCCTAGAGAACAAGGAAAAACTCCTCCCATACAGTGCTTCTATTTTGTTCCAATAGATGTAGATACTGTGTGAGACATAAAACGCAAATGCATTCAAAAGCAACAGTAACCAGAGTTGTCCCAGGCACCAGCCTATGGCTACACATGAAGTCACTTCATCAATAACCCAAATGTCACTGGCTCCAATCTCCCTGCTGCTCATGCAGGACCTCAGCCTCCAATAAATGCCGCCTCTAGCATCTCTAGGAATTCCCAGGGATTTTGCACACCTGCCTACAAACAAGCCTGTCTGCGAACAAGCCCATCCTCACCAGACAGCCACTGGGTGGTGGTGCGTCTGCACGGTTTCATCACACACTCCCAGACCTGGGACCCCAGCTTGACCAACGCTGCAGGATGGTTTACTTGGCATAACAGACAAACTCCTCATTCCTCTTCTGAGTGATTACTTCCAAAAGAGTAATATTTGTGCTACAATAGATTACTGAGGATTTTCTTTTTTTTTTTTTAGAAAAATAGCTCTTCCAGTTTTTACTTATAGCCCCTCAGCCATAAATGAAAACCGTATTCCTACATGAATCCAGTGGAGATTGGTCAGGAAGAAAAATACTAGGGGCAAATCAATCCCATGTTATACTCCCAAATGTCCCTTCCATAATCTGCTATTGAAATTTGCATCCTCTTTCACCCAGCAAATTAAACTAGGTGAGCAAGGAGACGGAAAGTGCAGGAGGATTTTCACTGAAGACTATTTGCAAGAATGAAAAAGGAGGAACAACAGAAACATCTCCTAGTACAGAAGTGGTTAAAATAACTCCAGAATATAGGCAGATGTTAAAAACAATGAGGTTGGCTTTTAAGTATTTCTATAGATCTCTAAGACGCATTGTTAAATGGAACAAGAATCAGAAGACATTAGGTTTAGTATGGCCCCATTGCTTTTGTTTTTGTTTTGTTTTGCTTTTTTGAAATAGAGTCTCACTCCGTCACCCAGGCTGAAGTACAATGGTGTGATCTCAGCTTACTGCAACCTCCATTTCCTGGGTTCCAGTGATTCTCCTGGCGTAGTCTCCCAAGTATCTGTGATTACAGGCATGCACCACCATGCCTGGCTAATCTTTGTATTTTTAGTAGAGACAGGGTTTTCCCATGTTGATCAGGCTGATCTTGAACTCCCAACCTCAGGTGATCCGCCGACCTCAGGTGATCCGCCGGCCTCAGCCTCCCAAAGTGCTGGGATTACAGGCATGTGCCACTGTGTCTGGCCTAGTGTGGCCCCATTTTTAAAAATCGGTGGGATTGATATACATAGCTATGTGTTTATGTCCAGAACAAAACCTACCGAAGTATTGACAACCTTTATTCTTTCTTCCCTAGCCCTAAAGAAAAATCGTTTCTTACCACTTGGATCCCTCAAGAAGTGATTTGAGAGATTAAGTGTTAGAGTCCTGGACTGGCCAAATGGTTTTACCCGTAACAATATTAAAGTGAAAGAAGAGGTATTGGATGAAGGGAGGCAGCTAGCTAGGAGATAGAGAAAAAGAAGTACCTAGAGCTTTTAGGAGGGGAAATGGAGATTGTGGAGCAATTGCCGCAAGACTCAGACCAGGGGAGAGAAAGCTGGGTAAAGTAGGGTTTAAGTTAGTTTTGCTGTGTCATGCACCATGTGATCCTTTCAGAGAATCTGCAAGTAAATCTATAATGAAGATATAGGACACCCAATAAGGGTTTGAGATCAGATTTGTGTTTCTTTGGCATGTTTCTGTGCTGCCCATGAAGTAAGAGCAAGAAGCCTAGATGAAAAAAATGCAAGGAAGACCTGGCATAGTGGCTCATGCCTATAATCCCAGCACTTTGGGAGGCCAACGTTGGTGGATCACCTGACGTCAGAAGTTCGAGACCAGCCTGTCCAACGTGGTGAAACCCTATCTCTTCTAAAAATACAAAACGAGCTGAGCATGATGGCGTGTGCCTGTAATCCCAGCTACTCGGGAGGCTGAGACAAGAGAATCGCTTGAACCTGGGAGGTGGAGGTTGCAGTGAGCCAAGATCGCGCCACTGAACTCCAGCCTGAGCAACAGAGTGAGACTTTGTCTCAAAAAAAGGAAAGAAAAAAGCAATGCAAGGGAGGAGGACTAAGACACTGCCCCAGTGATTACACCTCTGCAAAATCAGGTACGAGTAGGCTTTGCTACAACGAACATATATTGCATTTGTGATTTTAATAGGCATATATTTTACTTACACTCAGGACCAAGAGTAGGGTGAGCGAGACCGATTTAAGAAGGCCCTCACTCTCAGGGTCTTGCCTACTCAGAGGCGGCATATGGACACCCCTGTAAGGGAGCACCTCCTCAAACTGTGCACCCTGGCACCCTGCTTGCTCCTCGGTAGTCCTGGCCCTGCCTCCCCTCTTCTTTTGACCTATCATAGTTCCAGATCTTATTTAACTTCAATCTGGGATACCATTCCCTCCCCACACACACTATATACAGTACTCTGTCATTTCAAAAGCCCTTTCATATGCATATTTCACTGGCTTTTTACAACAGTCTCTGAGGATGACAAGACAGGTATTGTAATTCCCATTCTACAGATGAGATGAGAAAGGTTAAGAGACTTGCCTAAGGTCACAAAATGCTGGCAAATGGCATCCTACTCAGCCCAGTTCAGCTGACTCCAATGCCTTAGTCTCAGAGTTTTCATGACGCCAAGCACCAAAAACAACAACAGCTTATAGTCTCTTATGTGTCTGAATGACTGAATCTCTGAAATGAAACAAACCCAAAACCCAAATATTCATCTCTCCCATGAAATAAGGACCTACATCTTCCCTCCCCACCCTCCCCTTGAAAACTACAGGAGACAGAAGCCCTCAGGTGATAAGGTTCTAGCCCCAACGGCTGCCTCACTAGTTAGGCTAGGTAAGCACAGCCCTTCTGAATTCTTTATTAGGACCAGCCTTTCTAGGGGGCTCATAAGCAGGGCCTGATGGCTGAATGGCACCAGGTGCGAACCATAGGAACTCTTTGGGAGTTGGGGTGGGGCATCTGCCCGGGAGACATTAAGAGTCTAAGAGAATCTCCTAGAGTCAGACAATCCCAGCAGGAACTCATGCAGCTAATCACGGTCAGCACCTCCACCTTTTCCCATGGAGTGAGAGGAAAAAAATACAGTAGCAGCTAGCCCAGAGTCAGCCAGGCGGCCTGCTGGCCTGGCAGTTTGCTTAGGGAGTTATCAGACCCTGAAATACCCTGTCCATCCTGCTGTCTTTTAGGGTATTAGCAAGATCCCAACATTGCATTTCATAAAAATGAATATCCCTCCCCCTGCCCTCTGCAGAGTTTATTTTGGTTATGAAAGAATACATGCCTACTCTCGGCCAGGCACAGTGGCTCATGCCTGTAATCCCAGCACTCTGGGAGGCCGAGGCGGGTGGATCACCTGAGGTCAGGAGTTTGAGACCAGCCTGGCCAACATGGTGAAACCCCATCTCTATTAAAAACACAAAAAATTAGCTAGGCGTGATGACACGTTCCTGTAATCCCAGCTAGTCAGGAGGCTGAAACAGGAGAATTGCTTGAACCTGGGAGGCAGAGGTTGCAGTCAGCTGAGGTTATGCCAGCCTGGGCAACAAGAGTGAAACTCCAACTCAAAATAGAAAAGAAAAATAATACATGTTTATTCTTATAGATTTGGAAACTATATAGAAAATATTAACAAAAATACAACTACACAAAAATAATTATGGTTAACATATCAGTGTGTTATTGTCTATATTTTGCTTTTCAGTAAAGAGGATTCACACTATATATTTAGGCAAGTTTTTTTTAAACTTTAGATTCATTGAGTACACGTGCAGGTTTTATTGCATGATGCTGAGGTTTGGGCTTCTAATAATCTTGTTGCCCAGGCAGTGAGCATAATACCAGCTCATAGTTTTTTAGAAACTGAAATTGAACTATTAAATCAGCAAAACACACTCAATTAGAATTTTTTTTTTCAAATCTAAATCATGCCTGGCAGAATTCATCCTGTTCTTGTTTACCTGGTCTCCTAAAAAAAAAAAAAAAAAAAAAAAACAGTACAGATCCCTTTCCCTCTAGCCTGGTTCTTAGGTACACTATTTTTTATTTATTTAGTTTTTAACCAAGACTTTGCCTCCCTCTTCTGTTGAAAAGAGGAATAACTTGCAGCCAACACAAATTCTAAATTTGAGAAAAGGTTAAAAGGAAACTCTATCCCGGAATGTTTATATAAGCTGTGTAAAGTGGCTTTAAAGAGGGCCTGGTATTACAGTGCTGTCCATATAACACTCAAATTAGTACTTCCCAGAAAAAGTAAACTTTAAATCAGATAAGATCAGATCAGGATAAATTGCACACCCACCTGAGTAGCGGAACAAAAATCAATGAAGTGATTCTTTGGTCACTGGACTAAAAGATTCAAGATTGATTTTTCTCCCTTTTAGTAAAATATGAAACTCTCTTGTAACTTGAAGTATTACTGGAGTCCTATATCTTATGAGGATTTATGTGGCAGAGGCATAGCAATTTATCTAAAAACTTTCTTTCAACAGCTATATAGATGGCTGAATTTGCGTGATCTCATCAGGCGATTTTTAAAAGCATTAGCCTCAGAACTAGGGGGGAAAAAGGGTTTCCTGCTAAGTACCAGGGTTCTCAATCACAAAATCAAATACTCCTTTGCAAACTCTGTTATATCCTAATCAATTTTGACCTCTTGCAATATTCAGTGGTCTGCAGGGAATTTTGAGTTTCCAAGGGGTTTTCTGCTGTCCTAGATGCACTCTGTATTAAGACTGTTTTACAGGAAGTGTTTCTTTGTGACGAAGCGGCTTATGCACCGTGGAGGACTGTTGTAAAGCCTCCCGAGCTCATCTTATCCGTGAGTGGTTGCTGCCTTTGGGTCTTCTGATGTGTATACTCTGCTGCTCCTATTACGGAGGGTTACCAATATGAAGCCCTCACCTTGTATTAGGCCCTCTGCATATATGTGCATGCTAACCGTTAATCATCCCTATCCTCATTTCTGAGGTAAATAAACCGAGGGTTAAATGTAACTTACCTGAGATGGTGATATTTCACGAGGCAGTGCTGAGAGGCAGACCCAGGGTGAAAATAAGTCCGTGCTCTTGATGGCTACACCTCTTTTAAAGGCTCTCCCTCACCTGGCAGGAAGGCACACCTGAAACCCGTCCTGTGGCGATGAGAATCACCGGCGAAGCTTGCGCAGCACAGCTTCCCAACGCCGCCCCGCATGCCCCGGAAATTCTTACTCAGTGTTCTCAACCCCGCCCCCAACGCCCCGGAAATTCTGACTCTAGGCTGGGACCAGAAATTGTCTTGTTAACATGGATGATAAGATTCAGGTGATTCTTATAATCAGGCAGCTATGGGAATAGTCTTAGATCAAGGGTCACCAGGGTAAAGGACCAGAGAATATTTTGTGTTGTCAGAGAGTCGAGTTGAATACTCAACTTAGTAGTAGTGCCACACAAGCAGCCAGAGATTATTTGCAAATGAATGGGCATGATTGTGATCTAATATTTTACTTATAGAAACTGGTGGCTGACTACAGTTTGCTGACCCCTATCTTAGACCATTCGCAATACCTTTTTTTTTCTTTTGAGATGGAGTTTCACTCTTGTTGCCCAGGCTGGAGTGCAATGGCACCATCTTGGCTCACTGCAACCTTCACCTTCCAGGTTCAAATGATTCTCCTGCATCAGCCTCCCCGGCAGCTGGGATTATAGGCACTTGCCACCACGCCCAGCTAATTTATGTTTATATATATATATTTATATTTATAAATTTATGTACATATTTTTATATATCAATATTATATATCATATTGATATATTTATATATAATACATTTATACATATATAATTTTTATACAGCTATATATTATGATATATAATATAAATATATATTATATATACTATATAAATATATATCAATATATGTATTGATACAAAAAGTATATATGTATAAATTTATAAATTTAAAAATCTAAATTATATATATTGTATATATACACACACATATATGTGTGTGTGTGTTTGTGTGTGTGTGTATGTATTATAAAACACATACAGAGAGAGAGTCGGGATTTCATTAAAATATATATAGAGAGAGAGGGAGAGAGAGAGACGGGGTTTCACCATGTTGGCTGGGCTGGTTTCAAACTCCCGACCTCAAGTGATCCACCCGCCTCAGCCTCCCAAATTGCTAGGATTATAGGCGTGAGTCATCGTGCCTGGCTTATAATACTGTTTTTACAAAGATGACTTTAATGCTTGCTAGTGGTCATCTCACTAAGGTTATGTCTTAATCAGGCCACTGATTTACAAGAGCATCTTTCAAACACCATGAAACATGACTCACATTGAAAGATAAAGTCAGGGCTGAATCTTCTCTCCCTCTTCCAGAAGCAGTACTTTAAATGTCAGATGGAGGTTGCACACTCTCCTCTGTCTACATAACTACCTGACATAGTGAGAGGACTTGGTAGGTCCAAGAACAGACAGATAAGCAAAACTTGCAACTTGTCATACTGGTGAATGTGGTAGGCAGAATTCTAAGATGGCCTCCAAGATTGGCATAACCTGGTGTAGACACACTTCTTCCAATTATTTAACCACACTGATTTAAGTGCTACTCTGAAAGGATTTTACAGGTGTAATTAAGGCCCCAAAGCAGTTGACCTTAAGGTAGAGCAATTATCCTTATAGGCCTGATTGAATAAACTGAGTCCTTGAAACCTAAGTTAGAGGTCAGAGACAGGTCAAAGGCAGTCAGAAAGAATCACTGTGGAATGAGAATTCAAGGTAGAGGGGAGAGTCTCCATTGTTGGTTTAGAGATGAAGGGGGCTGTGGGGCAAGGAAGGTGGGTGGCTTCTAGGAACTGAGAGTACCCCAGCTGACAGCCAGCAAGAAAGGGCTTCTAGTCCTGCAACCACAAGGAAATGAGTTCTGCCAACAACTACTGAGCTTGGAAGAAGATTCCAAGCCCCAGATGAGATCCGGAGCCCTGGCCAACACCTTGACATCGGCCTAGTGAGTCACTGAGCAGAGCAGAGAATTCAGCCACACCATGCCTATTCTTCTGACCTATAAAAATGAGCTCATACATTTTTATTAAACTGCTACATTTGTAGTAACCTGATACATAGCAATGAAAAACTAATACAGAGAGGCCTAGAGCTTTGATGTCTGAATTACTGCTGGTGATGATTAAGTCCAACAATTTCTGGTTTTAAATGAAAATGGAAGGGTCCCCCTGAAAGCCATATTCATTCATTGGACATGGATTCTCACCTAACTCGGGTGGAAGTGCAAGCCCTCCTGTTAGGAACATGACTGTCAAGATGCAGACTGTGATACTTGCAAACTTATTCCAACACACTTGTAATACAAAAAGTCTCAAACCAATTATCGGGATGAATGGATGAGAGGGTATAAGGAGATAAAAAAGGAGTTTACATCTTGGACAAGATACAGATATTTGAAAAGTTAACTTTTAGGCAAGTATGATAATTGAAGTAAAAGAAGACTCTACCAGAGCTCAGAAAACAGGGCAGTTAATTCTGAACAAGAGTTAGAGCTTACATGATAGGACACAGTGTAAACATAAGAATAGAAACATACAGTATTTTAAAGGACTAGGATGAGGCTTCAAGTGGAAAATGGTGGGGATTACAGAGCTTTGAACTACGCTCTTTACACAATGAACCACCCACGGCCCCTCAAACTCCTCCTGCATTCCAGGATTTAGTAGCTCTGACCACCACGTAATCTTCTGGGGTACCTATTATTGTGCTTTTTTTTTTTTAACTCCCTCATGAAGATGGCTGATGTTCAGTTGAGTCCAGAGAAGCATATGATTTGCCTGCTGATGTCTGGGGTTTCCCCTGCTGAACGCATGAGAAGTAATTCAGCATCAAAGATCATTCAGCCATAGATGTGAGAGCTAGGTCACCTTATTGCAATTACAATAGCCAGTGTCCTCTTAAAATTTTCCCCAGAGCAAAATACAGAGATGGAGAAGAGTGGAGGGAATGAAGGAGCATGGGCCTAATATAGCAGAATTTCTGTTGGCACCGGCTCCCAAGCAGCCTTTTAACAGAGATGTTTAATTGATCTTTATTGAGCAGAACCTTCCCTTCTGCTTATAAAAGAAATGATCACTCTTCCCCCGTGGTTTTTCTCCGAAGAAGTTAATAGCCTCGGTTTTCTCTTACAGCAGAGATTTTTAATGACTGGGAGACTATCATAAATAGAGTTTATTGTCCAAAATACAAGCCACGTTCTAATCAGCCCTCACTCACCGCTGAGACTGGCTCCCTTGCATCTGTTGATTTTCGAAGGGACTTTTCCCAGCTGACAAGTGCATTGTTCCTGCCACTCAGGGTCTTCTGTCCAATTAACAAATGCCTTCAGCAAAGTAATCCATAGGCGTTTGCCAAAGACGCTTGAGGATGCTATAATATGTATCGATTTGAGCCTCTCAGGCAGTGGCTCCCAGGTGAGGCCTGAGAGCTGGACCCTAATCATCTGCACACATGGCACAAGAATATTTTGCAGGTATAAAGAGGATCATTTTATACTTCCAGCATTCAGAGACACTCCAGTGTGCATAGAGCCGCTGCTTGGTAGCTATGAAGAGTGGTTGAGAGCAAAAGTGATACTTTCCAACTTACTTCAGTTCGTTGTTAAAGGGCTTTATTGGCATTAGGATTCCTTCTTGAAACAATCTTCAAAGAAAACAAACAGGTATTAAAATTTCCATGTTACAGCTAGAAAATTGTGGATTCAGTGTTCCTCCTAGTAGACTCTTTGAGAAATAGTTATCAGTAAACTAGAGACTAGTGCTTGCTGCTACAGCGAACTATTGTTATCCCGGGATCGTTCTAGAGCTACAGACTTTCTCTGCTCCGCTTTCTGTCTGCTGGCTTTGCCCTCGTCACCTGCCACTCCCTCCCCACCCCTCCAAGTTGCCATCTTAAGTGCAGTAGGCACTGTGGCCATAATTTATAAACAACATTTCCCTGTTGTATGAAAATGACATGATCTTAGGTGGACAACACGACAAAAATGTTTAAAATCATGATTATCCACAAAAATCTAAGATATGTGATCATTGTCAGAGTGTGGCTCTAACATGACCCTAAACAGCTAGAAAAGGCAAGTGAAGGGAGGGAAACATCTACTCTTTATTGGCATGGGAACATAATTAAGGCAGGTGCAAAACTGGCCCTGAGCTCTTACCCTGAATCTTATGGGGAAGGAGAAGGGAGGAGGCTTTATGCCTGAGATTTTGGTTCTCATTTCACCTGGTTTCACAGTTAAACACAGTCTACGCCAGGCTTTTTTTTTTTTTTTTTTTTTTAGACACAGCCCTACTCTGTCGCCCAGGCTGGAATGCAGTGGCGCAATCTCAGCTCACTGCAACTTCCACCTCCCGGGTTCAAGCGATTCTTCTGCCTTAGCCTTCCAAGTAGCTGGGATTACAGGCACACACCACCATGCCTGGCTAATTTTTGTATTTTTTTCTAGAGAGGGTATTTCACCATGTTGGCCAGGCTAGTTTTGAACTCCTGACCTTTGGTGATCTACCTGCCTTGGCCTCTCAAAGGGCTGGGATTGCAAGCATGAGCCACCACACCCAGCCTATGTTATTAGGTTCTTTCCCAGTGTTATGAAATGAATTGTGTCCCCCTAAAACATTCATCTGTTGAAGCCCTAACTCCCAGAACCTCAGAATGTGACTGCATGGGTGATGGGGCCTTTAAAGAGGTAATTAAGTTAAAATAAGTCCAATAGGGTGGGTCCTAATCCAATCTGACCAGTGACCCTACAAAGAAGAGGAGACACCACGGATGTGTGAACACAGAGAAAAAGCCATGTGGGGACGCAGTGAGAAGTGGTGTCTGTGAGCCAAGGAGAGACGCCCCAGGAGAAACCAAACCTGCCAAAACTTTGATTTTGGACTTCCAGCCTCTGAAACTGTGAGAAAATTAATTTCCAATTGTAATTATTTTTTCTATTCCCATATAGACATCATTTTCTTTTAGAGAGCCTCTCCCTGCTATTTAGGTTGGTATCAGGAACAGAGCAGGGATTGAAACTCAGTCTCTCTGGCTTGAGATAGGAATCTACAATTGTCTGAGTCTTGAGCCCATGTGCCCATCTGTTACCTGGCAGACACTGCATCCAACCCATCCTCATATCCTCTCCAACAATTGTTCTTAAACTTCATCCAGAGAACAGCCTACACAGCATCTTAAAACATGATTGCAGATCCTTCCCCAGACTCAGGCTTTAAGAGTCAGCGGATCAGGGGTGTGCCCTGAGAATGTGCATTTCTAATAAGACTCCAGGTAACTCTCCTGCTGCTGCTCCACACTGGACCTCACTTTGAGAACCACAGGCAGCAGGCAGTGCCTTACTCATAAACGTACAAAGATAGAATTATTTATTTGTCTCTTGCCCTCCCCCGACTCTAAGCTCTTGCAGATCAGACTTTATTGTTCAACATTTTTCTGCTGTATGGTCCGGGGACTAGAGTGAGCTTCTCCAACCAGTGGCCCATGGGCCACATGTAGCCCAAGATGGCTTTGAATGTAGCCCAATACAAATTCATAAACTTTCCTTTTTTTTTTTTTTTTTTTTTTGAGACAGAGTTGCTCTTGTCACCCAGGCTGGAGTGCAATGGTGTGATTTTGGCTCACTGCAACCTCCAGCTCCTGAGTTCAAGTGATTCTCCTGCCTCAGCCTCCCAACTAGCTAGAACTACAGGCATGTGCCATGACGTCTGGCTATTTTTGTATTTTCAGTAGAGACAGAGTTTCACCATGTTGGCTAGGCTGGTCTCAAACTCTTGACCTCAGGTGATCTGCCCACCTCAGCCTCTGAAAGTGCTGGGATTACAGGTGTGAGCCACTGCGCCCAGCCAACTTTCTTAAAACACTATGAGATTTGTTTAAGATTTTTTTTTTTTTTTTAGCACATCAGTTATTTTTAGTGTTAGCGTATTTTATGTGTGACTCAAGACAATACTGCTTCTTTCAATGTGACTCAAGGAACAAAAAGATTGGATACCTCCAGTGGTAGGTGCCTGTTATGGGTTCCATTGTAGCTCTGCCCCAACCCTGCCCCTTGCCAAATTCACATGTTGAAGGCCTAACTCCCAGTACCTTAGAATGTGAGTATGTTTGGAGCTAGGTCTTTAAAGAGGCAATTAAGTTAAAACAAGGTCACTAGGGTGTGCCCTGATCCAATTTGACTGGTGTCCTTATAAGAACAGGACATTTGGAAACACCAGGAGACACCAGACACAGGCACACACACAGAGGGATGACAATGTCCACACAGTGAGAAGGTGGCATTTACAAGCCAAGAAGAGAGGCCTCAGAAGAAAGCAAGCCTGACAGCACCTTGATCTTGGACTTCCAGCCCCAGACCATGAGAAAATAAATTCCTATTGTTTAAGCTCTCTGGTTGCTGGGCTCTGCCATATTTTGTTATGGCAGTCACGGCTAACTAATGCCATTGTTATGGGATCCTTGGCATGCCGCTTTGCCAGCTGGAAACCCTGTGGCCAGTGGTGCCTTTGTCCGAGTTTTGCTCTGAGCTGCTGGGCTTGTTCCACCCACTCAGCCTGGCAGGCTGCACTCAGCTCACGCTACTGGCCTGGATCCCACGCCTGCCAAGGGTGAGCCAGGCGCAAAGTGTTGAGGGGTGTGTGAACAAGCATGGGGTCCAGGCCATTGTGCACAGCCAGGCACACCGGCTGCAGCAAGGCACTGGGCAGCCCCAGACACGAGCATGAGCACCAGCTCCCTGTGAAGCTGGGGTTAGACCAGGTATACCACAGGCAACTTCCACAGCTGACACCAGGGAACACAGTGGCACCCAGAAGCTTGGAGACGTCAGGAACTGCAGAGCCTTAAAGAGTGTCCCAGCCCTGGCTCCTAGGTCTGGGATCTCCTAGAGAGCTCCTAGGTCTGGGCTCCTCGAAGGGCTGCAGCTCTTCTTTCCTTTTCTCTTCTCTCCCTGTCACCCTCGATGCGGTGAACAAGAGGTGTATTTCAGCTTTGTTACAGCTCTTTTATCCCTGCCATTCGGCGGGTCCTGAGATCTTGTCTTGCATCCAGAAAGAATGAGGTACACAGACAAGTGGAGGGTGAGCAAGACAAAGAGGAGCTTTGCTGAATGATAGAACGGCTCAGAGGAGACCTGCCGTGGGTAGCACCTCTCTGTAGCCAGGGTGTCCCGACAAGTATTCAGCTGCTGGCAGAGAGGGTAGCTCCTGTCTGCAAGCAGGTCCTCCCATCATCTCTTCAGCTCTCAACAGAGAGAAGACCCTGGGGTGGAGAGTTCCTCTCTGCAGCTAGTCAACCCATTGTATCTTCTGGTCTTACTGAGTCTGGGCCCTTTTATGGGCCTCAGAGGGGAGGAAGTGTGTGCTGATTGGTCCATGGGAGGCCATGGGTGTGCCTGGAAAAAGCACCACAAGTTTCCGCTCATATTCGAAGGACAAGCAGCCAGGCCCCCCTTCAGGCTCTACCCGGCTTGAAGGTGGGATTTCACTGGGGACCCGCCCCTTCCACCCAGGAGCAGTCTGCCTCCTGCCACCTCCATGGCACCCATGTTGTTTGTGCCAAGGGGCACCTGTAGGCCAGCACCAAGCTGCCCTCAGCACCCCCTAGGGCTTCCCTCCCATCCTTGCTGGTGCCCAAAGTCCGGAGGGGGCCAAGGTGGCAGGGGCCCCAGCCTTGCTCCAAGATTGGAGCAGGCACCAGGAGTGGGGAGAGGCCAGGCCGGGGGGGCAAACAACTCTGATCCTGTGGGGGGATATGGGGGGCTTTTTCCAGGCCCTCGAGAATACAGAGATGCCTGGGTCCACAGCCATGACTTGGGTGGCTGCAGCTGCACCTCAGAGGGTGGAGCTCTTGCCTTCTCCTGGCTCCTACTGGCCCCGTGGCGTGCAGCACTGTCCCAGGCCCAGCTCCACCTCGGGGCCCCTCTCTGCCCACCCCTCCGTGCTGGACTGCGCTGCTCCCACAGCCACTCCTACAGTCACTGCCCGTGCCTTCCTGCTACACAGCCAGCATGATGGCAGCAGCCAATCTGGATGGCTCGCCACCGCCATCAACAGTACCTAAAACATGAATGTGAAAGGAAGCCTAGGTTAGCTAACACCTATGAGGTGTTTACTACATGCCAAAAGCTGATCTGGACACATCACATGTATTAACTCAATCCCACCAAAACCCTATGACATGTGCACTATTGTTATCAACCCCATTTTACAGATGAGAAAACTGAGGCACAGAGAGGTTCAGTGGAAACTGACCATGCATCTGGCAAGTGGAAAAGCTGGGATTGGAACCTAGTCACCAGCCTGAGAATTCTCTGTTCTGTCTCAAAATTACTGCCCCTATCCCCCAATTGATTATCCACAAAACCTTCCAAAACTGGTCTTGGAGGCAGTGTGGATGGTAAATCTGAGGATACTGTGTCCCGCTCTGGAGAGTCAAGGAATCACAAGTTGGGAAGCTTTGGAGAGACCAGGAAAGCTGGCTCATCTCAGAGGCCACAGGATGAAAAGAGACCCCTGATGAACTGCGGCCTGATGAGCTGTGGCCTCCAGGTCAGAAAGGCTTTTCCCAGGATGGCTGCCACCCTGCCAGGGACATGGGCTGTTGTCAGGTGGCTTTATGTTCCTCTGGGCATGTTGACCCCAGCAGGCACTTAGGCTGTGCCATAGGCTGCTGGGGCATAATGTCAGAAATGGCTCACTTCTTCCCCAGCAGTCATTTATTCAGGACAAGCAGAGAAGAGTTGTCAGACGGAGACACAGAGAACCCTGCCTTCATCCTCTGGACCAGGGCTTCCCAACCTCAGCACTAGTGTCGTTGTCAGCTGGGTAATTCTTTGTCGTGGGGGGTTGCTGTACACACTGTAAGATGTTTCATAGCATCCCCAGCCTCTACCAACTAGATGCAAGAAGCACATTGCCTACTTGTGACAACCAAAAATGTCTCTAGACATGGCCAAAGATCGCCTAGGGGACAAAATTACTCCTGTTGAGAAGCAGGCTTCTACATTATAAGAGAAACTGAAAAAAATACCACTTTAAGATATTTATTTCCATCTGTCAGAAAGTTATCATAAGATATATAAACATTCTTTGTTGTTTTCTTGAGACAGGGTCTTGTTCTGTCACCCAGGCTGGAGTGCAGTGGCACGATCTCCACTCACTGCAACCTGTGCATCCCAGCTTCAAGCAATCCTCCCACCCCAGCCTCCTGAGTAGCTGGGACCACAGGCACATACCACCCACGCCCGGCTAATTTTTGTATTTTTTTGTAGAGACAGGGTCTCGCCATGTTGCCCAGGCTGTTCTCAAACTCCTGAGCTCAAGCAATCCACCTGCTTTGGCCTCACAAAGTGCTGGGATTACAGGGATGAGCCACCACACCTGGCAAGATATGTAAACATTCTACATCTATGGTATCAATTGGGCTGTCTTAGAGGCACCTCCTACCCCCGCATCCCCTACCCTTGCACAGTGCACAACCTGCCCAATTGTACGTGGCAGTCCTCCTCCCCTTCTCTTTCTCCTCAAGCCTGAAAGGAGAATGAGGCTAATCTGCCCTGCCTTTGATCATTTCTTTCTACTTCACAAATTTCTGAGATGCTAAAGGAAACCCAAGAGCTGACGATAGCATCAAAATTGAAGCTCCCTTGAGGTTTGGTTTGGGATTGATCTTTCTCCACCCTGGGGTGAAGATTCAGAAAATAAATCCCATACTGATCCTTCTGATTTTCTAGTCTAGCCACAAATGTGTGACAGGCATGAAATGCTAATCACATTTTTTTTCTCTCTCATTGCTGAAGCAATAGATAAAACAATTTTATAGCTGTGTTCTGCTATCCCTAAAACAGGCAGTATTAATTAGGAAATAAAGCAGTGACATGGTGTGTGTTAACGGGCTATTAATGCCTGCCGTGGGTGCCCCGCACCGCCTGAAGCCAAAGGCCGAGAGATTTCCACCACCTAGTAAGTGCTCTAATAGCCAATTAAAGCCTATCCTGAATCGGCTCCTTTCTCTTGGTCAGGAGTTTTTTCAATTTAAAAAGTCATGAAGTTTCCAAGTAAGCATAGATTTAGTTTTAATGCAAGTTCCTTCTCTCTTCCTGCAGTAAAAGGGAAATCCACCTACAGAGAATAAGGGAGAGAAATCAAGGGAAGGCCTAGGATTACAGGGACTGACATACCTGCCCTTGTAGCAATTCTTAGACCCTGTTTGCTGGATGCAAGGGGTCCCTACTGTGGGGTTATTTACACCAGCCATCCCCTTCCTGTTTATCCAAGCTTCAGAAAGAAAGGAGACAATTTTTGGAGGAGCTTTTGTTTTAGAGTATATTTAGTCCTGTTTACACTGTGTCTTCTAACAATGCCTGTCTTCTAATAAAAATAAGAGCTGAAGGCTGGTAGCATTGGCTCACACCTGTAATCCCAGCACTTTGGGAGACCGAGGTGGGCGGATCACGAGGTCAGGAGCTCGAGACTAGCTTGACCAATATGGTGAAACCCAATCTCTACTAAAAATACAAAAATTAGCCAGGCATGGTGGTATGCACCTGTAATCGCAGCTACTCAGGAGGCTGAGGCAGAGGTTACAGTGAGCCCACATTGCACCGTTGCACCCCAGCCTGGGCAACAAGAGTGAGACTCCATCTCAAAATGAATAAATAAATAAATAAGTAAATAAGAAAATAAGAAAATAAATAAATAAAATAAGAGCTGAGGTAATGTGCACTGATGCTTACTTTGTTCTGGTGATGCTATGGGTATACATCTATTATCTAACTTAATCCCCAAAACAGCCTTCTGGGGAGCGGTCTATTATTATGCCCATGCTGCTGATGGAGAGAAAGGCACAGAGAGGTTAAATAACTCACCCAAGATCGTACAGCTAGCAACTGGGAGAATCAGTTTTTAAACCCAGATCATCTACCTCCTATTCTAGTAACATGGAGCTGGAGTCAAAGCCTACAGGGCTCTTCTCACCTAGACTTTGTGGTACAGGCCAACGCTCATGAAGCAGGTGGATTATAGTATTCACCTTGCAGACATTTTCTGCTCCTGGGGTCAGAATGCAAAATCAACACACAGAAATCAATTGTATCTCTATACACTAACAATGAACAATCTGAAAAAGGAAATTAAGAAAATAAAGCCATATATAATTACATCAAAAAGAACAAAATAGGCCGGGCGCGGTGGCTCAAGCCTGTAATCCCAGCACTTTGGGAGGCCGAGGCGGGTGGATCACGAGGTCAAGAGATCGAGACCATCCTGGTCAACATGGTGAAACCCCGTCTCTACTAAAAATACAAAAAATCAGCTGGGCATGGTGGCGTGTGCCTGTAATCCCAGCTACTCAGGAGGCTGAGGCAGGAGAATTGCCTGAACCCAGGAGGCGGAGGTTGCGGTGAGCCGAGATCGTGCCATTGCACTCCAGCCTGGGTAACAAGAGCGAAACTCCGTCTAAAAAAAAAAAAAAAAAAAAAAAAAAAAAAAAAAAAAAATACCTAGGACTAACCAAGGAAGAAAAACACTTGTATTCTACAAACTACAAAACAAAACTGAAAGAAATTAAAGAATATACAAATAAGTGGAAAGACATCTGATGTTCATGGACTGAAAGACTTAATATTGTTAAAATATCCATATTACCCAAAGCAATCTGTAGGTCTGACACAGCTCCTACCAAATCCTCAATGGCATTTTCTTTTTCTTTTTTTTTTTTGGCAGAAATGGGGGGGATATTTCTAAAATTTATATGGAATCCCAAAAAACCCTGAATAACCAAAACAATCTCAAGAAAGAAAAACAATATAGAGGCCTGATGTTTCATGATTTCAAAACATATTACAAACTTAACAGTAATCAAAATAGAATGGTACTTGAGTAAGGACAAACACATGGACCAATGGAACAGAATAAAGAATCCAAAAATAAGCCCTCACATACAAGGTTAAATGACCTTCCACAGGGGTGCCTAACTACACAATGCAGAAAGGATAGTCTTTTTAATAAATGATGCTGTAAAAATGGAATATTCCCATGCAAAAGAAAGAAAGTGGGCCCTTACCTTATACCATATAAAAAATTAACTCAAAATTAATTAAAGACCTAAGTGTAAAATGTGCAACTATAAAACTTCTAGAAGAAAACATAGGGGAAAGGCTTCATGACGTTGGATTTGGTTTGGCATGACTTTTTGTATACAACACCAAAAGCACAGGCAACAAAAGCGAAATAGATAAATGTGATTACACAAACTTTAAAACTTCTGCCCATCAAAATAAACAGTCAGAAAAAAGGCAATACAGAATGGTAAGAAATATTTGTAAACCACATAATATGGTAAATAACTGGATTAATATCCAGATTATTTAAACTGTAACTGAGCAATAACAAAAATAACCCAGCATTTTGGGAGGCCGAGGTGGATGGATCACCTGAGGTCAGGAGTTCAAGACGAGCCTGACCAACATCATGAAACCCTGTCTTCTACTAAAGATACAAAACTTAGCCAGGCATGGTGGCATGTACCTGTAGTCCCAGCTACTCTGGACGCTGAGGCAGGAGAACTGCTTGAATGCAGGAGGATGAGTTTGCAGTGAGCTGAGATCATGCCACTGCATTCCAACCTCAGTGACAAGAGCAAAACTCAGTCTCAAAAAAAAACTTTTTTAATTAAAATTTAAAAATGGACAAACAATATACATAGATATTTTTCCAAATAAAATACACAAATGGACATCAAACATATGAAAAAATGTTCAACATTCCTAACCATCCAGGAAATGCAAATCTAAACCACAATGAGATATCACTTCACACCAATTAGGAAAACGACCACGAAGAAAACAGAAAACAACGAGCATGCACAAAAACTGGAACCCTTGTGCACTATTAGTGGGAATGTAAAATGGTGCAGCTGCTATAGAAAACAGTATGAAGATTCTTCAAAAAAATTAAAAATAGAATCGCTATATGATCCAACAATCTCACTTCTGAAATATATCCAAAATAATTAAAAACAGGGTTTCAAATGGACATTGTATACTCATGTTCATAGCTGCATTATTCATAATAGCCAAGAGGTGGAAGCAACCCAAATGTGATTGATGGATGAATGGATAAACAAAATGGGGTCCATACACACAATGGAATATTCTTTTTTTTTTTTTTTTTGGGACAGAATTTTGCTCTTGTTGCCCAGGCTGAAGTGCAATGGTGCGATCTTGGCCCACCGCAACCTCCAGACCTCTTGGGTTCTGCCTCAGTCTCCCAAGTAGCTGGGATTACAGGCATATGCCACCACACCTGACTAATTTTGTATTTTTAGTAGAGAAGAGATTTCTCCATGTTGGTCAGGCTGGTCTTGAACTCCCGATCTCAGGTGACCCGCCCACCTCAGCCTCCCAAAGTGCTGGGATTACAGACGTGAGCCACCGCACCCGGCTGGAATATGATTTTGCCTTTAAAGTGAAGAAAATTATATCATATGCAACAACATGGATGAATCTTGAGGACATTTTGCTCAGTGAAATAAGCAAGTCATACAAAAACAAATACTGCATATGAAATATCTAACACAGTCAAACTCTTAGAAACAGGAAGTGAGGTGGTGGTTGCCAGGGGTTGGGAAGGAAGGGAAGAAGAATGGTAGTTGTTCAATGGGTATAGAGTTTCAATTTAGCAAGTTGAAAAAGCTCTAGAGATCTGTAGTATAACACTGTGTGTAGAGTTAACGCTACTGTTCTAGACACTTAAAAATAGTTAAGATGGTAAATTTTGTTATGTGTTTTTTACCACAACAAAAAGAAACTGACATCAAAGGCAGCACAAGGCAAAGGTGAGAAGTGAATTCATATTGTGGAGTCTCTGAATTTGGAGATTTAAAGAAAAAGGAATCTGTTTTTCTGGGTTGGTTAAAACACAGTACCACCACAAGTAGGAGGGAGTGAACAGAGGGCGTCTCAAGGTCCCTTCTGGACTTAGGATTTAATGCCCATTTATTGAGAACCTCTTGGTGCATTTGCTCAGTACTATATCAAGATGGAGTTGTTCTATGTGCCCTAAAAGCTTATGATCTAAAAAGGCTCGAGAAACGGGGGAGACATAAAAAATGCCAGAACAATGCAACAACCTTAATCAGACTGTCTTTGCTTTTCTCTGCTCCTAAGTCCCTGGCTTTAAATTTAATATTGTGTCATGTCTTTATTTTTCTTGAGTTTTCTTAAAAGATCATATAAAGATTTTCTTCCACGCTAAGGCTTTTATATTGTATTTTTCTTTAAATAGAGTATGGTACATTTACCCTTCATCGGACGGTTGCTTATAACTCACCTTGCTTTATTAAGAATGCTGCTAGAGGTTTCTATGCCCCTAGTAATAAAAATGTATTTTCAGGCCCATTCAAACCAATGAAATTCTGAGTTTTTAGAGCACAAGATAATGAAAATTCTCTAGATCGGTGTCTTTTAGTACTTTTAATCTGTTAACAGACCCTGAGTGTCTTGGATGAAAGGTACTCTAGCGTGAATTGCTATCGTTAATAGCATTCCATCCAGGTAACTCTTGATTATTCCAATTTCTCACAAATTTGGACACTTTTACTGCCTCTATAACATCTCTAGGGGGTGAGAAGGAGAAGGGACCTGGGCAATATATTTCTCAAAATATACATAGAAATATAATTGCACAAGAAAGCATTACAAATAATGGATGAGTAGCAAGGGAATGCCAATAATAGAACTCAGGTAGCAAGACAACACTCGTCACAAAATGTCCCCTCACCAAAACAGATTGAGAATCCTTAGGGACCACCAAGCCAGAGATGAAGATTTATAGAAATCTGGGAGGTTTGAAAAGTGAGAGGTTTTGTGACCTCCTTGAGTGAGATAGCAATTACCTTCAAAAATTGCAAAAATAGTTCCAACTTGTCTCCTCCTTGTATCCTCCCCTTCAGCAATGTGACTTTACAGCTTCTCCCATCAAGAGATGGAGTCTGTTTCCCCATCCTGTGAATCTGGGTTGAATCTGACTTGCTATGGTCAATAGAATGCAGCAGAAATGGCCGGGCGCAGTGGCTCATGCCTGTAGTTCCAGCATTTGGGGAGGCTGAGGCAGGCGGCCAGCTTGAGCCCAGGAGTTCAAGACCAGCCTGGGCAACATGATGAAACCCCATCTCTAGAAAAAAATACAAAAAAATAAAAATAAAAAAAAACAGGGAGTGGTGGCACGCACCTGTAGTCCCAGCTATTTGGGATGCTGAGGTAAAAGGATTGCTTGAGCCTGGGAGGTTGAAGCCACAGCGACCTGAGATCACACCAGTTCACTCTAGCCCAGGTGACAGTAAGATCTTGTCTCAAAAAAGAAAAAAGAATGTAGCAGAAATGATGGTGGGCCACTTGGGAGCCTAGGCCTCTGGAAGACTTGTATCTTCTACTCTCCCACGTGGAGCCCTGCTGCAGCCACAGGCAAAAGCCCCAGCGACCTGCTGGACTATGAGAGACAAGTGGCCCATCAGCCCCATTAGCTGCACTGATAGCCAACCCCTAGCTGACCCCACAGATGCAGAAGCAGTTCCAGCCAGGATCAGCTTCGTTTTGGGAAAGAATTAAGAGTATGTGAATATGCTGTATGAGCTCCTCTGCAAACATAAGATATTATTTATCAAAAGCATTTTTGTTATTTTCAATCCCTGTGTAGACATAGTGAAAATAGCACTCCAATGATTATTAGAGAGTAAATGATGTGAATTGAAATTGAGGGTAAAATAAAATGATCTATCCAAACTCACAAAATGTTTTATGTATTATATATGAATATATTAAATATATAAATTAATATATATATTAAATTTTAATTAACTTTTAAAAGTAAAATTAATTAATAAGTTATTTTAAAGTTAATTTTAAAATTGATCAAATAATTTAAAATTACTAATTAAATTATATATTTATATTTATATAAATATATATATTTATATAAATATATATGAGACTGTATAAATATATAAATATGTATTTTAAATATATTTAATATAAAATATATTTTCATCCAAGAAGAATATATTTCAGACAATCATCTGAAGAAAACAGACTTGGATGAGAAAACAGTCTAAAGAATAACAGCAGTGAAGAAACAAGTCAATTTAACAGCAACTGGTGCCTCTATGATATAACGGGAATTATATGTTTGGTTCTTTGTATAATTTTGATCACAAATCCATTATATGAGTTGTACATATTTGGAGGAAAACAAAGCATTAATATTATCAATAAAGAAATACTGATTTCTTTATTGGTAGCCTAGGGCAGGAAGTTACTCCCCATGTTAAAATGACTGACAGGGCAACTCAAGGAGGTGGATATGAAGCTTTACTAGGGTTTGGCAGTAGGAAGAATCAGGGGACTATCCCTGGGCTGGTACTGACCTTCCTAAGAAATGAAAAGGACAGAAACCTGACTGAAGTCAAAACAGAGAGCCATGAAAGGCAAGGCTGGGTATGTAACATGTGGATCCCAGCATGTGTGACTCTACGTTTCTGAGGCTCTGTGTGGCTGCTATTTCTTCCATCTTCCATGACGCCTATCAGTATGAATAACTCAGGGCTGGCTCACTCAGGTGGCCTCATCACTTCCACCTATTCATAGAGCTAACAGTCACTTGCTCAAAGTAAATCCATCTCCCTGGGCTTATAGCCACTAGGGAGGGATGAGACCACCAGGATTCGGGAGAAACACAGGTTGTCACTAACAACCTGATGAGAAGGAGGAAGACACACTCAGTGGAGCAGCTGGACTGATGACATGGAATTGAGTTCTAAAGGCCCAAGGGGAGTGGAAGTAGGAAAAGAACAAGGGAAGGGCGATCGTGAGGATACAGCCAAGTCCGTAATATGGATATTTAATTTATATATCCTATATAAACTCAATTAATTTGTTCTGAATTAAAAAGAGAGAAAATGATTATTGAAACCACATCCGTGATTTCATTCACCATTCTGCTCAATGAGCTCAGAGCCTAGGGTCGGGGGAAATAGGGAATGTCAATCTCTGTTCTCTCAGGAAGCCCCAGTCCTCAGAGGCTCTCATTCCAGAAGCATCTTGCTTTTTGCACTTTTCAAGTGAAGGGTGACAGAATATGCATCCCAAAATATGCCATTTCGGTATAGGAATTATTGTGAGCAAAAGGTACTTTAAAAATGGCAGATGCAAGAAGAACATCTTAATCTTTCCATTTCTTTCTAAAAGCAGAAGATAAAAACTCCTTCACGAAAGATGCACCAGTCAATGGGGAGTCATGGCAAGGAGATTTCTGTACACAGAGACCTTGTTCAAATAATTCTTATCTTCTTTTGGCCTCCCCATATAATTTAGTTACTTTTCCACAGTTGCCTCTCTTTGTTCAACCTAATATAAAAGTGTTTGGGTTTGGCCACTTCTTTGGGGCTTCATTTCTTTGTAAGGACTCTCACGTCATGTAAAACTGAAATGCTTATCTTCTGTTCATCTACCTTACGCCAGTTTAGTTCTCAAGCCCAGCCATGACCCTAAGAGGGTATAGGTAGAGTTATATCTGCTCTACACAAGCAAAATTATTCCTAAGGGCAAGCGACCCCTTCATCTGGTTCTCGAAGAAACAGCAGTCTCTCCTAATTCTAAGGGAAGAATTGACTACTTTGGCTCTTTGAGAAACAATCATGTAGGCTTCCCAAACGGTATAGGCCTAGGGAATCATTCAAAAATAATTAACCATTATCAATGGGATTTTTTTGGTCGCCATAGTAGGAAGGGAAGGATAGGAAGAGATTTGTTAAAGGCTACAAAATTACAGCTAGACAGAAAGCATAAGTCCTAATGTTCAATACTACTATAGAATGACTATATTAATGATGATATATAGTTTCAAATAGCCAGAAGAATATTGAACAGTCCCAACACAAAGAAATGATAAATGTTTGAGATAATGGATATGCTAATTACCCTGATCTGATCACTATACATTATATATACCAAAATATCGCCATGTACCCCATGAATATGTATAATTATTATTTGTCAATCAAAAAAATAAAATTTATCACTGGGCACTGTGATACGTACCTATAGTCCCAGCTACTCAGGAAGCTGAGGCAGGAGGGTCTCTTGAGCTCACAAGTTCAAGGCCAGCTTGAACAATATAGCAAGACCCCATTTCTGAAAAAATATGGTAATTTTTTAAAAAAGAAACTAACCTTCCCATCGCATATGACTTACATATACTGAAAGAGAAGAGAAAGAAAGGCAAGTGAATCAAGGGCTGCAGACCCAAGGAGAGAGTTTGTGAAAAGCAACAGAAAGGGAACGTCCAGTTAGTGGCCTCCTAGGGAAGACAGGAGCCCAGCCTTTCGTGGGCTCAGCAGGCCATCTTCTCTTCCTGCATCCTACACTTTCCTTCTCTGCTGACTCCTTCCTGCCCACGTTGAAATAGCCACAGGCTCCCCTGGGGGAAATGCCCTCTGTCTCGTCTGTCCTTGGCATCCCTCTGTTCAGTCCTCTAGTATTTCCCTTCACCACGGGGTTTCTTGACCTGGCTTCTGTTGCGCCCCTCCCCTCTCCCCTTCAGTCCACTGCAGTCTGGTTTCTGCCCCGCTCTTCTACAGGAACTGCTCTCCTTGAAGCCCATGACGATTTGTTTGTTGACAAATCCCAAGCACAAGGTCTCACTTCTTATCTTTTGTGACTTCCAAGCAGAGTTGAACCTCTCAGATGATGCCTCTAGCTTGAAAACAGCTCTTTCCTGGATTTCTGCGCTGATACCTTCCCGATTGTTTTCTCCCTCCAGTCATGCCCTCTCAGTCCTCTTCTGAGCTTCTCTTTTCCGTTGGTGTTTCTCAGGTTCTGGGTCTGGTCCTCTGTTCTCCTCCTTGGCTGTCTCTCTGGAGGATCTCCTCCACTCCCCCAGCTGAAATCTGTCTCCCTCCAAGACCTCTCTCCACAGCTTTAGACCTCTATATATGACTTCCTGTGAAATATCTCCCTTTGAATGTCTCATACAGACACTTGAAACTCAACTCACCCGTATCGATGTTCGGTCAGAAAAACGGCCCATGAAAGGTCATTTGGTGAAGCATATTTCCTCTGATGATGGAAAAGCCAAAAGGCCAAACAGGAGGTCAAGACAGCCCACAGAGTCACAACAGGTGGAAGCCACCAGCCACCCCATGGCTGGGGGGGACTGAGGGAGACGGTGTGGCCACAGCCCTAGCACAGAGCTGCCTGGTGAAGGCGGGGACTCCAGAGACATTAACACTGCCACAGCCGCAGCTGCTGGAACAGCCTAAGTAGACACGGGAGGAAACACGCTGGCTTCTCTCGCTTCTGTTCTCCAGCCTCCTGCCAATGCTTTCCATTGGCTGAACCTACCTAGAAGAGTTGGCAGGGAGCTCTGAGAGGTGGCATTTTCAGGGCCAGCCCCTTGTGACACTGAACAGAGCAGTGGAAAGCCAGGGACTGCATCTGAATCAAACAGGCAAATGATGCACAATACCCACCTCTTCCTTTGTCCCCTATTCCAGTGAGTGGACCATCTTATAGTGCATGGTATTAATATTTTAATATTTCATTTTGTGGCTGGGCACGGGTGGCTCACGTCTCTGTTCCCAGTACTTTGGGAGGCTGAGTTAGGTGGATCACCTGAGGTTGGGAGTTCGAGACAAGCCTGACCAACGGGGAGAAACCCCGTCTCTACTAAAAAATACAAAATTAGCCTGGTGTGGTGGTGCATGCCTGTAATCACAGCTACTCGGGAGGCTGAGGCAGAAGAATCGCTTGAACCCAGGAGGTAGAGGTTGTGGTGAGCCGAGATCATGTCACTGCACTCCAGCCTGGACAGCAAGAGCAAAACTCCATCCCCCACCTCAAAAAAATTATTTTTTGAATGTGCCATAGTTTATGGAACCCATTTCCTCTGTTTGAGCATTTTAGGTAGTTCCTAATGCATGAGCAAGTATAAATAATTCTGTCATCAAATATGTATTTTCACATTGTTAGAAGTATATCTTCAGAATAAATTCCTAGACATGGGGTTGCCAGGTCAAATGTTAAATACACATGTATTTGTTAAGATGTTGCCAAATTGCCTTTCATCAGAGTTATACCTTTTTGTATTCCCATCAACAATATATGAGAGTGCTTGTTCCTGAGGCCACTTGTAAGAATGACAGCCTCTGGAGGGTACCATATCGCTTGTATATTTTGAGTATCACATACCAACTCTCTTAAGAGAAAGTCAAATGAAAAATGAACCCTCAAATATACCCGAATTGCTCATCTCTCCTTAATCGCTTTTTTAAAAAAATTAACCCATGCTCTACCATTCAGATCTTAGCTCAAATGTTACCTCCCACCTCCCAGGTTGGATGGTACCCCTCTGACATACAGTCTCACAGCTTCAAATGGCTTTAGATTTGACATCCAATTGTTTACTTGTTAATGTCTGGCTCCCCAACTAGGCTGTAAGCTCCAAGAGGGCAAAAGAAAGCAGAGTTTATTTGGCAAGCTACCTAGGCTTCCATATGGCTTAGGTGTGCTTGACTCCATGCCCAGCCCCAAAGTGGGACCTGATTTTTATTCCTGCCAATTAGCATAGCTATTCCTCATTGGTTTAGGAGTGAGAACCTGACCTAAGACAGTCCAATAGGAACAAGGCTCGACACCCTCATTGGGGAGGCTGAGATACCTGTTTTCATCACCTGGGCAACCTCATATGAATAGGCAATGTGAGGAATGTCTGTGCCCCGTGGTTAGAATAAAACAAGACATGAAGAAGGGCAAAGTCACTGAGCCCTAAAAAGGTGGGTCCTCCAAGCAAACCAGACTTGGGGCTGGCCCTGAGTTCTGATTTAGATATGGTGTGTCTTGCTGAAAATTCGTGTTGAAATTTAACTGCCAATGTAAGGTTGTTGAGAGGTGGTGGGATCTTTTTGGTTGTTTGGTTTGTTTGTTTAGATCCAGGGACAAACTGGAAAAGAGGCATTTGAGTCTTGAAGGATCTACCCTCATGAGGGATTAATTCAGTCTCTCCAGAGACAGTGAGTTCTTGCTCTTGTGGGACTGGATCATTTACTGCAAGAGCAGATTCTATCAATCAACTATATGTGTATATATATATATATATATATATATTTTTTTTTTTTGCTTTAGGCAGTTTGGATCAAGTTTTTTATTTATTGTGAACATCAAAATCCTAATTGATGCAAAGCCTTGTTTTTCTTGTCCCTGTATCTATGAGAACCCTGCTCACAGAGGATGCTGAATGACTACTGTATCTGTTGTATAATGTACAGTTGTATTTGGGGAGGCTTAATTTAGGGGGTGACAGCTGAAGACTTAATTTGAACCTATTTCCTTAGAAAATGTGTAATATTGCCAGGCGCGGTGGCTCAAGCCTGTAATCCCAGCACTTTGGGAGGCCGAGGCGGGTGGATCACGAGGTCAAGAGATCGAGACCATCCTGGTCAACATGGTGAAACCCCCTCTCTACTAAAAATACAAAAAATTAGCTGGGCATGGTGGCATGTGCCTGTAATCCCAGCTACTCAGGAGGCTGAGGCAGGAGAATTGCCTGAACCCAGGAGACGGAGGTTGCGGTGAGCCGAGATCGCGCCATTGCACTCCAGCCTGGGCAACAAGAGCGAAACTCCATCTCAAAAAAAAAAAAAAAAAGAAAATGTGTAATATTGCCGTAGATTTAAATACATCTGAAATCCTAAAGTGTTTCCCTATGTATTTTATAGCAGAATGTTTGCTACCTGAGATTATTAAACTGCTCGCCTATCTTTTCCCAATAACTTCTGCATATTTCTGCTTCAACCCTGGACTTTCAACCTCAAGAAACTAGGGTTTTAAACTGGGGAAGGGAGCAGAAAGGAGTGATTCAGCTCTAGCTGCTATTCTCTCTGCTGGATAAGATAATCATTTTTATTCTCCCCTCAAAATAACCTGTAACTTCTTAGATTTCAACTTCAAGTCTCATTTCTCAGGCATTTAAGACGCCTTAGGCTTTTTACCTGGCTAGATGGAAGCCAAGATTTTATTATTCTCTTGGGGGCTATTCTGCTGAGCTAGAGCCATCAGAGGCAACTTTAACTTTAGGTTGTTATATGATATCTTTCGAAGCATAATCAGGCTGTGTGGTTCATGATCTGGCCATTCCGTTAAAGGTATGTGTTGCCAAAGGGCTGCACTTCTGAAAATACTGAGAGATAAACAAGCTTGACCGGACAGGGAATGAAAATTCTCCAAGTTGAGTCTCTATACTTTGATCAGGGAATTTTTTTTCCTACTTTCCTGGTTCACCAAAAAGCACACTTGCTTAGACTATTTACATTCTCAAAATGCATTTGTTACTCTCAGAGTTGCTGGAATATATATCCGACAACTACTGATTTTGACTACCCAATGTATTTTTTTGCACATTTTTGCTTATATTTTAGGGTGGTTTTTTGGGGAGGAGGAAGAATAGGTAGCAAAAAATACTGGAAAAAAAGCAGTAATAAATCACTTCCCCTTTCCCGTCAAATAATTCCTCTTGTATTATCCTTTTTATGGAACCTCTATGCAATTTGTTTGGTGAAGATCAGGATATTCAGTCTCAAAACATAATCACTTATTTAGTACAAATAGACAAGCAACAGCTTGACAGTGGAGAAACCTCACAGACACCAGCGACAATATCATCAACAAGACGAACCAACATCAGGTGCCTCCCGCCAGGATGCACTGAGGAGGACACGGTATGGCTTCCATGGTATCCCTGCCAAGAATGCTTAACCTGAAACAGTCATGAAGAAATAAATTTGAACAAACCCAAACTGCAGGATGTCACAACTTGCCTGTACTTTTTCTTTCTTTCTTTCTTTTTTTAGACAGAGTCTCACTCTGTCACCCAAGCTGGAGTGCAGTGGAGCAGCTTGCAGCCCCAGCCTCCTGGCCTCAAGTGATCCTCCCACCTCGGCCTCCAGCCTCCAGTAGCTGAGGCTACGCATGCACACCACCCAAAAGCCGAGCTAATTTTTTTTTTTTTTTTGGAGAGATGGGCTCTCTACCTAATGTAGATTTTTTAAATGTTTAAACACTCCAAGTACAAATTCCATACTTGTCCCCAGGTGAGGTCTAAGGTTGTTAATATTCTTGTGTGTGCTAACAAATAAGCAGAGCTTTCTGCATAACCTAACTCTTGCAAACATAAACTTCTTGTAATATGCCCAATTTCCTATTTTCTTAGAAAATCCAATCTACATCTCTAGGGTTTCAGATACCACAAGCTGTTATTTCTGTCATATCAAATGAACAATTTTATTCTTCAGCTTCTTAAAATAGATTCAATAAGCCTTTGCTCATTTCTAGCTTTTCTCTCTCTCTCCTGATCTCTTTGATCAAGATTTTCTGTCCACTCTGGGATAATAATCCAGGGGTAATTATAACTTCTTACCTTCTTTTGCCCACAAGAAGCCAATTTATCACAAACTGTCAGGGATTTCATCTTTAAATTATCAAGAACCCACTTACTGACAGAGACCAGGAATCTTCCTTCTAATTAAACTGATTGATCTCTTAGCACAGCCAGTAGCATTTCACTTTTTAATTATATTCATTCCCATCAAATGTAAAAAAGTTCTTCCTCATTTTATTCTCCTTCCAAAGAATGGGATACAACAAACATTAATCGTGGAGGGCAAGGCCAGACCTTGTAATGCCTTTGGCAGAATTGGACAACATCTAATGTTTTGTCCATTTTTATGTGCCTTCGGCTTTTAGAGTGCCTTCAGCTCTAAAAGGAGGGAGGAGGGACTACGTCTTTGTTACCTCACATAGTTCATGTAAGAGCATGCCAAACCCAGCTTCAGGTAAGTTATGATGAGACAGCATTAGGTATTTCGGTCAACGGGCTCTAGCAGGGGATTCAGACCTTTGGGACAGAACACAATTTTGTTTCTCGTGCAAAGAACAGAATTGCAGCATTGGAGACAAAGTAGTGCATAGAGGTAAACACAAACAAATTTTTTTCTTGGTTGTATGGCATTAGAATAATTACATGTTGTAAATTATTTTATTTTATTTCATTTATTCATTTTGAGATGGAGTTTTGCTCTTGTTGCACGGGCTGGTATGCAATGGCAAGATCTTGGCTCACTGCAACCTCCGTCTCCTGTGTTCAAGCGATTCTCCTGTCTCAGCCTCCTGAGTAGGATTACAGACATGTGTCACCACGCCCAGCTAATTTTCTATTTTTAGTAGAGATGGGGTTTTACCATGTGGGTCAGGCTGCTCAAACTCCTGACTTCAGGTGATCTGCCCACCTAAGTGCTGGGATTACAGGTGTGAGCCACCACACAAAGCCTTTAATAATTTTAAAAGAAAAAAAACTTCCAAGTTCAGTTTGCGGAAGAAGTACAATTTGAAGTCACCAAAGGAACATCAGGCAGCCCCTTTCATAGCCTCTGCAAGGCTGCAAAGATACCTGTCAATCTACTTCGCTTTTTATTTTAATCTTCAAGGAAAGACCAACCAGTTCTGGCTCCTTTGGCTTGCTGACCCAGAAGCCTGTATCCTTATCTCCCCTTTCACCCTTCTCTACATGGTCAGCAGGTTGGCATCAGTTCATTTTCTCAAGACATAACAAAGGTCACGTTTTTTACTCTGATGAAAATTTTCCAGCAATCTCTATTCCAGAACCTCCCCATGTGGCCACACACCAGTGATTACCCCTTGTCCGTATGCAGTAGTTAACCATTTCCAAAAGCTTTCAGATTTATAAAGATGGTTATGGGGAAACTCACAAGATACTAAATTTCCTCATTTAACCACAGAATCATATTTGACCATTTTAGTAGAAAATGAAGTTGGATACTAAGCTCTTGAAAACACACACACACACACACACACACACACACACATATAAAAGTCCATATATGTGGCGGTGGCTCATGCCTATAATTGCAGCACTTTGGAGGGGTGGCAGGTGCCTGCAATCCCAACTACTTAAGAGGTTGAGGCAGGAGAATCACTTGAGCCCAGGAAGCAGAGGTTGCAGTGAGCCAAGATCACACCACTGCACTCCAGCATGGGCAACAGAGCCAGATCCATCTTTAAAAAAAAAAAAAAAAAAAAAAAAAAAGGACAGGGCAAGGTGGCTCATGCCTGTAATCCCAGCACTTTGGGAGGCCGAGGCAGACAGATCACCTGATGTCAGGAGATCAAGACCATCCTGGCGAAACCCTGTCTCTACTAAAAATACAAAAAATTGGCCAGGCGTGATGGCACGCACCTGTAGTCCCAGCTACTCAGGAGTCTGAAACAGAATCACTTGAACCTAGGTTGGGGACGTTGCAGTGAGCCAAAATCACACCACTGCACTCGTCTGGGCAACAGAGCGAGACTCCATCTCAACAACAAAAAAGTACATGTTATGTGAGAGAGCGTACCTCTCTGCCTTTACTCCAAGCTCAGTTTACAATACTTATGAAGATCAGTGTGACCTATGTTAAGACTTTTCATTCAGCCAGATGCAGTGGCTCTTGCCTGTAATCCCAGCACTTTGGGAAGCCAAGACAAAAGGATCACTTGCAGCCAGGAATTCAAGACCAGTCCGGGCAACATAGCAAGACCCAGTCTCTACAAAAAATTTTAAAAGTTAGCCGGGCATAGTGGCATACACCTGTAGTCCTACTACTGGGGAGGCTGAGGCAGGAGGATCATTTGAGACTAGGAGGTCGAGGCTGCAATGAGCTAGGATCACGCCACTGCACTCCAGCCTGAGTGACAAAGCAAGACCCTGTCTGAAAAAAACAGAAGACTTCACTGGGTAAGTAGACCTTACTGAGCACTTTGAAGGGCAAGGCAGGACACTAGATGCTGGAGATAGAGAACCATGATTCTTTCCACGCTGCTCTATGGGGAAAGCACATAGGCAGCCACCTTGGCACCGGTAAACAACAAAACAGTGCGATGGGAGAAAAGGATCCCCCTGGTGAGAACAAAGGAAAAGAACATTGTCCCAATGGAAAGGATGCAAATGAGGTTCGGAAGAGGTTGGCTGGTGCCATGAAGGCTAGTCCTCCTGAGTGGGCACAGAAACTGCAGGCTTATGTCATAGTGTGGGCAAATGCATGCCAACACAGGAGAGGTGCGAGAGGCCAGGCCCCATGCTGCAAAGTCCTGAATGCCAGGCTAGGAGTATTTTATTTTTTTAGTCAGAGTCTGACTCTGTTGCCCAGGCTGGAGTGCAGTGGCAGGATATCGACTCCCTGCAACCTCCGCCTCCCGGGTTCAAGAGATTCTCCTGCCTCAGCTTCTCAAGTAGCTGGGATTACAGGCATGTACCACCACGCCTGGCTTTTTATTTTTAGTAAAGAAGGGGTTTCACCATATTGGCCAGACTGGTTTCGAATTCCTGACCTCGTGATCCACCCACCTTGGCTTCCCAAAGTGCTGGGATTACAGGCGTGAGCCACTGTGTCCAGCTGGAATTCTGGACTTCTTAAGCATCAACAAGGAGCAAAAGGGGAAGTTATTGTCCAACTGGCTATGGTGGGAGGGGTATATGGGGGCAGAGAAGAGGCTGCTGAATAATCCACGGAGGGCTGACACAGCAGAGCTGGCGTGGCAATGGAATGAAAATAAGTAGGTATTTGAGAAGCACAGGTCTGGTACAGATGACAGGGATGTACAACCACATATGAAAGAGTGAGGAAGGTTACTGAGTGTGACTATTGTATGTGAACACTTAGTTGGAATCCATAGACTGCCTGGCTTTCGCTCCTTAAGACTTTATTGTGGTTATTGTTCACATCCTGCATCAAGCTCTTGTTTTAAACTTTTAAACATCCTTAAGGTAAGTGGGGGAATTATTTCAACCTTCCTTTTACAGATGACAGAACAAAGCCTTGGAGGTTGTGACCTGAACAGGGGAGCCAACTAACCAGGGCAGAGATGAGACAAGAAACTGGCGGAGTCCTCATTATGCAATCAAACGAAACAGGAAGATAGCTCAAAACAGTTCTAGTGGCATGTTTCTAGGGCAAATGGGACAGAGTTTGCAGAACTTTACACCTTGAGCTTTGATGGAAGGTGGTTTGCTGATTAACGCCTGTTCCAAAAGCAAATGGAAAGCCCCCACGCTGTGCTGAATTTGTTTAAATGGATGCACGAGAGTTAAGTCTCACACCTTTGGTAGAACTAAATTACCCTTAGCAGGTGCTATTTTTAGACCTCAAGCTTTCGCATCATAAAGTTTAAAAAAGAACTATTTGTCTGAAAAGCAGGTAGAGAAATTCATTGACAAGGCTTAGATGTTTTAGGACTTTAATGTTCTTCACATATGCAACATAAAATACTGACAATAGGTTAACAATAGGGGGAAGACTTTTCAGCAAAGTATCACTCTCATTGTCAAACATTACAAAGAAAACAGTCAAGAGAACAGCGGATAAGGTAATTTAACAGAAATGTTTAGTTTAACGGCATAATTAAAAAAACAACCAACCAATCAACTTTCTCTTCCACCTATGGAAAGAAGGGTAAAAACAAATCAAGAACTTCTAGCTCTTTTTCATAAAACAGGTTAAAAAGAGGAAGGGGAAGACTGAGAAGGGGATGCAACTGTTGCTAATGGAATGCTATAATGCACAAGGTCAAGGTTTTAATAAGTTCTAAAAGTCTCTACGTGTATCAGTGATAACTGTATTATTAGAAATACAAATGCATAGACATATAAAGTATATGGTATTAAAAACAGACCTTGCTAATAGAAACATATATAAAGTATGTCACTACTCTTGTAATAACAGTAAAAAGATGGATCTACAGTTTGCCCTTTGCCGGGTACTCCTAAACCATTCCCCCGATGGTCAGTGTTGACCTTGAATCAATAGCCGCTGAACCCATAAGCCCCCACGGAAGACGTAGCTGCATTATACTGTAAGCTGGGGAATTATGCAAAGGGTTTCATAAACAACAGGAGGAAGGCACATCCTTGTAACAGCTGGGTTGGCCTAAAAAATTATATAACTGGTACTCCAAGCTAAGCAGACGCCTATGGATTTGTTTTATTCTGCATTTGAAAGAAAGCCAATTCTTTGCCAAGCCCACAGATGTCTAGACTCAGCACCTAGAGGGCCCCACCTACCCTCTATGCTGCGTGTTCCCATGACTCCAGAAATAATTAATTGCAGTTTGCATTATTAAGTTCACAGGCAAGTTTGAAATCTAACTAGAAAAAGTAGCAGCAAAGGCAAAATAAGCTGGAATTTGTTAGAAAAGCAATGAGATTTCTTAAAATCCTTCCAGTTTAAGTCAGAATTAAGGCGAACATTAGGTCCCACCAGCTTTGCAGAGTTATAGATGTTTTGCTGCTGTTCATAATAAACACGTTCATTTGAAAAAAATACTGTTTGTTAACTTTTTGTAGCCATCCCCAAGTTACTTTAAAGTTTGTATGTTGTTCAATAACAAAGCATATCCTGGTTAGGATGTGTTCATAGCTGATGCATCTCCAAAAAGTTTTTCATGAAGGCGGCCAGCTTCTGAACATCTTCAATCGTGACAGCATTATATAGAGAGGCCCGGATGCCTCCCACAGACCTAGAATGACCAAAGATCCAACCATTATGAAGAAAAATGTCTAATTTAGCACCAAAATGACATTTTCTAGCTACCAGCTCATGAGAGTTGCAGCACCTGAGACCATTGTCTCCAGTCTCCCACCTAAAAACTCCAGACAAGTGGTACAGAGCTTCACACCTCTCAGTCATCAGAAAATTCTCCCTCAAGCTGTGAAGGTTCACCATGCTCACATTTAACTTAGAGTCATTCGAACTACTCACTCTTGGCAAAGAAAGAAAACAAGATGCGGGGAAGAAAAGATAAGATGGAAGAAGATAGTGATTCTGCTCACCATTCATGAGCCTCCTCTTACACTGCTAGCAAGATGGGGGCCAGGCAACTCCCTGTCGCTATTCTCATGTGAGGACATTTATTTTTCATAGAGCATGCAAGACTAGCTACGCAATTTGATATTCAGAGGGAATAATAATGTTCTACCTCCAAACCAGAGTGGTGCTGGCCTCAGCAGAGATGGAATGGCAACCTCTGTGCTATACAAACAGTGTAAGAGATTTTTAAAGGTAATTTTGCCAAAACCCCCATGGAAGATGTAGTTCCATTATACTCTCAGCTGGGGAATTATGCAAAGGGCTCCATAAACAACAGCAGGAAGGCATATCCTTGTAACAGCTGGGTGGGCCCAACAAATTACATAATTGCTTCTCCAAGCTAAGCAGGCTCCTATAGATTTGTTTTATTCTGCCTTTGAGAAACTAAGCCAATTCTTTGCCACGCTTGTGGACTGCAGATGTACTCACCTATGCCCTTTCAAGGACAACATATTGAGTTCAAGAGCTTTATCGAGAAATCTTTTTTCTAAAGCATCATCTCCTTTGGCATTGCCAATGCGGAATGGAATATTCATCTTGCTTCTATTCTGGGGCTCCACTGGACATCTGAAAAACATGTTTGTTATTCCAGTTACTTTTCTGAAATGTATAGGTTGCCATCAACAAAACGACAAATGTTTTTTTTTTTTTTTTTTTCACTTTTTAACACTTCCTAGATGCACACATGAGATTTTTTAAAAAAACAAAAAATCTGCCCCAGCACATGTGTTAACTTAGGGAAATCAGACTCTTGCATATGGAACAGTGGGTTATCATCCCCTTGTATGATTTGTACTTAATTTCCATCAGCCTCAGTTTCCTCACCTGGATACTTGGAATAATAATATCTCCATTTCATTTCAGACAAGTTGTGACAGTTTAGTGGTATTACATATATTAAGCTTCCAACACATGGCAGCCACACGGCCACTATGACTGACCCCTTTCCCTTCAAGCCTGCGGAGAAATAATAAGTTGGTCCTATAGTGGCTGTAAGGTAAAAATAATGTGCAGCAACTTCCAAAGGACTTACCATGATATATTGCCCCAAGCTGTGTGACCTTAAGCAAGTTACTTAACCTCTCTCAGCTGTGCCTCACCTTCCTCATCTGAACAATGGGAATAATAAGGAACCTACCTCAACCACCTCAAATTGTTGTGAGGATTAAATAAATCAGTGTTTATAGAGAATTTTTGTGGCCCATTTAAAAATAAGAAGAGGTGGAATCTAGTTTTTCATCTTTTGAATCCAGGCTGGCCTTGTGACTGGCTTTGGCCAAGAGAGTACAGCAGACTCTGCAACTTCCAATGCTAGGACTCAAGAGAACTTACAGCCTCTCTTCCTGCTCTCTCTCTCTTTTTTTTTTTTTTTTTTTTTTTAGACAGAGTTTTACTCTTATTGCCCAGGCTGGAGTGCAGTGGCATGATCTCAGCTCACTGCAACCTCTGCCTCCTGGGTTCAAGTGATTTTCCTGCCTCAGCCTCCCAAGTAGCTGGCGTTACCTGCATGCGCCACCACACCTGGCTAATTTTGTATTTTTAGTAGAGACAGGGTTTCTCCATGTTGGTCATGCTGTCCTCAAACTCCCAACCTCAAGCGATCTGCCCACCTCAGCCTCCCAAAGTGCTGGGATTACAGGCGTAAGCCACCACGCCCAGCCTCTTCTCACTCTCTTAAAATATTGCTGTCACTTAAGCATGTCTGAAGTGACAGCATGCTGAAGATAAGTGTCCCAGCCAACAGCCAGCATCACCTGCCAGATATGTGAAACCACTGTAGACCATCTGGCTCCAAATGAATAACCAAATGATGACTTCAGTCGAATGAGGCATCCCAAGACCAGCAGAAGAAACCCCTAGCTGAGCGCTGCCCAACCTGATGACCCAAAGAACCATGAGGAAGACAATGGTGGTTGTTTTCAGCCATTAAGTTTTAGGGTGTTCTATGATGCAGAAATAAATAACTGACACAATTTAAAACTGTGTCTGGAACATTAAATACTATATAAGCACCTGTTAATACATTTATCTTTTTAAAAAATTTTTATTTTTAATTTTTCTGGGTATACACACAGTAGGTATATGTATTTATGGGAATAAATTCATCTTTTTATTCCCAGCACCTTGCATAAGGCACATAGTCTCTCCAAAATGATTATCAGTGAATTTTTGTCTAGAAAAGTTTCATGTTTGACTTCAGTTTCTGCTTTGGAAAATAAGCAGCCAAAATTATTTTTCACTGACAACCAAAGGAGATAAATGGAAAAACAGCTGACATTACTCTGCAATTAAAAAAAAAAAGGTACAGGCCGGGCGCGGTGGCTCAAGCCTGTAATCCCAGCACTTTGGGAGGCCGAGGCGGGTGGATCACGAGGTCAAGAGATCGAGACCATCCTGGTTTACATGGTGAAACCCCGTCTCTACTAAAAAAAATACAAAAAATTAGCTGGGCATGGTGGCACGTGCCTGTAATCCCAGCTACTCAGGAGGCTGAGGCAGGACAATTGCCTGAACCCAGGAGGCGGAGGTTGCGGTGAGCCGAGATCGCGCCATTGCACTCCAGCCTGGGTAACAAGAGCGAAACTCCGTCTCAAAAAAAAAAAAAAAAAGTACAATGGGTAATAACCCTCTCTTTCCCTTTGCCCAAGTATATCCTATTTTATTCTTATACTTCCATGGGGTGGAATTCATTAAGATTACAGCAAATGAAGGCAGTGTGAGAGGCACCCTGAGGCCACATCTGTAATTCTTGCTAAAGTTAATGAGAGTCTAGTACACACCTTCAAGCAAAAGAGAGGCCAAAAGGGGGAACCAAATACGCGGAAAAGACTTTGAGCCTGAATTCCTGGCCCCATTATTCGAAGTGGTAGGTTTCACAGCTGACACTGAAATTAAACATTCAGCAGTTACCCTCTTTTGATATTCCACTGCCTCAGGCTTCCTATGTGAGGCTCCAATCAGAGAGGTGGAGCAACTAAAAGCATATTTAATTTAAGAGAAAAAAATTGGCAGGGCATGGTGGCTCACACCTGTTATCCTAGCACTTTGGAAGGCTGAGGTGGGAGGAGAGTTCAAGACCAGCCTGGACACAGTGAAGCCCTGTCTCTACTGAAGTACAAAAGAAATTATCTGGGCGTGGCGGTGTGCGCCTTTAGTCCCGACTACTTGGGAGACTGAGGCAGGAGAATTGCTTGAACCCGGGAGGTGGAGGTTGCAGTGAGCCGACACTCCAGCCTGGGTGACAGAGCAAGACCCCGTCTCTACCAAAAAATAAATAAATAAATAAAGAGAGGGAGAGAGAAATTGAAAGCAGGAAGAATTAAGTATCTGTATTTACAGTTCCTCTCCCTATAATTTACCCATCCTATCGTGAAAGTAGAAGATCTCACAAAGCAATAATGTCATAAAAGGGAGATATTAAAGACTAAATTGTCATGCAATGAATATTTATGCACTACTCATGGGAGAATGTCTCTAGTATGGGACTGGAGGGAGAAAAAAAAGACTAAGGGAAATTAACAGCTCCTAGTCTACAGAGAGATGGCTCCGGAGGGCATCACGATTACTCTACATAACAAAGGTTGCAAGGGCAGAGAAGCCAGATAAGGAATTCTGTGGAGGCAAGGCTGACAGGTTTCAGGGGAGGGGATGCAGACAGGTTACAATGGATGAAAAGAAGGAAGGGCATCTGGCAGACAGCTGCATCTGCAAAGGCACAAAGGCTTCGAGCAAGTCCGCTGATTTAACTGGAGCACTGGCTTCCCGGCTGGGGTGGCTGGGAAGACCCACAGGGCCGGGGCTGTGGAGTGCCCTGTGGGGAACTGGACTGGATCCTTGAGCAATGAGGAGTAATCCGGTTTCTACAACAAAAGGTGGTCTGTGTTTTAGACAAACAATTATAACACACAGAGGAGACAATGGAGGGTGAAGCCCAGAGACCTGCTGGAAAGCTCTTACGAAGAACTTTCTAGGGTTCCAGTGTCTAATATGGCACAGTAGTCTTGATGACCAAAGTTATTTTTCTCCATTTTTAGGAAGCTATATAGGAACAACCAGATCACACAGCTCTGAAGCTACTGTGCACATGAATGAACCTGTCTTCTGCTTTATTCCTGAATGCTGCATATCTATTTCGGATTGTACACTGAGTTTGCGTACTTACGCTTTGATTCATAGCAACGTCTCATGCTATGAATTTGCATTGAATTCAAACTGGAAATTAAAAAAAGGAAGTGGCTGAAAAAAAAAATACTTTCTAGGTCAAAAGGCCTAGGGCCTGAGGTGCGGACACTGAGGAGTTTCAAGCATTAGGTGGCAGACTCAAAGCCAGCAGGTCCCTGTGCCACTCCCATAAATGAGTAGGACAGGTGCCCATGTGAAAGGTGCAAACGAGCTCTCTCCCATTTTAAACGTGGAGGACTACTAGTATTTACTTCCACAGAGAAAGAGGCTCTCCCTTTTTTTTCCTGAAACACATGGCTGTCCCTGTCAAAGTTGCCTTTGCCCATTTTCAGAGACACATGGATTATGGAATAAGAAACCTAGATCTCAAATTATGTATTTAAACAAGGGTGACCTCCACTGAGCATCACTATGGGCTGGATCTAGCCCCTGCTCCCCAGTGAGCAACCCCTGGAGTTAACACCAGATTTCAGAGGTGATCAGGTCTGTTGCTTGAAATGAGTTGAGGGGCGCAGTAGGAGAAGGGGTCAAGGTGGGCTGAGAGGGCCCTGGATGGGTGTGGAACCAGCTGGTAATCCCAGGGCTACAAGTATGTAAGCAGAAAGTCCAAGTGGGAGCCAGGGAAAGAGACACACTTCCCAACGTCTAGGTGGAACATGGAGAAGCTGTCAACAGGCGTTCTGGGAAAGCAGTTCCCATAGCTAGAGAAACTAGGAAATGCTGCATTCACAAAGCTAGGCAGGCCTCCTCACTCCTGACTTCCTGAACCCTCTCAGTGGCTCCACGGCCACGTAATGGAGGAACCCCAGGAGGCCAGACAGGAACGCAGTGTTCCCCCATGACTCAAAAGGCCTTCCTATCATGGGGATGACAGTTCCAGAGAGTCCCCTTGGGGAGACACTGCTCAGAGACACACCGGGACTTCCCAAGGTACTAGGGGAGAGGAACACGCAGAGATACCCCTTTAGCCAGGGACACGCGTCCCACAGAGGTGGTAAGGCTCAGATGGGAATGCAAGAAAGTTACAAGAGATGGGCAGGCGATGAAGAAACATCACTCCACAGTCAGGCCCCTCTGAAACGATGTGCCACATACACAAGGAATGCAAAGGAAGTGCACGTGAAAAGAGAGAAGCCCACCAAATGTCTCTCCTAACTGCCTGGTTTTGTCAAAAAAAATTAATTTTAAATTTGTACACGATTATGAAAATCTTAAATAAAAATATGATGCTCTGCCACCCCTGTTCCCACAGAGGTGGCTACCCTAATGGTCTGCTGCGCATTCTTCAGGATCGTTTTAGATACACACATGTACGTCTGTGTGTATATGCGTGTATACATGTATGTGTGTCTATGTGTACATGTGTATGTATAGATCACTGTTGTAGGCTTTTTGTTTTTGTTTTGTTTTTTGTTTGAGACAGGGTCTCACTCTGTCACCCAGGCTGGAGTGCAGTGGTCCAATCTCAGCTCACTGCAGCCTCCACCTCCCGGGATCAAGCGATCCTCCCACCTCAGCTTCCCAAGTAGCTGGGACTACAGGCACACACCACCACACCAGGCTAATTTTTATTAGTATTATTATTTGTAGAGACGAGGTCTCACTACGTTGCCCGGGCTGGTCTTCAACTCCTTGGCGTCAAGCAATTCTCCCACCTTGGCCTCCCAAAGTGCTAGGATTACAAGCATCAGCCACTGCGCCTGGCCTTGTTGTCGTTTTCAAAGACTAATAGATTCGTCTTTTTCTGCATTTGCTCTTGCTCCTTTTGCTCTGATAACATAACACAGTCATCTTCCCATGTCTGCTGAGAGACCCACTCCATCCTTCTCAATGCAGTTATTCCATACTACCCACAGGTCCTAATTTATTTCATCAGACCCTACTGATGGGCATGTCTCCATATCTTCACCATTACATCCTACAATGGATTTGCTGGTGCCTAATTTTGTGCACAGCACTGTACCCAGGCAGAGGGCTGGGAGGGGTAAATGTGTAGACATAAAAATCCTTGGTCGGCAGGGTGCGGTGGCTCACGCCTATAATCCCAGCACTTTGGGAGGCCAAGGCAGGTGGATCACGAGGTTAAGAGATTGAGACCATCCTGGTCAACATAGTGAAACCCCCGCCTCTACTAAAAATACAAAAATTAACTGGTGGTGGTGTGCACCTGTAGTCCCAGCTACTAGGGAGGCTGAGGCAGGAGAATTGCTTAAACCCAGGAGGCAGAGGTTGCGGTGAGCCGAGATCGCGCCATTGCACTCCAGCCTGGGTAACAAGAACGAAACTCCATCTCAAAAAAATTAGAAGAAGAAGAAATAATCCTTGGTCAAAGCACATGTGAGTTTTGAATTACAATGAATGCTGCAATCTTTGCTCCAAATTTGTCCAGATTTATACTCTCACCAAAAACGCATTCCCTTGCTGGCACCAGATGTTACCAAGCCTTTTAATGCCTGCAGATCAAAGGCAAAATTTATCTCATGGTTTTAATCTGCAATAGCTAAGGAACTAATGGTAATGAAGTCGGCAGCTTTCCATGTGTCTAAGAGGCAGTTGCATCTCTTCTGAGTTGTTTCCTCATACTATTAGCAACCACCACACCCCCCATTTTTATTTCCTTATCCTTTTTCATTCATGTATGGGTTCTTGCTTATATTAAGGATAGTAACCTTTCTGTGTTATATACTACAACATCTTTCTCATTCTGTCATTTTTAATTCTACTTATGATGTCTTAAGTCATACAAAATTTTTAAATTTTCACGGACTTAAATATGTCATGCTTTTACTTTATGGCTTGAGAAATATGGCCTCTTTAAGGCCTTCTGCACTCCTGGACTCAGACAGCAGCAGAGGCTCTGGAAGGAGGCTTCCACCCCCATGTTCATACCCTGCTGGTCCCACTTCCCAGCTGCATCTTTGTTCTATCTGTGCTTCTGTCGCATAGGCTCAATGTCTACTTCACAGGGTTGTGATGACAAAATGCATTCACATGTGTAAGGTGCCTAGGACTCTGCCTGCTTCATTTTATTTTGGGGTCTTCACTAGACCCATCACTTGCCTCCTTCTCTTTCCTAAGGCCTGGCACCCACATAAGGTGATAAAGGTGACCTCAGATCCAGACACGGAATCTGTCACTTGGACATCCTCATGTAATAAAGTTAATGTTTATTATATATATATAATTAATTATATTACATAATCTTATATAAGCACTTAGTGTTAGGAATATCCTAATTTCTTTACAGAATAATGATCACAAATAATGATATTAAGAGCTAACATGCAAGGAATGCTTTTTATGTGCCAAGCGCTGTTTCTAGAGCTTTATACAAATTAACCAGCACGAGAGTCCTCAATCCTTACTATAGAAATGTTCTCAATCCTTATATACTCTTGATTCAGAAACATTTCCTTTTAATTCTCTTGACAGTTACAAGAAGTATGTATCATTATTACCTCCATCGTATAGATGAGAAAACTGTGGCTTAGAGCAGTTAGGTCATTTGCACAAGGTCACATGCACCACAATGGCAAAGTGGGACTTCTAAGGCCACCTGGGTTCAACATGGGTCCAGCCAGCACGATGTGGTGACTGGGTTATGGAATCAACTTGGAGGCTTCAATTGTTCTCTTATCTAGTCCCAGCATTCCCTGCCAAGGTCACTGGCAGGGCTGGTGCAACCCCCAGCAAACAACCTGGAACTATGTTAAGTAAAAGAGCTGGCTTACGAGTCAGGGGGCATAGAAGTGGGAAGGTGTGCATCTTCTCAGAGACAAAACAGGAGTAAAGGTGGTGGTAAATTGCAAATTCTAATTCTAGGTATTCCTCTTTAAAAGTGCCCACCTCCCATGGGCCATGTTGTTCAAGTATTTCCACAGTGCCAGAGAAAAGAAGAATTTCCTGAAAACACAAGTGAGTTCAGGCACAGCCTGGGAGTCTCCAGCTGTAAACAGAAGAGAGACAGAGTAAAGCCTCCTCTCTACACCAGCAACAAGGTCCCACAGGACACCAAGTGCCTGGGATGATGCTCAGGCAGGCAGCCAAGCGGGTGGTGGGAGTTCCCACAAAGACGTTTATTCTGAAAAGTACCAGAAGTCCGGGATCAAGGCAGGTCATAAATGAGTGAGGAGTTCTGGGTGTGAAGGGTGGCCAGATGCCCCAGAAGTCCTGCCTGCCACATTAGCTCAGCAGGCTGCCTTCTGGGAGAGGCTCAGGTTGAGTGCTTGGAGTTAAAGGACACAGGGACAGCGGAGATGGATTCAGGAGATTCCCAGAATTCCTTCTATGCTTTCTTATTTTGTTCCTGATTCCTTTAATTTTTTCTCAGAGGTATCTCCATTCTTTCTGTCCTCTAATATCGTGCCTACACATCTCCTGAGAAATATATAGCGCTAAAAGCTAATAGAAAAATTGGTCTCCTGTCCACTATAACCACCAAGTGCTTTTACTCACATTCAGGTTTTCAGCACTTTTCAGTGAGCCAGAAAAGATGATTTATTCTTCTTGGTCTTCCAGAAGCCTAGAACAAGGCTAGTCCAGAGTGGGTGCTCAGGCGCCATTCTCTGGATGGATGGATGGATGGATGGATGGATGGATGGATGGGAGAATGGATGAGTGGATGGATGGATGGATGGATAAGTGGGTAGATAGATGGGTGGAAAGATGGATGTATGGATGAGTGGATGGGTGAATCAATGGGTGGGTATATATATAAATGGGTGGATGGGTGGGTGGAAGGATGGGTGGGTGATGGATGGATAGATGGATGAGTAGGTGGACAATGGATAGGTAGGCAGGTGGTGGATCAATAGATGGATGGGTGGGTCAATTGTGGATGGATAAGTGGATGAATGTATAGGTGAATGGGTGGACAGATGAATGGATGAGTGAATGGGTGTATGGATAGATGGATGCGTGGGCAGGTAGACGAATGATAAATAGGTAGACTAAACACATCCTCAGAAGCTTCCACAGACCTTCCTTCCAATCCTGGCATAAGCCATCCCCTTCAAGTAGCCCATGCTCTGCTCCCCAAACACACTGTACACTCTTCCCTCCGTGCCTTTGCAGGGATGGTCCTAACCTTTCTAAAAGTTCTTCTGCCCTCTTCTCTGCCTAATTCTACTCATGACCAGGGCTCATAATAAGCTCATGCAAAAGCCCTCTCTTCACCTCCAACCAAACAGTATCACCCTTTTCCAGGCTCATGCCACATTCTTTAGCCCTTGGCTGTGAACTCCTTGGACACCTACTGCTAATTGTGCATGTTAAATGGCTTCTGTGAGCACAGGCAGGGTATCCTGGCCTCCCCACTCACACATCAAGGTCTAGGGTAGAAGCTTCCCCAGCACAGAGCCCCCAGCCTGCACTTGCTTCTCTGCTGCACAGAACCAGAGAACAGGGAGTAATGCAGAGTGTGTATCGTTTCCCTGAGATGGCATCTGGGAAACGAGCCCAAAGGCCAAGGCATCCTGCCAAGCCTAACTCCCCCTGGGCTTGCAGCTAGATGAGGGCCACAGCATGCCAAGAACTCACAGGAGGAGGCAACAAGCATTGCAAGAACAAAGGTGGCAGCAGCATGCCATCCAAAAAGTACACCAGCACTGCCCACCCATGGGTAGTTATGGAGATGTGTTAGTAAGCCTTGGCTAAAAAATACAATTCTAAATTAGGATTGAGGCATCATTTTGTGTGTCCCATGTGGCCACTGAATTCTCTGAGAGAAAGAGCAAATTTCCAACTTACCATCAGGCAGGTATTTTGGTCACAACAGACTGAACCCCAAAGAGTAATGACCACTAAGAAGGGGGTTCTCAGTTTGGTGCATGAGTTTAAGCATTTGTGTATATGTGTAGGCGCACACACATGCACACAGCAGAAAGTCTGGTCTTCACATACCATACCCACCTTGAGGGAAAGGGAAAAGCAAATGAAGATACCGCCTGTCACACTTCTCTGCATCCCAGGCACTGCACTGGATGCTTCACATCTGACATTTTGGTGAAGGGCCTATTGTTGTGGATTGAATGGTGACCCATGAAAAGGTATGCCCATGTCCTAACCCCCAGAATATGTCAACAGGACCAATTTGGGAAAACAAGCCTTGCAGATGTCATTATGTGAAGGATCTTGATATGAGATCATCCTGGATTATCTGGGCAGGCCCTAAATCCAAAGACCTCTCTTTTTAAGAGAAAGAAGGGAAGACACGGCAGAAAGGAGAAGGCCATGTGAAGACAGATGTGGAGGCTGGGGTGACACAACTACAAACCAAGGACCACCCAGAGCCACTAGAAGCTGAACGAGGCAAGACATGGCTCTCTGGAGGGAGCAAAGCCCTGCTGACACTTTGATTTTGAGCTTCTAGCCCCAGAAGAGTGAGAATTAGGTTTTCTGATGCTTTGAGCCACTAAGTCTGTAGTACTTCGTTACACCAGCCCCAGGAAACTAATACAAGACCCACACATTTTCTGCGGCCCACGCAGGTGCAGGGCCAGTGGTTAAGACTTCTGCATTAATCATTTGGTCACAGAAATATTTAAACTGGAGTCAACCCATGCCAAAGCCAACTCCATTGACAGACTCCAGGATAACAGCATCTGTTTTATAATAAGGAAAGCAGTAACTTTCTTAAAAAGGGAAATAATGCAGAAGAGGAGGCCAGGAGTGAGTATTTATCCCAAAGGTCTCTAACAGGAGTCCTTAAACTGACACATTCCAGAAAGTGCATGTGTTTTTTCCCAGAAAACATGCAAAGCAAGCAGGGAATAGATGGGACCCACCCCAGGGGGTGAACTGAGATTCTTTCCCAGAGCGATGTCTTTGGTGTGATAAACATCACTACCCACTGGGACACAGGTCCCACAGCCTGAGAGCCCTGGGGTGGCGTACAGGAGGGAAGAACTTACCACCCACTCCTCTGCTCATGGGGGCCAGGGTCACCCACCTACCCACACTCACCAGCATTTTAAAGTCTCAGAGAAAGGTGAATATGTCCACTTTTCAAAGGTACACAGTACACACATGGTTTTAAATTCACAGCGGCAAAATATGAGATAAAATCCATTGACTTACACATAGAATCCTTGAGAATTATCAATAATCTCATAAATCATTTGGGATTTGATGGAGCTAAGCTTCTCCATGGCTGCGGCACCTCCATTGTTTTTAATCCACTCCAGGACCAAGCCCATAACGTAGATGCTAAAATGAAGATTTTTAAAAAATGTATTTAGCTCATCTTTGCAAAAGTAGAACTACATTCAAGCAAACTTCTGTTTAAGTTGCATTAAAACAGACTTAACGCATTATTTGAAATAGATAAGATAGGTGCAATGGCTCACACCCCTAATCCCAGCACTTTGGAAGGCCGAGGCGGAAGGATCGCTTAAAGCCAGGAGTTGGAAACCAGCCTAGGCAACAAAGCAAGACCCATCTCCATAAAAAAATGAAAAATTAGTTGGGCATGATGGCAGGCGTCTGTAGTCCCAGCTACAGACTTTGGGAGGCAAAGCGGGGAGGAATGCTTGATCCCAGGAATTCGAGACTGCAGTGAGCTATGATCACCCCAATGCACTGTAGCGTGGGTGACAGAGCAAGACCCTATCTCCCCCCCAAAAAAAAGAAAGAAAGAAAATACACAAGACAAAAGCAGGGCCTGTGTGAACAAAAGTATGTCATGAAGCAAGGATTAGGGTTGATCCAATTCTAGACCCCTGAGGACCATTCAGAAAAAGGTTTAATGAGAGTTTTCACTATCCTATCAGTTCCTCCCTGTCCAGCCCAAGCCCTAGACTCTTCATAACAACTAGAACACACTTCCCTATCTCCACCAGAAGGCACCTGCCGACCCCAATCCTGCCCCTACCCAGAGCAAGCTCTTTACTTCCTCAACTCCCAGCGCGCCTTGCCCATATTACCTGCATAATTTTTTTCCACTTCCTCCTTTATCTTAAGCTTCTGTGTGCCTGTGGTTTGGCCTGTGTGGTCTTGGAAGGCTAGAAGCACACACACTGTTCATCTTTTCTACTGACAGCCTTAACACAGTTCCTTCCAGCCAGCAGAGAGCAGAGAGCAGTGTGGCGGAGTGGTTAAGAGGACTGACTCCAGTCACCGGGCAGCCACTCACTAACAGACTACCCAGGATTAGTCACCTTGGCTTTGCCATCTGGAACTGGGAGACACACCTACCTGCAGTGGATGCTTGGCGTTTTATCTACCCTGTTCTTCCCACCTCCACCCTCCAGCCAATATGCAGGTCCAGCAAGGCCCCTGGCTCCCTGGTCTCAGAGTTGGACATGGGACCTAACTGGGCTAATGAGGACCTTCCCTGAGATTTTCTGAATTGGGAGTGGGGAGATAGACTGGGGAGAGTAGAGAAAGAGGCAGAATATTAGTGCAACTGCGAGACAGGAGACGAGAGCCCTCGGGGATCGTGTTTCTAGGAAACATCTGAAGAAGGCCCCTCTGAAAATGAAGCCAACATTCCCGCTGAGAAAAGCCAGGATCAGAAATGGAGACCAGATGGAGTATTCATGTCCCTGGCTCCAAGAAGTCCAGCTGTACCTCAGCCCTTCCCACAGCTGAGGACTGTCCCTTTCTGAGCCAAATATTTCAATTCTTCCTGCCAGACCAATGCTCAGCATAGGACTTGGCAAGTGGCAGATGGGCCACACAAATGGCAATCAGTAGTCCCTTCAAACTTATGACGAAAATACGAAACACTAAGGAGCAGTGGGTGGTTTTCCCCAGTCTGAAAACCTATCTCCTTAAGAAGGTGCTAAAGGCTCCAAGTCTACTCACTAAAAGCCCAGGGGACAGGAGCAGAGGTCTCCCAGGGAAGACATACCATCTCCTTTGGCTTGGGAGTCTGGAGGTCAGCTGCCAACTATGCCCTCTCCAGAGGTGTGAATCAAAGGTCCCCTATGGGAATTGTGCAAAAATTTGCTGGGAGTCAATGCTTAGCTAAGATCTGGGGGGATACCCAGTTGCTTCCTCCTTTATTAACAGGAAGGTAGATGACCGGGTCTGGAAAATGCTCTAACAGCCAGCAGCTTGTCACAGGGAAGCTCCTTATACCAACTCACTCATTCACTGTCTCAAGTGGGACCCAAGGCCTGCGTGTGGTGACTCATGCCAGCTCATGTTGGCAAAAGCCAACACCAGGCTGCCCAGAGGGGCCTTAGGCAGGGAGCAGCCAGTGCCCACAATCATCCAACAACCTCTCCTGAAGCTTTGCTTCCCCAGCGTAACTCCCCAGACAGCACCGGGAAGAAAGAGCAATAGTGGCTGCTGGCAGAAAGGGAAGGAGGGGAGGAAGAGAAGACAGCCCCTGAGAAATCCACAGCCTCAGCGGTAGCTCTCTGGCTAATGTCCAAGAAGTCAGAGGGACAAAGGAGAAAGAAGGGAGAAAGTAAGAGAAAGGAATGAGTACTTCCTGAAGTCTTTTGTGGCCTCAGCCTACTTTTATTGATCACAATAATCTTCAGGTTAAAACTACCATCATCTCATTTTGCAGATGAGGAAACTGAGGCTCAGAGAGCTTAACTTGCCTCAAGTCATCCAGCGAGCAGCTTAAGCCAGGCCTCCAGCTCCAGCCTGTCTGACTCCAAGAGTGCATGCTCTTCCCACGAGCATCCAGGCCCTCTACTTTGCCAGGGGCTGTAGGACCCCAGCCACTAGCTCCTCTGCAAGTGGGACTACAGGCCTGGGCTCTTACCACACACCGGTCACAGAGGCCAAGTCCAGCACACAGCACACATGCACATGGGCGTGCCTTCCAGACATGATGCTGCCCAGCCCTCTGTTCCAGCAGATGCTCTACAATTCCCACTCAACTTCCAACTGCTCCCTCTCCCACACCTGCAGCCTCTCACCCCCCACCTCCACAAAGAACCACAAAAACACCCTGCCATGTGACTGAAGCCAAGCAGAGCCTCCCTGTGCCAGGTCACCAACAATGCTTCCAGGTGACCAAACTTCACTTTGCCTGCAGCTCTGTTATCCCAGGGTTTCAAGGTTGACATGGGCCCTTGCTGCGCTGTGGATTTGGTTTCTGTAAATCTGAAGTGCAGCAAGGGCCCAGGTCAGGTTCACTGTCCTAGGAAGACCTCAGTACTGACACCTGAACCCCTAGCTGGCTGCTGTGTTCACACTCACCGCCCATGCTCTCTGGCTTTCTTTCTTTTTTTTTTTTTTTTTTTTTTTTGAGATGGAGTCTTGCTCTGTCACTCAGGCTGGAGTACAGTGGTGTGATCTCACTCACTGCAACCTCTGCCTCCCAGGTTCAAGCAATTCTCCTACCTCGGCCTCCCAAGTAGCTGGGACTATAGGCATGAGCCACCATGCCCAGCTAATTTTTGTATTTTTAGTGAAGACAGGGTTTCACCATGTTGGCCAGGATGGTCTCAATCTCCTGCCCTCATGATCCGCCCACCTCCGCCTCCCAAAGTGCTGGAATTACAGGTGTGAGCCACCGCTCCCAGCCGTTCTGGCTTTCTTAATGGGATCTGAGCAGGCAGAGCAAACAGAAAGCTACCCACATTTAGGGGCTGCCTGGAGCCAGCACCCTTAACCTGGATCTATGAAGCCTCAACAAGAGGCAGACAACTCAGAAGCAAGCAGGCGGTCCTGAAGACTGGAAGACATCCCTGGGGTAGAAGGTCCCGCCCTTCCCTCCCACCTGGCCCTCTGCACAGCACTGATGTCTGGCCCCTGTGAGTCTACTTAACACAAGACCCTCGTTGGCTTCTAATTCTTTATTAACTCATATTTCTACTCCCATAGAATCTAAAATCTTGAGTGTATGGGAGTAGAAACTCCCAGACAAAAGCTCTAAAGTGCTTAACGCAACTTAACATCGCGGTACCACTTCTTCCCACTACTAGTGTGACCTTTTTAACAGATTTATGCCTTCATTTCTAAAATGCCACCTGCAAATACACAGGATAGAGTTCCTAAGTCTGCCTATTAAATGATTAAATAAATCAAGGTATGTGCATTCTATAGGACACCATATATTAAAAAAAATATATATATGCCCAATTGCAGTGGCTCATGCCTGAAATCCCAGCACTTTGGGAGGCCAATGTAGGAGGACAGCTTGAAGCCAGGAGTTTGAGACCAGCCTGGGCAACATATTGAGACCATGCCACCACAAAACATTTTTTTAAAATGTAGCCAGGCATGGGCACTTGCCTGTAGTCCCAGCTACTCAGGAGGCTGAGGTTAGAGGATCACTTGAGCCCAGGAGCTTGAGGTTACTGAGAGCTATGATCATACTGCTGCACTCCAGCCTGGGAAACAGAGCACGACCCTGTCTCTAACAAAAATAAAGTTTAAAATTTAAAAATAAAAATAGGCATTTGAGCTGACATAGCAGAATGCCCATGATATATTGTGGAGTGAAAAAAAATTTGTATGGTAAAGTTCAAGTTCCATTTGCATGATTAAATATATGACTGTATATTTACATATGCCCAGTTAAGGGTCTGTTAGAATACACAGCAAGCAGTGAATGGTTGTTACCCTGGTGACTCTGCCCACTTGCATGTCTTTGCTAAGAGTGTGTTACTGTTTGTTTCTTTTACTTTTCTTTTTTTCAGACGGAGTTTTACTGTTAACCAGGCTGGAGTGCAGTGGCACGATCTTGGCTCACTGTTACCTCTGCCTCCCAGGTTCAAGTGGTTTTCCCACCTCAGCCTCCCGAGTAGCTGGGATTACAGGCGCCTGCCACCACACCCGGCTAATTTTTGTATTTGTAGTAGAGACTGGGTTTCACCATGTTAGCAAGGCTGGTCTCAAACTCCTGACCTCAGGTGATCTGCCCGCCTTAGCCTCCCAAAGTGCTGGGATTACATGCATGAGCCACCGTCCCTAATCTAAGAGTATGTTACTGTTATAAATTTTTTAAAGCAATAAGAAATATTCCCTGTGCACCAGGGCTTAGCAAAGGACACCAGAAACTCCCCCGGAAAACTCTCCCGGGCTGTTCTAAGACTCCAACTCTGCAGATGTGCTTCTGAAGTTGATATTATGGCACAGTTTTCTCAGGAATTGGTGAAAGTAGCCACTGAGTTGAGCACTTTTCCCAGAGGAAAGCTCCCAAAACTGGCTCCATTACACGCCCCCCTCTGGATTCCAGGCATCTCCCATCCCACCGGGAGAAAACAGTCTGGGACCAGTGAAGCCCTCCAAACAGGCCCACAGACTTAATCTGCATGCTCCCATTCTTTTGCTGTTGTTTTTTATTTATTTAATTTTTATTTTTATTTTTTTAGAGACAGAGTTTTGTTCTTGTTGCCCAGGCTGGAGTGCAATGGCACAATCTCTGCTCAACGCAAACTCCACCTCCCAGGCTCTCCTGCCTCACCTTCCCAAGTAGTTGGGATTACAGGCATGCACCACCATGCCCACCTAATTTTTGTATTTTTAGTAGAGACGGGGTTTCTCCATGTTGGTTAGGCTGGTCTCGAACTCCCGACCTCAGGTGATCCTCCTGCCTTGGCCTCCCAAAGTGTTGAGATTACAGGCATGAGCCACAGCACCCAGCCTGCTCCCATTCTTTTAAAAGGTGGCCTAAATTAATGGTTTCTTTGTTTTGCATTTTTATTAGTTAGTTCACCTCATACTGTAGCTAAAACAAATGTGTGCTTGTGTATTCAGCTAGTCATGGTAAGTAAAAAATATTTTGTGCAGTCAGAAGGCAAGTTTAGGGATCTTTTTCCATATCCACTAATTGGGGTTAGTGTGTTCTACTGAAGGGTTAAAGAGAACAGCAGCATGTTGTTTTTTCCACTCCAGTTCATTGCTCAGGGATACAGAGCAACAATTTGAAGGCAGTTTTATCCAGCACAATTAAATCAAAGTTCCCAGGGCCTATGGTCATTAGACTCTGTGGGAGGTGGGGGGAGAAGCATGGCATCTTTTCAAAAGTGAGGCCTTTTCAACTTTCAACTCTACTGTGATACAAAGTTCTGAAGGATTCCAGGTACCCCATCAGCTTTCCATTTGCAGCTTGTTCTGGGTGAGCTATGATTTCTAACCTTGCATGTTTAAGTACTGCAAATGAACTCCATTTAAAGTCATAGATTTATGTTAAATCTTCAATCATAAAGAATTAGAACATTTTTTTTCTTCTTATGGGGTAAAAAGAAAACAAAGCAACTTCTAGGGAGTATCTTGGAGTCAGAATACATTGACTTTGATATCTTTCATCTTCTCTTTTTACATATTCTCATCATATTATTAACAATCCCGAATGGCCCTGAGATGGTCTCAGTGATCACTGTTCTGATCTGTGTAGAAGAGAAATTTGGTCCTTTTCTGCCCTTGTTTCTGGCTCTGTCCTTCCTCAAGCAGGAAAGCTCTGGAAGAGGAGTTCCTGCCCCTTCCCTACCCCACATCCCCACCCCCAGGTGGACCAGAGGAGCCCAACCACCGGTCAAGGCCAGGCCAAGGCCTGCACAGGGGGTGGTAGGGGAGTCAGCATATGAGAAACTGTCTTCTAGGACAACTTTCTGTGTCTCCAGGTCTGACTCTAGCCATCTTCATCTCCCATTAGAAAGACTGGCCTGCTTTCTCAACTTCTCACGAATGGTTTCTTCCTTGATATTAACAAACAGCACATGTTAATGTGATCTATCCTTTTTTAAAAATGCTCTTCAAGGTAACCCTTGGAGAAGGCACCAGGGGGTGACTGTCCGCCCTGCCCCAAGCTGTACCCTGATCACAAATTGCTGGCTGTGGAGAGTTCAGGGACAGCCCTCTTTCCCTGCCCCTCCCACCTTCTCACTTCTGAAATGGGTGATGGCCTTGGGCTCCTCTGAAAGCCTCCTCCAGGTACAAGGCAGGCCCTGGCCCCATCTCCAAACAAGTAAGGACGGCCTCCTCTCCCTCCATCTGCCATGTGCACCCCAGCACCTCGGCCCTTTCTCCAGGAGGCCAGCACTTGAGGTCTCTGGCTGCACCCTCACTGCTCAGCCTGCCCAGTTCTCCTGGCCCAGTTGGACAGTGACCAGTGATGCTTCCCCAGAGGTAAGATGGGCGAGTGGGAGGTAGGACTCAGCCCCATCCCCAGCCTACCACACATTTTAGAAACATTTCAACCAAGGTGAAAGACAGTAGGGTTTAGAGCTGACCCAGAGAGTGCACCCCAGAGGAAAGTAGGGGGCACAATGTGGGGAGCTGCTCTGCATCATGTGACCATGCAGAAACCCAGTGGAATTTTCACCAGAATTCTAACATTGAAAAAAAATTCCACCCAGGTGCGGTGTCTCACTCCTGTAATCCCAGCACTTTGGGAGGCTGAGGCAGATGGATCACCTGAAGTCAGGAGTTCAAGAGCAGCCTGGCCAACATGGTGAAACCCTGTCTCTAATAAAAATACAAAAATTAGCCAGGTGTGGTGGTGGGCACCTGTAGTCCCAGATACTCAGGAGGCTGAGACAGGAGAAATGCTTGAACCCGGGAGGCGGAGGTTGCAATGAGCCAAGATTGTGCCACTGCACTCCAGCCTGGGTGACAGAGCAAGACTCCATCTCAAAAAAAAAAATCCTTTCTGTCCCATAGTAAATTATGTAGAAGCCATTTTTCCTAAGCAGCACCTAGAGGAGGGGAAGCTCTGACAAAATCCTGACCCAGATGGAATCACCAACTGCACCAGCTTAGCCCCCTCTTTCCTATGCTCCTTTAAAAGAACTTCCACCAAGACAGAAAAATCCTGTTGCGGGAAGAGCTGGACTCCAACAGTGATCATTCTCCTGAGGCAGAATCCCACAAATCCACACTCATCCTTTTGCTGGTGAAGAGAGAACACTAATGGCAGAATGTGCAGACCCAGGGTCTAGAGTCAGATGGCCTGGGTCCACAGCCCAGCCAGGCCACCTTCGAAAACATGACCTCGGCTTCTTCACTTGCAAAATGGAAATCAGGATCCTAATAGTGGCTACCTCCCTGGGTAGTCAGGAGGATTAAACGGTCATATACACACGAAGAATCACCCTTCTGCATCATAGTGGCCCTGGAAAGATACATCTACAAACTCCAGTTCTTCCCTTGTATCTGCTCCTGCTGAGGCTCTGAGAACTCACAACAACAATAACAATATAGCAGCTAATATTTACCCATCGCCAAGTGGGAAGTACTTAGTGCAAAATTTAAAATTTTTATATATATATTTATTTCGATGTATGCGTGTGTACATACACACATACATGTAAATGTACACATACATACATGTGTACGTACAAACGCATACATATAAATGATACACACACATATAAATTAATATGTATATATAAATAAAATAGATGTATATCTCAACTCATTTAATATCTTCACAGCAATGCAATGAAAAGGTACTATTATTACTTCTAGAACCTACTACACAGACACGTTAAGTGACTTGCCTAATACCACACAGCCAGTAAATACTAGACTCTCTTAGGCAATTGTTAAATCTTAAGAGTCATGAAGATTTCCTCAAAATACCCAAGTCTGGGAGTTATGGGATCCTGAGGCAGGGCAGCCTTGCTCTCCCTGAAGTGCTGCAACACAGCCCCCACTCAGCAAATGAGAGCCAGGCTAAAAGGACCCTTTTGATTAGGCTACAAAACAGAAAGCGTTTAAACCAGTATGTTCACTGTCAGGCAGCCAGCTTCCCGCAGGCCCAGCAGAGAAAGAAATGAAAGCAGGGGAGGCCTAGCCTTTGAAAGTTCTTTTCCAAACCTGCACTGGTTGTTTGAGATGCAGGCCACAGCACCTCATCTACAGAGAGCTTCTGGGTTAACGGGTAACCCACCAGGCCCTGGATTACCAAGCTCAAACAAAAAACAACACAAGAAAGGGCAAGAGGAAAAGCTGACCAAATAGTAAAGAGAGGGTCCAGAGGGAGAGAAGAGCCGGGCAGAGAATCTGATAGGATATCTGGGGCATTCAGTCACTGGCTCCTGAAAACATGCTTTACTTTATTTTATTATTATTATTATTTATATAGAGTCTGAGTCACCCTGGCTGGAGTGCAGTGGCGCAATCTCGGGTCACTGAAATCTCCATCTCCTAGATTCAGACGATTCTCCTGCCTCAGCCTTCCGAGTAGCTGGGATTAGAGGTGTGTGCCACCATGCCTGGAAATTTTGTATTTTAGGTAAAGATGGGGTTTCGCCATGTTGGCCAGACTGGTCTCCAACTCCTGACCTCAAATGGTCCACCCACCTCGGCCTCCTGAATTGCTAGGATTACAGGCATGAGGCACTGCGTCCAGCCTCACATTCTTTACTTTAAAATGTAATCTCTTCTTGGATGAAAAATAGTGAGACCCCTCCATGAGTCCACAGACTGATTCCCAGAGTTACCTGAAACATGGAGGCGTGTTGTACAAGGAGTTGTTTCCAGCTTGCACCTTGTATTCCAGGACCGAGGGGCACTCTCGGAGGGCAAACCCCAGCAGGTCATCACGGACAATCACCACGGTGACCCCAGCAGAGCCAACATTCTTCTGGGCACCAGCAAAAATCACACCAAACTTAAAAGGAGAAAAACATGCTGTTTAAGAAGGATTTGGCCATTTTTCATACGTGCACGCAAACTTTCCAACTCTTCCTAAAGCATAATTTTTTAAGGAAATGACTCTATCCTGTGTAAGTAGCAGTCTGCGCTCTAAAGCAATCTCCATCTGGGACGGCAAACCCATACTCAGAGTTTCAAAGCCTGAGGATGATCCTTCGGCCTGGTCCTCACCTGGATGGGGCTAACCCCATCGCTGCAAAATCCTGGTATATACTCACACTTGCTCTGCATACCTCCTTTCTACCCCTAAGTCCATCTTTAAAGTGGGCCTTCTAACTCTCCCTAGTAACCAAAAAAAGAAACAGATTTTGTAATCTATTTAAATCTGTATAAAGGGACAGTCAGAAGATGCTGAGAAAGGGACTGCTATGACAGGGGTGGGACAAGCTGCCTGAGGGAGAAGAAATTATAGAAAACAGATGTTTAAAGATACTTTAGGTAATTCTGTTGTGCAAGATACAGAACCCTCTCCCATGCCTCTCTCCACAAACCCTTAGGAAAATCCAGCGTTGGCACGGAGGTGGGGGTGGGGAAGAGTAATTTATAGTTGTTTAAAATTGCCAGTGCCTCGAGATCAGGAGTTCGAGACCAGCCTGGCCAATACAGTAAAACCCCATCCCTACTAAAAATACAAAAATTAGCTGGGCATGGTGGCACGCACCTGTAAACCCAGCTACTTCAGAGGCTGAGGTAGGAGAATCGCTTGAACCTGGGAGGCGAAGGTTACAGTGAGCCGAGATCATGCCACCGCACTCCAGCCTGGGCAACAGAGCGAGACTTCACCTCAAAAAAAAAAAAATTGCCAGTGCCTGATGATAATAAAAAGCAAACCATAAACCAAATACAGTATCTCTAAACAATGCAGTATTATTCAGCCTTAAAAAAGAAAGTTCTGACACACACGACAACATGGATGAATCTTGAAGATATTCTGCTAAGTGTAATCAATCAGACGCAGACGGACAAATAGTACATGACTCCCTTCTAGGAGGTACCTAGCATAGTCAAATTCACAGAGACAGAAAGTAGAATGGAGACTGCCAGAGGCTGGAGGGTGGGGAGAGTGGGGAGTTCGTGTTTATAGACTTTCAGTTTGGGAAGATGTAAACGTTCTGGAGATGCATGGTGGTGATGGCCGCACAACAATGTGAATGCTCTTAATCCCACTGAACAGTGCACTTAAACATGGTTACCATGGTTACCATGAAATGGTAAGTGTCAATTAAATGGTAAATTTTATTGTAAGTATATTTTATTCCAGTTAAAAAGGCAGAATACCAGTCAGTCAGTTCAGCTGTTGTCTTAGATTCTTTACCCGCATTGGCCCCTGAGGAATGGACCTGGAGCACCGGTCCCACTGCCCCGCCTTGGTGAGCCAACTCATAAAACCTATGTATCCTGTTGATGCTTCTGGAGTGGAGGTGGGTACCAGGCAAGGGGAAGCTCCCTCACATAAGTCCCCTGGACTCGGGATAATCTGCTTCTGTTCTTAAAGACAAGTCACTCCCCATGTGTTGACCAAACAAGTTTCTAAGAACCACTCTCAAAAGCAGGACTCGAGTGGGACCCTGCGAGGCAATCATCATCACGAGGCTGGGAACAGCAGGACTCAGGTACTTCAACAGCTGGGAATTCGCACCTGGCAGCCTGCTCACTGGCAGCTGCCCTGGCTCAGGGGTTCTGCAGGCCCCAGACGCCCATGGTTCTTCTTGTTCTTATATATATTAAAATGCGCCTGTAGAAACCAAGTCAGTGGGTTTCCCCCACGCTGCCTTTTATACATTACCTTAGAAACATCCACTGGCTTGGAAAGGAAGTTTGAGGACATGTCACAAACCAGTACTGCTCCCTTGACGTCAGGTATAAAGTCAAACTCCACACCATGCACCGTCTCATTTGCGCAATAATACACATAGGAGGCATCCGGGTTGAGGTTCCAGGTGCCTGGATCTGGAATTTCTATCACAGAAGACAAGTTTGAGACTCTGCACTTTCACTCTCCTCTTTCCTTATGCAGATGGGAGTCAACCAGGAGACTGACAGGCCTCCCCTAGCAGGGAGAGACTAACTGACTCCAAAGCATTGCACAAGTGAAAGCACCAGCACCCTCCCAGCCTCATCCTTTGTTACCATCGTTACCAACATCCTGAGAGGATGAGCAATGCAACCTTTTGACTTTTACTGGGAACAAATCATCTTCAAAAATGGCATGGGAAGGTGGGCATGGTGGTGTGAGCCTTTAGTCCCAGCTACTTAGGAGGTTAAGGCAGGAGGATCGCTTGAGCCCAGGAGCTGGAGGCTACAGTGCGTTATGATTATGCCTGTGAAGAGCCACTGTACTCCAGCCTGGCTAACAGAAAGTCTCTGTCTCAACAAAATAAAACAAATTTTTTAAAAAGGCATGGGAAGTATCTGAGTTTTCACTTGTCACCCAGTATCCACCTATTCTTCATCTATTGATGGGCCAGTAGTTTCTTCTTGGGACCCCAGCCCTCATCCACTCTCAGCCCATGTAATTCCAGGGAGCCAATGAAACCCACAGCCCAGAGGTAGAATGCAATTCAGGCATGGCCACAGGGACTGATTCAGAATGGGGCACAGGAAACATGAGACTATTACTGGGAATGCTCTGCAAAGGCACTGAAACTTGGGACAATATAAGGTCAGAAAGAGCTGCAGCCACCCTTCAAGAAAAGGACAGCTTTTCCTGCCTGCGGAACCACCAGGTCCTGGAGACATTGTTGGAGCCCCTGATCAAGCCATATCTAAAGCCAAACCAGCCCCTGGACTTTTTCAGCTAATCAGCTGAAAAGCTACGACTAACTACTCAATATACTCTGCAATAAGAGTATGCATAGGCCGGGCACAGTGGCTCAAGCCTTTAATCCCAGCACTTTGGGAGGCCAAGGCAGGCGGATCACCTGAGATCAGGAGTTCAAGACCAGCCTGGCCAACATGGTGAAACTCCATCTCTACTGAAAATTAAAAAAGTAGTCAGGTGTGGTGACAGACACCTGTAATCCCAGATACTCGGGAGGCTGAGGCAAGAGAATCACTTGAACTGGGGAGGCAGAGGTTGCAGTGAGGCAAGACTGCACCACTGCATTCCAGCCTGGGTGACAGAGCAAAACACTATCTCGAAAATAAAATAAAATAAAATAAAAGTATTCATAGGCTCTTGTCTTAGCTAGTGCAGCCAGCCAATCTAAATGGTAACAAACTAACAACTGACAAAGGGAGAAAGGAATTAAAAACTATAGATTGCCCTGGGCAGGGGTAACCCATCAGTCAGCATTTCACCACCCAGCTCAGCTCCCAGAACTTACTTGTATAACTCCCAAGTTTAGGGTGAACGATATTTATAGTCCCAAACTTCTTGGCTTCTTCTGCAGCCTTAGCTGACCAAGATCCTGTCACCACATAGTCCGCATACCTTCCTGCTTTCAAGCCAATCAGGTTTAAGGGGATAGCACTGAACTGGCCGGACCCACCTCCTTGCACAAAAATCACCTTATAGTTGTCTGGAACGGCTCTGGACAGAAGCACAGGTAACAGTAAATACATGGACTCATGCAGTCAAAGATTGAGAACAAGTGATGCTCTACCAAGTGCTTTACCTTGGGTGGATTTACTACAAGAAATATGGTAACGTTCTAATACTACTTTATCCTCCCTAATTCACTCATTTATCTATGCAATCCTTGGACAACTATTTACTGGGGACTGTGTTGAAAGCCTAGGGTTACTGTTCCTCCTCTTCCTAGTGACAACACCTTGATGTTCCTTTAGGAAATTACCCCTCTGCCACTCTTGTCCACATGGTTCAACTGTGGTCAACCCCGACTCAAGGGGATAAGCACCTACCCCAGGCTGGCCAGTGAAATTTGGTACTGAGACCTTTATTCCAACTTCTGGGTAAGGAAAGCTGTTTCTATTGAGGGAAAGGAGAAACTTGTAGGAGCTAATCCTGCAACCAATGGTGGCCACTTGATGAACAGAACACATAAGAAAGCAGATCCAGAAGATGGGGGAAAACCACTTTCCTGGGATCATTTAGAAGCACCTAAATCCTCCTGCATTCTTCTGTTAGGTGAGGTAATACATTTCTTTTTACTTAAGCCAGTGAGTTGGGGGTCCTATAACTTGCAACCAATGATCCTGTGTTACGCACCATGCTATGAACCAGGTGGATGATGGGCAGGAGTTTTTGATAATGTTTTAGGCCTAGCCATGAAATCATATATCTATTATACTTTAAAATAAAAAGCAAAATTCTTTGACTCCTGGATGAAAAATTAAGATAATGATGAGGATGTCTACAGGCAGTAGAATAAGGCCAACTCCAAAAGGACAGGGCCATGGAAGCTGGACCCAAGCCTTTGAGTAAGGTCAGAGCCTGGGAATAGGTGTACAGAAGCCAGATGGCCAGGGAACAGAGCTCCAGCAAAGATACAGAGGTAAATTAATAAACGGCAGGGCAACGTGGCAGGGTCTTGGGGAATGGGTGATAGGTAAATATCTTGTCCTGAAACATGTGTGACCTATATTCAGTGCTCAGTAGGATAGCAAGCTACCAGCAAGTCTTAGGAGACTCAAGCCATGAGGTTCTTAGCAGCTGGGAAGACTGAAAACCCAAGACAGAGTTCCAGGTTCATATTATGCAGATATAGAGCAGTTAACAAGGCCAGGAATTAGACAGAAGAAAACCAGGCTGAGGTCTAAGCACAGGTATACAAGGTAGGACCCAGGTTAAGACAAGAAAAGGTAAGACCTTAAATTGAACTGGGACCCCAGTCAGAAGAAGCTCATAGCCATGTGGTCAAATGCCATCTCTCCCAGGCTAATGTTCCAAATACCCACTCCATGAAGGACAGGATTGTCCTGTGAATGTAACATGATACTCAGCAGGCCAACGGACGTGGGAAGCCAAGCAGATGGCTACCAGCTCCGAATATTCACACTGTAATTAGCATCTACTTCTCCTCACAGAAATACCACCAAGCCTGCCCCATCTGAATTATTTTATCAAAGCAATTTGAAAAAGAAAGTATGAAATAATCAGTACAATTCTAATTTTATTACTGTAATAATGTAAGAATGGGTCCTAACATATTAGTGATTATCCCTGACTAGTGGGGTTAAAGTTAATTCCAGTTTAGTTGAGAGCTACAATGTTTTTACTGAACTTTCTACCATAAATGTGCATTATTTTTGTGAGCAGGAAAAAAAATGGTACGCTTTCATAATTTGTAGGTTTATGTGAACATACTTATATAAGAATCTCTCTTTAAACAGCAATCTATTTAAGAACAAGGTATCCTCTGGATAGGAAAGGCAGTGCAGATAACCCAGGTTTTATCAAAGCAGCAGTTCCTAGAGTTCAGAACTCTTACAATTACCCAAAGAGCCTATTAAAAATAATTTCTAGAGATTCTGATTTAGGTCTAAGTGGTGCCCACGACTTGAATTTTTTAATATTCCCCCCAACCAGGTGACTCTGACAGATGGCATGAGACCCCAACTTCGAGAACCCCTGAAGTAATTTGTAGCCAATTATGCTGACAAAGATGACCATTTCTTTGTCATTTACATCCCTTTCATGCCAGTTTAACTACCACAGCAGCTGAAAAATCTTTCCTAGATACAATGATTTCAAATCTTTGGAAATATCATATAAAATAAGAAGAAAAGCCTACAAACACAGGATGGGGAACAAGTAAAAAGCACTATGTACTAATAGTGAGTTGGAAAGAATCTTAAAAGGATTATTTTTAATTATGGAATATTCTGAACAAACAATAGAGTGTAGAAAATAATGGAAGACATCCAGGTTTAGGAAGTATCTAACAAAAGTAACGTAATTTGGTCTTTTTAAAACTTACAACAATTCCCGCACAAGATTCTCTGTATTGTTAATAATCTTGGCAAAATCTGACGATCTGTGACTCATTTCTGTGAAAGGAAAGATAAACAACAACAAAAAAAGTTCCAGTTTAAAACCAAATGAACAGAAACACCTATGAAATTTGCAGGTAAACAATAAAGGGAAATTTCAGTTATTCTGCACACAAATTGTGGGCCAAGGCTCACTTAGTTTAGGGGATCAACCAAACTGATTTTCAAATTCCAAACATTTCAGCTTCACAGTCATGGCAGAAGGATTTTTCAAGTGGCATATTCATTGCACAAGCTATTTATTAATTCCCCACTCTGTGATGTTCTCTGTGATTCTTCCTACCATCTCTTTCTCACAAACAGGAATCCATGTGCAACAGGTGCCCTTTAGGATAAGAGCACAAAATTCTATGCTTGCTCTGAGACTATATCTTTCTTATAGACAGCATTCATTGAAAACAGTTCTATAAAAGTTTATAACCAAAATAATTACAAAGAATTTTAAAGACTTCTACAAAAGACTTCTACTGAGGTCTCACTTCATAGAAATCTAAGTATATGTCCCAAACCAAAAAGAACAAAATGTAACAGAAATAAACAATACAATAAACCCTATTGTCTCTTAATACCATTCAGTCTTAGGAACTACCAAAAATAAAAGAAAGTAAGTTTTAGAATGCAGAGGTCCTCTTCCCCAAAAATATAGGGGAAACTTAACAATGAAATTATTAATGTGCAAGGTCTTCATAATAGGCTTGTATACTTTTAAACTTTAATAAGGTTGTATTTAAGTATAATAAAAACTGTAAATTAAATGTAAAGCAATATTATAAATGTTTGGAGGCACTATTATGCAAATGTACAGTATCTTCTAATCCTAGGTCTTGTGATTAGCAAAAACCAATTATGACAGAGTAAGCTGAGATGTCAGAGCCTCTCACCAGCACTTATGCTGTTTTCAAAATGGTTTTTATCAAACATGCAACCTAAGCTATTAAAGTTTAAAGATACATCTGTAAAGGCCTGTAGGAAGACCTATAGGCTCTGTAATTCTATATTTGATGCATTTAAATTAGTCCCCTTTGGGCCAGGGCTCAGTGGCTCAAGCCTGTAATCCCAAAACTTCGGGAGGCCAATGTGGAAGGATTGCTTGAGGCCAGAAATTTGAGATCAGCCTGAGCAACAAGGCGAGACCCCATCTCATGGGGTCTTTCAAAAATGTTTTAAACATGTTTAAAAAATTAGCTAGGTGTGGTAACATGTACCTATAGTCCTAGCTACTCAGGAGGCCGAGGCAGGAAGCTCACTTGAGCTCAGGGGTTAGAGGCTGCATGAACTATGATCATGCCATCGTATTCCAGCCTGGGCGACAGAGCAGGACCCTGCCTCTTAAAAAAAAAAAAAAAAAAATGTTTCCTTTGAAACTGGACACGCACAGAATTCAAAAGTAAATCTTACCAAGAACACTAATGCCAACTCCTTTGTAGTCTAATAATTCCTTTTGTATCTCCAACAACACCTAGAAAAAAATAAAATAAAATAAGGTGATTTCAATATGCTTTGCACAGCTTTCCCTCTGCACATACAAACCTAAGGGGATGAGGAAAGGTCTGTAGTGAGGTCCTCAGGTATCCATCCCCACCCACACCAGTCCCCTTCCTCCCCATGTCCACAAAGCCAGCGATGATGCAACTTACACACAAGGTAAGCATGAAATTAGGCAATGTGACCGATGCCGATACACTTTTTCCAAAGGCATGAATGTACCGATTCCCTAGAAAATATCCCCTTCTCAAATCTCATTCACCACTCTCCTAAAGCTAAAGTACAGTGTTAAAGTACAGAATGCATAAGGTTCTGGGTTAAAGGAACAACAACAAAAAAAATTATGCCCAAATTATACAGGTAACTCAAGTTTCCGATTCCTTTTTGTCTAAGGTGCTAGACTGGGAAGCGTGGGGTGGGCAGGAAGAAGGAAGAGACTGCTGTGAATAAGATTTGTCCCAGGGTGCTGCAACAAGACTAGCACAATGCTGATAGTTGTTGAGTCTCAGAGATGGGTCCTTGGACGTTCACTACACTACCTCTTCCTTTGTGTATGTGAGGATTCCCATGATAAAAAAAAAAGAGAGAAAAAGAAAAGCTTTTAAAATGAATATAAAGTAAGTGTGCAAAAGCAACCAGCCAGAAAAGGTCTACAAATAGGAGGCAGTTTTTTTTTTTTTTTTAAAGGTGCTAGCTAAGGAGGGCACTATTAAAGCACAGCTATAACCTAAACTGGACTGGAACTTGTCTGAAAAAAACAATATTTTAACAATAAAGAATTAGACAAAAAAAGACTGCCTTGACGACTGGGTCTAAGAATGTGTTATCGTTTTCTGAAATGTTGGATGCTTGTTAGCACTGGCTGATCAAATAAACTAGAGTGAATCTTTTCCTTTAGTAAAGAGAAACATTCATCTGTGAATAATCTTTGAACTTGCTCTGAGAGGGTATGTTTATTACAGATAGCATTCATTGAAAACAGTTATATAAAAGTTTATAACCAAAATAATTACAAAGAGCTCTAAAGACTTCTACTCAAAAATCAAACCTCCCTAATCTAGTAAGGTTTTTTCAAGTTGCAGAATGCATTGCTTTTGTGGATCACAATTAAATATTATTTAAGGCTTGTTTCATTTTAATGGCTGATCCAAGTCATCACGGAGGCCAGTATGTACAGAGAAAGGGGGAGCTTTTATTGCTTGGTCTCTTCCTCTTTGGAGAAAGTCCTGATGATCTCCTCTTTCCTGGCCTGGAGGCCTCTTCACAGCACTTGCGTGCTTCCTTGGTCTTAGACCTGCCGGCCCCTGCCTGGGCAGCCTTAAACTTCTGGGCTCAGGAGATCCTCCCACCTTAGCCTCCTGAGTTGCTGGGACAACTCAGGAGCGCGCACCATCACATCCAGCTCAAAGCTAATTTTTTTTTTTAATCAAACAGAACAGACTAGAGTAGGATAGAATACAAAATAGTGTATATCACAGGTAATTGCGCTACACATAAGGCTTTTATTTTCATTACAATTGAATGTGTATCCTTTGTCATTTTGTAAACATGTTTTTCACTGTAGGTTACAGTCAAAAAAGTTTGAAAGCTTCTCTAATCTCTATAGTTCAACTAAATCAAGGAAACACATAAACAGCAACATTTGCCTGCCCCCTCGCCCTCTCACCCCGCAGGTTACATGCAGTCCAAGGGCAAAAATTCTCCCAGAAAAATTAATAATAAATAATTGCGTTACTGATGACAATTGCCATTACAATTACTGTAATAAATCAATAACGAATTACATAGGGAACAAATATTTGGAACACTCCAAAACATGGGGGATGGAGGAGGAGGCTACAGGAAACATTTCCACAGCTGGAGCAGGGAATCTCACCTAAAACTGTTATTACTGAGAAAAGATAAGCTCTGTCCTCTCAGCTACTTTGAGCGCTGCCCCTGGAAAAGCAAGACGCCCTTTCCCCTTTAAAACTAGATTCTCTGTTCTTACCACAACACAGAGGAGGCTCTGTCCTAGTGAGATTTCTACTCTGCTCAACAATTGATAATTGTAAATTACTTGACAATGCCCCATGCTGCTCCAACATATTATCAGCTCTATTCTGGTTACAAAAATAAAAATATAACAGCAGCAGCAGCCGCCTGACAATGGGCTCAAGGCACATCAGAGGCTTTGCCTTCTTTCCTGCGGGTGGACTGGGGAAGGGGGTTAGGCGGGGGAGGGGAGGAGCCGGGCTGGAGACTGGTAAGGCAGACAGTGAGCTCCACTTGCGTGGTCTGATTGCGGCCCGGGGGAGAATTCAATCATTTGGTTGAATTCAATCATTCGGTTTACTCCGGAACGAAATGAACAGAGAACTGGGTTAAGCAGCCCAAAGCCTACCAGAGTTCGAATACTCGACCACTTTTAGGGGACAAGCAGGTTAAAAAGAGGGGGGTAGGTAGGGAGAATGGCTTTAGGAAAGGTTAGGTTCTGTGGGAGGCAAGGAGGGGAAAGTTGGACTGAAGGTTTTCAAATTAACATTTCTGAAAAGCAGTGTTCACAAGTGCTGCTAAAGCAAACAATGGTGTAGGGGTCGGGGGTCACCCACACGCGGACCTTTTAAGTTTGCAATCCCTCTCACGTGAGAGGGATTTGCAATCTCAGCTCACGTGACCCACTGCACTATGCAAAACCTGTCATCGGTTCATTCCCATTCACCACTCATTCACACTGTGTCCATTCATGCATCCGCTCCACACTGCCCGGGCTCGCTGCACAGTTGCGCGAGGCGAACGCAGAGACCAGAGCTCTTTTTTTTCCGCCCCACCTCAGCCCCCGGGCGGCCCGGCCCCGCCTAGGAGATGGCACAGCCCGGGAGTCTGCAGGTGCGCCGCACCGGCGGGACAGCAGGCCCCGGCCAACTGAGTCGTGCACTGCCTCGCACCAGCAGGCAGCGCCGGGGCAGCTGCATGGGCACGCCTCGCCGAGTTTCCTCTCCAACTGCATTCTTCCCGAAGCCCGCTTGCTAGAGCTGCTGATCTCACCGTGCACGCCGGTGCAAAGTGCCTGGGAGACTCAAGGCGGGGAGCGGGAATCCGAGTGCCACACGCAGGGATGCCACGCGCGTGCTCCCGCTTGAACCTCACTCCCGGCGAGCGCTCGCGGGGACTTACTGAGTGTGGCAGCTTGGCGGGACCAGGTCCGAAGTTGACAACCTGCCTCGGGGCGTCCATGGTGCGGCGGCGAGGGCGGCGAGTCAGCAAAGGAGGACTGAACGCCTGAACTACAAGCGTTCCCTGCAGCCGCGCTACGAGTCTGAAGCCGGCTCTGAGCCCCTGCCGTGTTCCAGCGCCGAGTAGGCGGCCCATTGGCCCGCGCTGTCTCTGGCCCTGCGCTGATTGGTTCGCGCGAAGGAGCTCGCAACCCCATTGGTCGCGCTTCCGAGCCGAGTCGGAGCAGTTGCTCCTCCTCGCGTTTACTGTTTCAACCCCCCTTTTTGATCAATGCAAGGAGCGCGCGAGATTGCGCCAGCCAGCCGGATCCGCTGGGCGCCTGCCCGAGGATCGTCGGCGGCGGGAAGAGGCTGCCCCTGCCAACCTGCCTTCGCCCAGTGAGCCCTCCATCAGACCGGTTCTAGCCCTCCAACCCCAGCTCCTCTCTCTTGGCCGAAAGGGCAGCTGCCGACCAGCTTTGTCGCCCCCATCCACCCACCTCTCACCACCAGCCCCCTGTTTGGGCTAAGATGCATTTGTTCCAGAACCAGCAGTCGTTAATCTACAAAACTTTTCTAAGCATCCCCACGGGCGTCGGATACCCCAGTGGAGAGGGAGGACCCCCGCCCAAGATGGAAGCGCAGGATGAAGGGCGGGGGGTGGGTGGATACGGTTCTTTGTATTTGCACGTGCAGGATGAAAGAGCGGAGGTGGCCAAGGACGCAGCGGGGAGCGATGGCCTGGGAAGGATGGATGCCAGCCAGCCAAGGCCTTTAAAGTCGCTGATTCTCCATTTCCTCCTTTGTGGAACGAGTGAGCTGGAACCCTGCGGCAGCTCTCAGGTTGCGCCCGCACTGACAAGCTGTGAGTTTAGAAACGTGAGGAGATATTAATAAGTACGCGATACCCATAGGGCGCTGCAGCCCAAACCAGAGAAAGGTGGCCCCGAGCCAGGCCAGGCGCAGGGCCAGAGCTGCTCAAACTTTTCCACAAAAGTGTCCTCAAAAGAACCCCAGGGAACACCCGCATGGGGTTCTAAAACAGAAAGCCCTCCCCCCAACCCTTCAAGAAAGAATTTCCTTTGAAGTCTGGAATTTCATCATTTTAAAACTGTGAATTATGTATTTTATGCTATCATTTAACCTAGTTTCTTTTAATGTAAAAATATTTTTCCACTCTCAGTAAAATTGATGCACTAGGAGTATACACAGTGCAACTACCTCGTTCAGAAAAGACTTGTAATTGGACAGGGCTTTGGCTTTTGTTTGCTTTCCCTGATGAGAATGTGGGGAGTATGGGGTTGAGTGCAGAGGCACTGCTCTGGATTTGGGAGTTGAAGGACAAAGTTTTCAGAAAAAGGCAAAATGAACAAGGCGTTCCTCAGCAACTTCATTAAGAAAACTACAACATCGAAGAAAGAATGTGAATCTCAGCCCAGAAACTCATGCATGCATGAGTTTGGGGCAATCTCATGCGCTCCTTGCATTGATCAAAAAGGGGGATTGAAACAGTAAACGCCTGGAGGAGTGTCCCAAAAAGTATGGCTGAGTTGTTTCCACTGCCCAGGTTGATGAGCTCCCTACTACTTCTGTGTCCCACTAAGGGGCACAGGAATTTGGGGTGGGGCAGTGGTGGCTATTGTCTCATCTGCTAAGACATTCCCTGCAGCATTTCCTCCCTGGGGTCCTGCAGTTTCCAAGACGATATTTCAGGGACACAAGTCAAACATACCCTGAGCCTTGGGACCACCAATCTCTGTCTTCCTTCCGCCCGGGGACAATCTCCTTTTTAGTCTAGGGAAGATCTATCTTTTCCATGTTTATTCCTCACACTGTGTCCACAAACACCTTAAATCACAGCCAGAAACTCAAATGCCTCCAGGGGCGACTCAGGGATATGAAACAAGTAGTGGGAATGGTGGCAAATTGATTTCATTTGTCCATTTGTGGCAGACGTGCACACGGCCACTGCACATTTGTGATCCCCCATCCATGGGATAGGGTTGATGGCAGGAAGTGGCTCCCAGACTGGCTTCATGTTTCCCAGCTCCCCTTGCATCTAGGTGAGCCACATGACTGGGTCCCCCAGTGGAATGTGGGCCAAGTCATGTGTGTCACTTTCAGGCTAGGACGGTTGAGAAATGGATGTGTTTCTCCACTTTCTTTTTCCTATTCCACAAGTTGAAAACAAAAAACTCCCCCACCCCTAGGGACAGTGGAGACAGAGCAAAGAGGGAGCCCTAGGTCCCTGAATCACCTGCACCAGACTTGTCATATGTAAGTGAGAAATCAACTTCTTTTATGCTATGTCACTGAAATATGAGAGGCTATTTGTTACAGCAGCTCACATTATCCTAATTAATACGCCATCCTAAATGCAACAGCTGTGGTTCAGATCCCGCTGGTTGTTGCCAAGTAGGCAAATGAAGTTGCTTAAGCTATCTTCACGTTTTGAAAGAAAAGCCAGAAACCCAGATTTTTATGTGGTATCTCCTTATTTTTAAACATCTATAAATGTGAATTTCAGCAAAACACTGTACAAATAAATATTCTGAGGGGCAAACTCCAGCTTATCTGAGGGCTGATTGAGCATACAGGTAACAAGCTCTCCAAAGGACTGTTTATAATGTTCTGCCCCCAGATGTCCTCCAGTTCAACGGGGAACACTCTCAGCTAAGTGCCTGAATAAAGGGGCAGCAAAGGGGGAAATATAATTTAATCTCAATCCTTCTTGCCTATTTTGCACTGGTCTATAAAGACAGCCCAGATGAACCCCTGCATTTCAGGAGGGATCCTCCCCTCTTAGTAGATTCTCATTTAGAAGGTACGAAGAAGCTTCTTTATGAAATACGTATTTTGTAAAAAGGCAGAAATTCAATTTTCACAAGTGTTATTCATTGAGCACGAAATATGTGAAAGATGCCAGGTGCTGCCGCGATTCCCAATCAGATCCGGCCATCCTGTTTAGACGGGTTGAAAAGAGAAGAAGGCAACTTGAGCAGGGGAGAAAATCTATTTGGAATGAGACAAGATTCTTTCTGCTGCCGTTTTTGTAGTTGGAGCTAAAGTTCCTTTTCCCTTATCATTGTTCCCAGAGAAAGTGAGGAAAGGAAGCTGTGTGAGGTGGCTGACGCCTATAATCCGAGCACTTTGGGAGGTCAAGGCAGGCGGATCACTTGAGGTCTGGAGTTCGAGACCAGCCTGACCAACATGGTGAAACACCGTCTCTACTAAAAAAAAAAAAAAAAAAAAAAAATTAAATTAAAAATTAGCCTTGCATGGTGTCTCGCACCTGTAGTCCCAGCTTCTCAGGAGGCTGAGGGAGGAGAATTGCTGACCCCAGCTCCAGCAAGCACCTTTCTACTTCCCCTCTCTATGAACCTGACCACTCTAAGTACCTCCCGTAAGCAGAATCATACAGAATGATTGATCCCAGGAGGCAGAGGTTGCCGTGAGCCGAGATTGCGCCACTGCAGTCCAGCCTGGGTGACAGAGCAAGACCCTGTCTCAAAAACAAACAAACAACAACAACAAAAGTGGGAGAGAGGCAGTAATCATAGTTTATGTAGCAAAAAGAAGCCAAAAGTCAAAATTCTATTACTTCCTTTATTCTGACCCCAACAAATAGAAGATATCCATTCTACTCTCTTTACCTCAATTTATGTCCTTACCTTACTTTGCTTCATTTTTTTATTGTGACAAAATATGCATAACATAAAATTTACCATTTTCAAGTGTACAGTTAAGTGGCAGTAAGTACAGTCACATTTTTGTGCACTCGTCACCACCATCCACAGCCAGACCTTTTCATCTTCCCACACTGAAACTCTGTACACATTAAAAGATAACTCCCTCCAGTCCCCAGCTCCAGCAACCACCCTTCTACTTCCTGTCTCCATTAATTTGACCAATCTCAGTACTTTCTCTAAGCAGAATTATACAGAATTTGCCCTTTTGTGTGACTGGTTTATTTCACTTAACATAATGTCTTCAAGGTTTATCTATTGTGCTTCATATTTTTTTTTGTAGAGATAGGGGTCTCACTATGTTGCCCGGGGTGGTCTCAAATTCCTGCCGTCAAGTGATCCTCCCGACTTGGCCCAATAAAGTCCTGGGATTACAGGAATAAGCCACCGCACCTGGCATCATTTTGCTTAATTAATTAATTAATTTATTTTTTTAGAGGAAGAAAGAGAGAAAGAAAGAAAAAGAATAAAAAAAAAGAAAAAAGGCCGGGCGCGGTGGCTCACGCCTGTAATCCCAGCACTTTGGGAGGCCAAGGCGGGTGGATCACAAGGTCAAGAGATCGAGACCATCCTGGTCAACATGGTGAAACCCCGTCTCTACTAAAAATACAAAACATTAGCTGGGCATGGTGGTGCATGCCTGTAATCCCAGCTACTCAGGAGGCTGAGGCAGGAGAATTGCCTGAACCCGGGAGGCGGAGGCTGTGGTGAGCCGAGATCGCGCCATTGCACTCTAGCCTGGGTAACAAGAGTGAAACTCTGTCTCAAAAAAAAAAAAAGAATAAAGGAAAGGAAGAAAGAGGAAGAGGAAGAGGGAGAGAGAACAGGGGTGTTGCTTTATTGCCTGGGCTAGAATGTAGTCTAAAAATGGGTATGCCTGTAATTGTGTGTAATAATAGAGACATAAAAAAAAATGAGGGAAGAAAATAATTAACAAGCAGCCAACCAATATTTCATTTAAACCTGTAAATATGTGTGATGTAGTACTGATAAGAGTGTATATTTTGTGTATTTAAAGTGGAGAGTTCTATGAATGTTAATTAAGTCTACTTGTTCCGGATCTGAGTTCAAGTCCTAAATATCGATGTTAACGTTCTGTCTCATTGATCTATCTAATATTGATGTTGAAGTCTCCCACTATTATTGTGTGGGAGTCCAAGTCTCTTTATAAGTCTTATATATCTGGGTATTTCTGTGTTGGGTGCATATATATTTAGGATCTTTAGCTCTTCTTGTTACATTGATCCTTCTATCTTTATGTAATATCCTTCTTTGCTTCTTTTGATCTTTGTTGCTTTGAAGTCTATTTTATCAGCAAAAATTGTAACTCCTGCTTTCTATTTATTTATTTTTGCTCTCCATTTGGTTGGTAAATTTTTCTCCATCCCTTTGTTTTGAGTCTTTGTATATCGTTGCATGTGAGATGGATCAGGATGTAGCATACCAATAGGTCTTGGCTTTTTTTTGCCTGTCTGTGTCATTTTGCTTTATTTTTAAAGATCAGCATAGATCTTTAAAAGATCCACAAGCTTTGCACAAGTGAAGTCCCTAAAGAGGTTTTAACAGACATGCTCTCTATGGACTAGTGAAAAAAATTATATAAAGGAGGCACGCTGCTTCTACCTCTTACATCCTAAAAACATTCCAAAGTGGAAAACCCACCAGAATTTATTTTACCCTTTTTTTTTTTTTTAAGATGGGAACACAACTCCTGGCACCATCTCTGTAGCATGTTTACACACTGGTATTCTCCATCCCCAGCCCCGCTGGCTCTGCTCATAGGAGTGTGCATTTTTGGGATCAGCACTCTTCATGAGGGCTGCCTCGTAGAAGGGTTCCAAGTGGAAGCCTGAAAACCAGCCACAGAGCACTCGTTTCACCACCTGTACAAAGTCAACACGTACCTATTTCAGACAGCCATTTGGGAATGACTTTTGTAGGGTTAATAATCTGTGGGTTGTTTTGTTCTTTCCTTTTCTTTATGAAGCCAGAGGAAATACTAAGGCAAAGCACAGAGATAGAGCAAATCCAGAGATGCCGGGGCGGAAGCTGGTTCAGGATGTGAAAAGTCTTCTTCCTCTTTTTCTCATGCTGAGTGCCTGCTCCAAAGAACCCGCACTGCCTCAGAGATAAGCAGGGACTGTCATTTAATTGTATTGTTTGGCTTATGTTTTGTATAGAAAGGCAGCAAAGATTAACTAAAAATAACAAGAATTCAAAGCTGCCAGGGTTGAGAGGCATTTCTGTATCCATAAAAATGAACTGGGGAGGGGCAAGGGGAGCAGCTGGCTGGAGCAGACGGAGCTGGAGGGGAGGGAGGACTGGCTCTGCATGTTATGGTGTGCGCATCTGAGGCATATCCAAGCAGGGTGTGTGAAGACTTCTTAATGACATAGGAATACACCTCGTATGAAATATCGAAATAAAAGAAAAAGCCACTTCCCATCAGCACAACAATTAACTATCTCCAAAACCACTTTTTTTTTTTTTTGAGATGGAGTCTTGCTCTGTTGCCCAGCTTGGAGTACAGTGGCGCTATCTTGGCTCACTGCAACCTCCGCCTCCTGGGTTCAAGAGATTCTCCTGCCTCAGCCTCTCTAGTAGCTGGGACTGCAGGCGTGCACCACCACACCCAGCTAATTTTCTGTATTTTTAGTAGAGACGGGGTTTCACCAAGTTAGTCAGGATGGTCTCAATCTCCTGAGCTTGTGATCCTCCTGCCTTGGCCTCCCAAAGTGCTGGGATTACAGGCGTGAGCCACCACACCCAGCCCCAAAAACAATTTTTTAAATCCTACGTCCTTGGACTCACAAATTCTACTCAAACTCAGAAAACAATTTATAGTCCCAAACCAAAACATCAACAAATGCATTCAGATCCATTCATTCAGCAAATACTGACATGTATCGCTTACCGAAACGGATACGTTTTGAGAAATGTATCCTTGGGCGATTTCATAGTTGTGTGAACATCATAGAGTGCACTTACACAAACCTAGATGGCCTGCACACACCTAGGCTATATGATACAGCCTATTGCTCCTAGGCTGCAAGCCTTCACAGCATGTTACTGTACTGAATATTGCAGGTTGTATGGAATGATGTTTGTGAATCTAAACATAGAGAGCCTAGGAAAGGTACAGTAAAAATAGAGTTTTATAATCTTATGGGACCACCAAATGTGTGGTTCATTATGTGGTGCATGACTATTGCATTCTTACTGTACAGAATGAAGAAAGCAGCATGGCCCTTGCTCTCCTGGAGCTTCTGGTATTTGGTATGTTTACATGGAATGGTTTTCTATTTTACGGGTGTCATCCACTGAATGCGCCTTTCGTGTCTGCTTCACACCACAACCTCTCCCCATCCACATCTGGTGCTCTGATTTCTCTTATCCTATTAACATTTCTCTTTTTCCCAAAGCAGGAATCGCCCCCTAATATGCTGTATAATTGGTTCATTTTTGCATGTATTGTCTGTCTGGCAGAATGCAAGTTCTATGCTTCTTTTCTGCTTGTTTTGCTGATATACCAAGAACAGTGTGTAGCCCAGCTCACAGTGAAGATTTGTTGAATGAAAAAATGAAGTGACACGTACTATACCTATTGTGATAATTTTCCTAAAACAAAGAAAGGTCTGTTCCAAAGTTGATGTCTTCACCCCTAGGGACAGAAAACTGCTTAGTATTATTCATTATCCTGCACCCCTTTCAACAAAGTTTCAAAGGAGGTTTCATATTTCCTTCTCAGCCTCAAATTCAATCTGTTCTGCTTCACAACCTTTCTCCGCTCCATCGACTTCTGTCTCCATGCTGCCTGCCTCATCCAAGCTCCCACGATCTCTTCCAGACTCTTGGGCCTGGACTCCTTGCCTTGACTTTACCACCTTAGTAAAGCAGCCACAGTCAAAAACTGCAAAACTGCAGTCACAGTCAACTTTTGAAAACGTACGTAAGGTAGATCATGTAGCTCCCCTGCTCAAAGCCCTCTAACAGCTCCCCGTTACATTTATAACAACCATCAGGGTTGGGCACAGTGGCTCATGCCTGTAATCCCAGCATTTTGGGAGGCCGAGGTGAGCAGATCAACCTGAGGTAGGGAGTTCGAGACCAGCCTGACCAACATAGAGAAACCCCATGTCTACTAAAAATACAAAATTGGGCCTGGCGCGGTGGCTCAAACCTGTAATCCCAGCACTTTGGGAGGCCGAGGCGGGTGGATCACGAGGTCAAGAGATTGAGACCATCCTGGTCAACACGGTGAAACCCCGTCTCTACTAAAAATACAAAAAATTAGCTGGGCATGGTGGCGCATGCCTGTAATCCCAGCTACTCAGGAGGCTGAGGCAGGAGAATTGCCTGAACCCAGGAGACGGAGGTTGTGGTGAGCCGAGATCGTGCCATTGCACTCCAGCCTGGGTAACAAGAGTGAAACTCCGTCTCAAAAAAAAAATACAAAATTGCCGAGCGTGGTGGCGCATGCCTGTAATCCCAGCTACTCAGGAGGCTGAGGCAGGAGAATCACTTGAACCCAGGAGGCAGAGGTTGTGGTGAGCCAAGATTGTGCCATTGGATTTCACCCTGGGCAACAAGACAGAAACTCTGTCTAAAAAAAAAAAAAAAAAAAAAAAAACATCAGACTGCTAATGGGCCCACAAGACCATACTTAGCCTGGTCCTTGGTCATGTCTTGACTCAGCCCTTGCCTGTTTCTCTGGAAACTCACTAGCGTCTGCAATGGCACTTGTTTATTGTCCATTTCCACACTAGAATGTAACTTCCCAGAGAAGCTGAGACTGCACCTGCCTTTTTCACCCATGTATCCCCTGCATCAAGCATATTAGGTGCTTCATAAATATTTCTCAAGTGAATGTACAGGGCAGGAAGAAGGAAATTAATGAAAATGCTAACAGTCTGTTGCTGGGTTGATAATTCTAAAAGAGTGAGGTGAGGATAGGCATAAGACCACCAAAAATCCCTGAAAATCCTGGATGCCACTCTGCACCCTATGAGAGCCTGTGGTTCCCCAGGCCCATCCTCCCACAAGTCATTTCTGCCCAGGCTGAAAGTCTCATCGAGTCCTAACACGTCGCCATGCAATTAGGATTCTAGGTCAGTGTCTTCAGTGCTGAGTGATGCTGCATGTGGGAGCTTACCAAATGATATGGTTTGGCTCTGTGTCCCTACCTGAATCTCATGCTGATTTGTAATTCCCGGTGTTGAGTGAGGGGCCTGGTGGGAGGTGACTGGATCACAGGGACAGCTTTCCCCCATGCCATTTTCGTGCTAGTGAGTCAGTTCTCACAATATCTGATGGTTTAAAAGTGTGTGGCACTTCCCCCCATTCCCTCCTCTGCCATATTAAGACAAACTTGTTTTCCCCTTGCCTTCTGCCATGATTTTAAGTTTTCTGAGGCCTCCCAGCCATGCTTCCTGTACAGCCCACGTAACTTTGCATCAGTTAAAACTCTGTTCTGGCCAGGTGGCTCATGCCTGTAATCTCAACACTTTGGGAGGCCGAGGTGGGCAGATCACAAAGTCAGGAGTTCGAGACCAACCTGGCCAACATGGTGAAACCCCATTTCTACTGAAAAAATACAAAAATTAGCCAGGCATGGTGGCATGCCCCTGTAATCCCAGCTACTTGGGAGGCTGAGACAGGAGAATTGCTTGAACCCAGGAGGCAGAGGTTGCAGTGAGCTGAGATCACACCACTGCACTTCAGCCTGGGCGATGAAGCAAGACTTTGTCTCAAAAATATATATATATTTTCTTCATATATTACCCAGTCTCAGGTAGTTCTCAGGAGTGTGAGAACGGACAAATACACCAAATAATTCACCTCTATTCATCTTGCACTGGATCCAGTCACACTTCTCCGAATTTGCAACCACTCAAAGTTCATGGCAGGCTGTGGCAAGTTGCAGATTGTTGAAGGGATGTATTTTGTGGAGGGAGAAGAGGTTGTTAGAGAGCCAGGCCCACGGGGTAGCATATGTTTGTTTCTCAAACTCACAGAACTGGAAGGAATCTTGGAATGTCATTTAGAATCATCTACCCATGCATTCTGAGAGCCAGTCTCTCCCAGCATTGTCCTAAGGCAGTGGGGAGGAAAAATTACATTGCCCTGTAAATCAGTACAAAGCCATTCCCAGATGAGTGCCCGAAGATTTGGGTGGATGCTTGCAGAACTGAGGAATGAGATGAAATAACTTTTAAAGTAATCACATTTATGCTGATTCTGTATATCCTAGCATACTTTCATCGCCAAAATGGAGCTCTTAGGTAACATAGAATGACTTGGTGTCCCCAGGCTGGCTCCAGTGTCTCAAGTCTCTAAACATGCATAAACTTCCTTGGACAGCTGAAGATGATTAATGGATCCTAATCAGATATACTGACCATGTGGAATTTAGGAGCCAAAAGAAACTCTGCAAGCATTCTAAACCGTACGGTTAGAGACTGAAGAAAATCACCATGTGTGCTTATGACAAATAACATCCAGAGCACCCACTCTCTTTCAGACAACACAGGCTCATTTTCACGTATCAAAATAGTATTTCAACGTGTCTTACATATTTTGGGGTGTTTGTGATCGAATTATCCAATTCACCTCAAAAAGTCTCAGGAATTTAGGGCAACTCCTTTACTTTCTGATGAGAAACATGGTGCAAGGAGGTAAAGTGATGCTGTGAGGCCAGTTCTTCCACCTGTGGCTTCAGACATGGATGTCCTGGAACCTACTGGTAACGTATTTTTCCATTTCACAGAAGGAAAAGCCAAAACCCAGATCAAGCATTTGTCCAGGATTACCAGGAGTCTGTTCTGGGCTTTGAACTACAGAGAGAACATCAAATCATCGCATTTCTATTCCAAAGAATACAACGCTTTGTGTTAGGCACACTGCTTGGTTTTAAAAATGACTTAAAGCTGTTAGTAAAGTCATTTAAATGATCCCAGAAGAGAGCAAGCTCCGAGTAATACAAGCTGAACCTGAGCAATCAGGTGGGATCTAAGAAGTCAAGGGTGTGAGCCCAGGAAGCTGTTGCACAAGCATGTGACATGCCCTGCCTTGCCCTGCTGCCTGGGGATGCTGCCGCTCCCTCAATAAAATGCTGCATCCTTTCCAAACAGAAAATAAGGGCCTCAAAGAGTGCTCCTGTGGCTTTTTGCTGGTGATGCCCTCCTATCCTGTCACCCGCAGATTTTATCCAGGTCTCTTAAGCAGCCTGGGTTAAAGTTTTCCATTTTTCTCTGTAGATTTCCTGTTTTCATGCTCAGCTAATTCTTACCTCTCATTGTCTGTTTAACATCAAGTTAGCTGTTGCCATTGTCCTGGACTTCGATGTTTCTGTGATTGCTGAGCGCCATAGGGAAATGTCTAACGATCCTAGGGGTATGTCTCAGAGGAGAAGCTATTTGTTTGCAATAAAAATCTTGAGATGTATTTACGTAGAAGACCCAGTGGACAGAAGAGTCTCTCTCCTTCTCTGCTGGTTGAACTTAACATGTTTATACACTGTTTAGTACCTGAAGAAACATCTGATACTTTGCCTTTATTTTTCTAGATCTCTTTATGTAGGAAAATATTTTAATAGCATTTGTTGTTCCATAATGTTTTTTTCTCTTTTTAAGGTTTCCTGAGGCAAATGTGACACATGATCACTTTCTTTTTTTTTTTTTAATTTATTTTATTGCATTATAGGTTTTGGGGTACATGTGAAGAACAAGCAAGATTGTTGCATAGGTACACACGTGGCAGTGTGATTTGTTGCCTTCCTCCCCATCACCTATATCAGGCATTTCTCCCCATGCTATCTCTCCCCAACTCCCCACCCCCCACTGATCCTCCCCTATTTCCCCCCAACTGACCCCAGTGTGTAGTGCTCCCCTCCCTGTGTCCATGTGTTCTCATTGTTCAACACCCGCCTATGAGTGAGAACTTGCGGTGTTTGATTTTCTGCTCTTGTGTCAGTTTGCTGAGAATGATGATTTCCAGGTTCATCCACGTCCCTACAAAGGACACAAACACATCATTTTTTATGGCTGCATAATATTCCATGGTGTATATGTGCCACATTTTCCCTGTCCAGTCTATCATCAATGGGCATTTGGGTTGGTTCCAGGTCTCTGCTATTGTAAACAGGGCTGCAGTGAACATTCATGTGCACGTGTCCTTATAATAGAACGATTTATAATCCTTTGGATATATACCCAGTAATGGGATTGCTGGGTCAAATGGAATTTCTATTTCTAGGTCCTTGAGGAATCACCACACTGTCTTCCACAATGGTTGAACTAATTTACACTCCCACCAACAGTGTAAAAGTGTTTCTATTTCTCCACATCCTCTCCAGCATCTGTTGTCTCCAGATTTTTTAATGATCGCCATTCTAACTGGCATGAGATGGTATCTCAATGTAGTTTTGATTTGCATTTCTCTGATGACCAGTGATGATGAGCATTTTTTCATATGTTTCTTGGCCTCATAACAGACTTAAAGAGAGCCAAATCAAGAATGAACTGCCATTCACAATTGCCACAAAGAGAATAAAATACCTAGGAATACAACTAACAAGGAACGTGAAGGGCCTCTTGTAGGAGAACTACAAGCCACCGCTCAATGAAATAAGAGAGGACACAAACAGATGGAGAAACATTCCATGTTCACGGTTAGGAAGAATCAATATTGTGAAAATAGCCATACTGCCCGAAGTAATTTACAGATTCAACACTATCCCCATCAAGCTACCAATGACCTTCTTCACAGAACTGGAAAAAACCACCTTAAAATTCATATGGAACCAAAAGAGAGCCCGCATAGCCAAGTCAATTCTAAGCAAAAAGAACAAAGCGGGAGGCATCACACTACCGGACTTCAAACTATACTACAAGGCTACAGTAATCAAAACAGCATGATACTGGTACCAAAACAGAGATATAGACCAATGGAACAGAACAGAGGCCTCGGAGGCAACACAACATATCTACAACCATCTGATCTTTGACAAACCTGACAAAAAACAAGCAATGGGGAAAGGATTCCCTGTTTGATAAATGGTGTTGGGAAAACTGGCTAGCCATGTGCAGAAAGCAGAAACTGGACCCCTTCCTGACACCTTACACTAAAATTAACTCCAGATGGATTAAAGACTTAAACATAAGACCTAACACCATAAAAACTCTAGAAGAAAATCTAGGCAAAACCATTCAGGACATAGGCATAGGCAAGGACTTCATGACCAAAACACCAAAAGCATTGGCAACAGAAGCCAAAATAGACAAATGGGACCCAATCAAACTCCACAGCTTCTGCACGGCAAAAGAAACAGTCATTAGAGTGAATCGGCAACCAACAGAATGGGAAAAAATTTTTGCAGTTTACCCATCTGACAAAGGGCTGATATCCAGAATTTACAAAGAACTAAAACAAAGTTACAAGAAAAAAACAAACAAGCCCATTCGAAAGTGGGCAAAGGATATGAACAGACACTTTATAAAGGTAGACATACATGAGATCACTTTCAAATGTACAAACACTACAGAAAATTGGAAGGTAGAAAGGGAGTTTCCAGCTCTCAAGGACAATTTTGCTTTAGGTTCTTAGTATATATTTTGAATGGGTAAGACATTCACATGGCTCAAAAATCAAACATGAAAAAGATGTGCAGGAGAGAGACCCAAGATGGCTGATTACTAGCAGCTCGGGATTGTAGCTCCCACTGAAAGCGCAGAGAACGAGAGGACGCCACACTTTCAGATCAAATTTTGTTGCTCACGCACCAGGAGATTCCCAGCGGACGGGCCCCACAGGTCGCCAGCGCGACTCTTGAGGCCGATGAGGCGGTTTTGCCACTGCCTTGGTGCGGCGGTTCTTGGTGCAGAGTCAGAAAAGCACCATCAATCTTAAAGCCGCTGTTTTGGCCGGTGCAGTGGGTTGCTCAGATTTTAGCGCCGGGAATCAACAAGTTGGACGGCTATTCAGAAACCCAACTATAAAGACAGTAATTATAAAGACCACAGATGGATAAATTTATAACGAAGGGAAGAAGGCAGCCTAAAAAGGCTGAGAATACCCAAAATCAGAACGCTTCTCCCTCTACGGGGGATTACAGTTCCTCATCAGCAACAGAACAAGGCCTGATGGAGAAAGACTATGTTCCATTAGCAGAAGCAGGCTTTAAAAAGTGGATGATAAGAAACTTCTGGGAATTAAAAGAACTTGTTCTAACCCAATGCAAAGAAACTAAGAACTTTGAAAAAAGATTTGACGAAATGTTAACAATAACACACAATTTAGAGAGGAATATAAGTGAATTAATGGAGTTGAAAAACACAACACGAGAACTTCACAAACTATGCACAAGTTTTAACAGCCGAATTGATCAAGCAGAAGAAAAGATATCAGACGTCGAAGACCAACTTAATGAAATAAAACAAAAAGACAAGATTAGAGAAAAAAGGATAAAAAAGAACGAGCAAAGTCTCCAAGAAATATGGGACTATGTGAAAAGACCTAATCTACGTTCGATAGGTGTACCTGAATGTGACAAAGAGAATCAATCCAAGCTGGAAAATATGCTTCGGGATATTACTCAGGAAAACTTTCCCAACCTAGCAAGGCAGGACAATATTCAACTCCAGGTAATACAGAGAACACCACAAAGATATTCCTCAAGAAGACCAACTTCAAGGCACATAATCGCCAGATTCACCAGGGTTGAAATGAAAGAGAAAATACTGAGGGCAGCCAGAGAGAAAGGTCAGGTTACCCATAAAAGGAAGCCTATCAGACTCACAGCAGATCTCTCAGCAGAAACCCTGCAAGACAGAAGAGAGTGGGGACCAATATTCAACATCCTTAAAGAAAAGAACTTTCAACCCAGAATTTTACATCCAGCCAAACTAAGCTTCATAAGCGAAGGAAAAATAAAATCTTTTGTGAACAAGCAAGCACTCAAGAGATTTCATCACCACCAGGCCTGCTTTACAAGAGCTTCTGAAAGAACCACTACAAATAGAAAGGAACAACCAGTGTCAGCCTTTCTAAAAAATACCAAAAAATAAAGAACATCAACATAATTAAGAACTTGCATCAACTAATGGGCAAAACAGCCAGCTAACATTAAATGACAGTATCAAACTCACATATATTGTTATTAACTCTAAATTTAAATTGACTAAATCTCCCAATCCAAAGACACAGACAGGCAAAAAAAGCCAAGACCCATTGGTGTGCTACATCTAGATCCATCTCACATGCAAGGATACACAAAGATTCAAAACAAAGGGATGGAGAAAAATTTACCAACCAAATGGAGAGCAAAAATAAATAAATAAATAGAAAGCAGGAGTTGCAATTTTTGCTGATAAAATAGACGTTAAAGCAATAAAGATCAAAAGAAACAAAGAAGGATATTACATAATGATAAAAGGATCAATGTAACAAGAAGAGCTAAAGATCCTAAATATATACGCACCCAATACAGGAATACCCAGATATATAAGACTTATCAAGAGACTTGGACTCCCACACAATAATAGTGGGAGACTTCAACATCAATATTAGATAGATCACTGAGACAGAAAGTTAACATCGATATCCAGGACTTGAACTCAAAACCAGAACAAGTAGACTTAATTAACATTTATAGAACTCTCCACTTTAAATACACAAAATATACACTCTTATCAGTACCATATCACACCTATTTATAGGTTTAAATGAAATATTGGTTGGCTGCTTGTTAATTATTTTCTTCCCTCATTTTTTTTTATGTCTCTATTATTAAACACAATTAAGGCATACCCATTTTTAGACTGCATTCTACCCCGGGCAATAAAGCAACACCCCTGTTCTCTCTCCCTCTTCCTCTTCCTCTTTCTTCCTCTCCTTCATTCTTTTTTTTTTATCTTTTTCTTCTTTTTTTTATTCTTTCTCTTTCTTTCTTTCTCTCTTTCTAAAAAAAAAAAAAAAAAAGATGTGCAATAAAACTGTCCTTGTCCTCCACCCATCCAGGTCCACCCCACCTCCACTAGTAGCCGCTTTACCAGCTCCTCCTGTAAACGCCCAATTTCTTTAGCAAGTATAAGCAAATACAAATATACAGCATACGAATTCCCTTCCTCCCTTTTGCACAAAAGGTACCATACTATATGCGTTGTCCTTATCTTGAATATTTAACATAACAAATATTAAGCATATTTCGGTTAGGATGTAAAGAAACTGGAAGTAACTGTCCATGTGCATACACACACAGAGATATGCACACTTTTCTTTTTTGGTATTACTTAGTAGGATTAAGTATTTGAGCCAATAATTTTTCTGCCTACTCCTCTGCATGGGCCTTAGGAAGATATGAAACCGTAGAAATTTCCATTTCTGACATAACAGTTTTGGATGAGAAGATCCCGTTCAGAAGGTTGGGGCAGGTGAGCCCACCTCAGAGCCAGAACAGCTCAGCTATGTGTCTTGCTTGTTTAGAAGACACTGTGAGACCCAATTTCTTTCTGGGTTAACCAAAATTGGGGATGCCTCTTCTCTTCGGGCAATTTCATCTTTTGATTGTTTTCATCATAGGAAAACAGAAATCACAGCATACTGAGAGACAGAAACTAGAGGACAGGCATTTTTCTTCTTTACTCACTATGAAATACAGTGTTGATACAGATAAAAATCTCATCGTCTGTCTGCGGGTAAGACTTTTCAATAGTCCGAAGAGGCCCGGACCCCAGAGCTGATGGCGTTTACTCCCCAGCACGTGTCCAATCATGGGTTTCGCTGAAAAGCCCAGCCAAGCCTCTGAAGGCTCAACTGCTCTGAGCAATCCTCTGACCTATTTTGTTATGTCTCTGAATACAAAAATTAAAAGTTCATGACGGTCAACCACTTACAATCTTCTTTAACTTATTTTGGACACACATATGCCTTTTCAAGGGATAAGCAAGGACTTTTTCAGAGGGACTTGTCCTTTCGAAAGAAATCATATTATCCTCCTTTCTCACAACATAGACAAGATATTTTCTGAAAGCAACACAGAAACCCTGGTGTGTTTTGCTTAAGAACAATAGTCTCAGTCTGTTCAAAGTATCTTAAATGGTTATTTAAGGAAGATCAGACTTAGGAAATTTTTCCACAGATCTTCCATAATAACTCAAACTACTCTTCAAACAGCCGAACGCAGTCCCTGGCTACATCTCCCTCCTACGTCTGGCCATTTCCGTCTTGTGGTAAACCATTAGCTGGTAACCGCCTCAAACCTGGAGACCAGAATATGCCGAGGGCCATTTGACAGTTCTTTCTTTTGTCTTCTTTATGCCCAACTGTGGTCATAAATTGATATATTTTCTTTATCAAATATCTGAGTGCTTAGTTTAACTGGGGAGACATAGGGTGTGCTATTTTTTTTTCCTGTCCTGGTTCCTCTAGCCAATTTAGGAAGGACCAAAAGTTAAATCTTGTTAAAGAATTACGCAAGACATGAACAAAGAACTGAAGACAGAGTTGAAGTCAAAACCAAAAGAAGATCAGCAGGATAAACCACATTGACACTTAGGTATCTGAAAGAATATCAGCGCTACACATGGCCTTTGAATGTTGTCTGTCTAACCCCTCATTTTACAAAGAGCTGGGATTACAGGTGCCCACCATTGTGTCCGGCTAATTTCTGTATTTTTAATAGAGATGGAGCTTCACCATGTTGGCCAGGCTAGTCTTGAACTCCTGATCTCAGGTGATCTGCCTGCCTTGGCCTCCCAAAGTGCTGGGACTACAGGCTTGAGCCACCACGCCTGGCCTGTGTCTTTCTTTTTTAACTTTCCTTCTCTCTTCACATGTTTTATGCACTCGAACTGGCATTCTCCTCAAGCCTATAACCATGGCCAGTGATTATATCATCTTTGCTGAGAGAAGAAGGGACTCTCTTCCCCTGTTTCTAGGTTAAACATCATCTCTCAAGGGCTTCAATGCCTTTGGGTCACACACTCATCCTGTACCCAGGAAAGCAGAGCAACCAGATTGGCACCCACTGAACCACAATACTGAAGTGAGGTAGAAACAGTTCAACAATAAAAGGGGTTCTTCTCTTTGCAGAAGAACCACAGGGGGCTGGGAAGGCAAACACTGTATGCACCTCCCCTTCTGTCCTCCTTTACACAGCTCTGCCCAGTGACTCCATCTCCATTTGCATCAGTGATCTGAAGCCTGAGATATTTTGCTGATATACGCTGTCTCCCACACAGTTTAGTTCATCATCCACACAGGTAGACTACTTAGAATGAGTTACTAGCCCAGCAGAAATCCGAGTTTCAACAGAAAGTCAATGATTAACATTTTATCCCAAACCAAAGTTCTAGGTAATATAAAAGCAAGAAGTTTTTATTTTAAAATCACTGAATCCTTATTGCTCTGAATTGATATGACCTCAAACAGCTGAACTCAGAAGACCATACCTCTTTGAGAAATATTTACCATGCAAGAATTCTTTATCTATCTAAGCTTTAGCAAAAAGCCCATCTTTCCTGCACACCCTGTCCTGTCATCTCAGATTGAACCACTGAGATTTATTAGTTGTATTTCTCTGACTAAGACAACTCAAAAATAAAAAATATTTCACCCCTTCTTTTGTTAGAAAACTATAGAATTGTTTCTTCTGCAGAAATCTCAATGACTCTTCATTTCCATTTATGAACTGCATTGTCACAGATATTTTTCAGCCACAGGATTCCAGAGCTTCCCCACATCTCACTAATTTCAAATTATATGAAGGCCAGCAGTAGTGGACGTTCACTGCTCTTCTCTCCACACAAATGGGGGCTCCTGTGTTCTGAGCTCACTGCTAATTGGCCACAATTGGTTGCATCAGGATGGTCTCCTGATCCAGGGGGTAGTCATCAAAAATCTTCCCCAGGATTTTTAAAAATTGTGGTAATAAACACTTCACATTAAATTTACAAACTTAAACATTTTCCAAGCGTATAGTTCAGTTGTGTTGAGCACATTTATACTGCTGTGCCATCAATCTCAAGAACTTTTTCATCTTGCAAAGCTGAAACTCATTAAACATTACAGCTGAAGCCCATTAAACACCTCTCCATGTCTCCTTTCTCCAGCCCCTGGCAACCACCGTTCTACTTTCTGTCTCTATGAATTTGACCACTCTAGGCACCTCCCATAAGTGGTATCATATAGGATATGCCTTTTTGTGACTGGCTTCTTTCACTTAGCATAAGTAGTCCTCGAGGTTCATCCATGTAGTATGTGTCAGAACATCCTTCCTATTAAAGGTTGAAAATATTGTATCATATGTATTGTATATGCCACATTTTAAAATCCATTCATCCATCAGTGGACATCTTTGAGCTCTTGTGAATAATGCTGCTGTAAACATGGGTGTGCAAATATCTCTTCAAGATCCTGCTTTCAATTCTTTTGGATATATACCCAAAATTGATATTACTGAATCATATGGTAGCTCTATTTTATTTTTGGTTTTTAGTTTTTGCATTTAAAAAAGTTTAAATAGCCAGGCGCGGTGGCTCACACCTATAATCCGAGCACTTTAGGAGGCTGAGGCAGGCAGATCACAAGGTCAGGAGTTCAAGACTAGCCTGGCCAACATGGTGAAACCCCATCTCTACTAAAAATACAAAAATTAGCCAGGTGTGGTGGCGCGTGCCTGTAATCCCAGCTACTTGAGGGGCTGAAGCAGAATTGCTTAAACCTGGGAGGTGGAGGTTGCAGTGAGCCGAGATAGTGCCATTGCACTCCAGCCTGGGTGACAGAGCGAGACTCTGTCTCAAAAAAAAAAAAAAGTTTAAATACACTTTGTTACTCAGGCTGGTCTCAAACTCCTGGCCTCAAGTGATCCTACCAAAGTGCTATGATTATAGGAATGAGCCACTGCTCCCTGCCCTGTTTTACCTTGATTTTTTTGAGGAACCTTCATACTTTTCCCATAGTGGCTACACCATTTCACACTCTCACCAACAGTGCACAAGGATTCAGATTTCTTCATATCCTTGCCAACACTTATTTTCTGTTTTGTTTTGTTAATAGTAGCTATCCTAATAGACGTAAGATACTTCCCCAGGATTTTTAACTAGAACTGAGAAAATTGGTCTTTCCTGTGACAGAAGCTCAGAAGCTATGCTGTGGGGGTGGGACTCTAGAGTTGTCATGTTTCTTTCTCTTTCTGTTTTTCTTTCTTTTTTCTTTTTTTTTTTTTTTTTGTCAGCGTCTCACTCTGTCGCCCAAGGTGATGCGATCACACAATCACACACAGCTCACTGCAGCCTTGACTTCCTCAGGCTCAGGTGATCCTCCCAACTCAACCTCCCAAGTAACTGGGACTACAGCTGTGTACCACCAAACCTTCCCAATTTTAGTATTCTTCGGAGAGATGGGATTTTGCCATGTTGCTCAGACTGGTCTCCAACGACTGGGCTGAAGCAATCCACCTGCCTCTGCTTCCCATAGTGCTGGGATTATAGGAGCGAGACACCATGCCCAGCCACAGTCATGGGTCTTGACATGTGAAGGAAGCTGATCCATATTGAGTGTTTAGGGCACTAATTACTACAATCCTTCTCTCCTCCAAAGTTCTGAATCCAACTGAAACCTGTTCACAGAAGCATAATAGACTCCCATAAAGATGGTAATAGCAGCTTCAGTCCTTTTCAAGGTGGGTTGGAGACTATGACTGGAAGCCAGATGCAGGCTGGTCTTCCCATTCCTCTTCCCCAGCAAATGGAATTTACTTACAAGGCAGTGGCAGGCCTGCTATGCCCCGCCTTGCAACAGAGGCAGAGAAGGCCCCCGTGAATCAACTACAGAAAATGAACAAGACCAAAGACAAAACCGCATGCTACTTGGGGACAGGCGAGATCCAAAGGAGAAGCAGAGGGAGAAGGCCAGCCTGCATAATGAGCCTTTTGCCAACCTCAGCAGCCTGAATGAGTCGTTCCTTCATCCTGGGAGGTTATAGGTAGTCTGAAAAGAAGAAAGCTTGGTCCCCAAAACATCTGAGGACTTTATGACTTAGGCTGACATCTGAAGAGAGAGGGAAATGTCCCTTTCCCTTGCCTCCCAGTGTTTCTTATGTTTGGCTTTCTTAGTTGTTGTTGTTTGGAGATAGGGTCTTGCTCTGTTGCCGAGGCTGGAGGGCAATGGCACTATCACGGGGTTCACTGCAGCCTCCACCTCCCGGGTTCAAGCGATTCTCCTACCTCAGCCTCTCAGGTAGCTAGGATTACAGGCGTGCACTACCATGCCTGGCTAATTTTTATTTATTATTATTTTGATGATTTGTTTTTACTTTAAGTTCCGAGATACATGTGCAGAATGTGCAGATTTGTTACATAGGTATACTGCACATTTTAAAACTTTTTGTAGAGATGGAGTCTTGCCATGTTGCCTAGGCTGGTCTCAAACTCCTCGATGCAAGCAATCCACATGCCTAAGCCTCCCAAAGTGCTGGGATTCCAAGTGTGAGCCACAGGGTGCGGGCCTCATTTGGCTTTTTTAACCCCTAGGACGTAGCATAACCAGATGCAGCTGTTCATCCTGGGCAAGGGAGCTGAGTGTCCCTGAGCCTTCCGCCTCACCCGGGAGCCTGATCCTGGCTGTCAATCACGACTCCTTCAGGAGTCCTCCTGAGGTCAGTGATTGGACTCTGGAGGTTCTGAAACAGGTAAGAACAGAACACTGGTTGCATTTACTGAAGGTCATAAATGCCCTAGGCTGGAAATTCACTCCCCAGTCTGTTTTCCATCTTACATTTTCTCAGGTAGGACATTCAATAGAGTTCACTAGAGATTATGCAGTGAACTCAAATGAAGGCATAAAACTTCTCCAAATAATAAATGCCAGCAATATTAAAATGCCCTGATTTGAAATATATGAAATACTTCACATTATTAAATTCTCAGGGAGGTATTAAGGTCTAAAAAAAATGTAATTTTTCTTGAAAATTGAGGTCTAAAGAAATTAAAAGTCCCAAAATTATTTCCTCTCCAATTTTTTTTTTTTGGTTTGGGGTCAGCCAGAGGCCTTATTTAGCAATGGTGATAGAGTCTGGCTCCTGCACAGCTGCAGTCCCCTGCAGAAGAACCTTGGCTTCAGGCTCTCCAAAATGCCACTCTCTTGGGCAGCTGGCCTGAGTCCATGACTTGTGAACTTAACTGGCAGAAATCCAGTCTTGTGAAGTCAGTCCTGCTGCCATGGGGCCCTCCCCAAGCGTGGCAGAAGTCCAGGGTTGCCTGAGGCCTGTGTTCCTGCTGGGGGAGCTCTCCTCTGAAGCTGCTGCTTCTCAAACCCATTAAAAGTAAACCCCTTTCTAAGAGGCATCTCTTAAGGTAAGATTTTCCCAGCTCTAGCAAGCACCCTGCCTCATCCACATGGGACTGTGAAGTCCTTGGAGAAATGAAGTTACTTCTCATTTCCCTGGGAGTTTCTCCTGATAGGAGGCCCACTGGTGCTTCAGCCTGCAGGGCTATGGCAGATATAGGAGGCCAAGGACTTTCCAACAAAGGCCAAAGGCATGAGACTTTCCTTCTATGGAGAACAGGTGAGATGGAATAGCCAGATGGATAAGAATCGTGTTTGTAGAGAAAACATGGGTTTCCTGATGAGAAACGTGGAGAAATCCTAAATGATTACAATCTTTGTAAACTGTGAATATGATTTAACTCAGATTTGTGCAAAGTTTCATCATGGTCCTCTTGAAGAAAGCAATCACTTGAAAAGCATGGCAAAATCACAGGCAATTGATGGTTTTAGACCTGAAGCTCTGTTTTAAAGTGAAAGGTCTAAAATGTTAACCCCAGGAAAAGACTCAGGACAAATCTACTCTTATTAGTGAGAGAAAACACCACACTGTATCTTGTCTTTTATATTCAACATCTAGGGCTTAACCACTATGGACTTCACATGTAGGGTGAATGATTTCAGGGAAAAGTTATTTAAATTAAAATTTTAAATATTTAATTTTTTTTTAATTTGGAGATGGAATTGCCCAGACTGGAGTGCAATGGCATGATCTCAGCTCACTGCAACCTCCGCCTCCTGCGTTTAAGTGATTCTCCTGTCTCTGCCACCCGAGTAGCTGGGATTACAGGCACGAGCCAGCACGCCCAGCTAATTTTGTATTTTTAGTAAAGACAGGGTTTCATCATATTGGTTAGGCTGGTCTCGAACTCCTGACCTCAGATGATCCACCTGCCTCAGTCTCTGAAAGTGTTGGGATTATAGGTGTGAGCCACTGCGCTCAGCAATTTTTACAAAAACAAAAATGAATGGAATGGAAAGCTATAACAAAACATTTTGAGGCATTAGCCAATTTAAACTTGTAGTTGTTATACCAACTAAATTGGAAAAGAGAGCAACTGTAGAAAGTGATATAAGCCTAGGTGTCCCTAAAGAATAGAAAATGAATTCCATGTTTCTTAGCCTCACTTGCCGTTCTAGCCACACATCACAAAAACAGCCTGCAGTTTCCTCTCCCGTGAGCAGCAGTGTGAACCTGGGTGTGACTCACTGCTGCAGCCTTTCTGATACATAGCTTTGTTCTTTTGTTATACTCGGTGACAGTAAATATTTGTGGAACAATATTTGTTCAGGAAAGATGCAAAGGCCACACGGTGAAGGAAAAAACAGGTTTAGAAGTCAGCAAATCCTGCTTCTGCCTTGTGCTACTTGAAGCCCCCTAACCAAGTTAATCTATACCTCGTGGACCTCATTTCTTCTTCTTTAAAATAATAACACCTTTTACTCCTTATAGGTTTGCAAGATTTGGAATAATATACAAAAATGTCTCCTATCTGGTTATAATAAGGAACTCGATTCTTAGGTAAGATTTAGGTAAAGTTTGGCTTTGGCATAAAGAAATTAGACCTGGTTAGTTGGTGTACCGATTTTAGTATTTTCAAACCCTACTCAAATTTTATCATTTAAGATGCTGAACTAGGATTATCTAGCTCTTAAGATTTTGTGGAGTTTTCTTGTTTTCTTAAAGAGATAAAAGCTGCCTTCACATTTGAAGGACTTTGAGGACCATCTTTCTAAGACATTAAATAAGCCAACTAATTTTCACTGATCTCTCTGAAACAAGCTAATTATTATTTAATCTATAAGTGGGTCCTTATCTATTTCTAAACTGTCAGGGTTGCCTTTTTTTTTTCCAATTCACAGTGGTTTAAAATGTACAAACTGCTCTAAGAGAATTCTGGCATTCTCTGAGCCGTTTCAGCGCCAACCACTCACCATGTGCCTTTGTTAGCAGCCAGGTGTACCAGCCCAGTGCCCCAATCACAGGGCAAAGTCTTCTTGTTTTTTAACTTTTTGATCAAATTATATTTGAAAATTCTCAGGTACAGTGTCAATTTGAAGAAGACTCAGGTTTTCAGTGTCATGAAACGGTTCTGAAAAGGGAAGTCTGAAGAAAATTACCATAAGACTATTGAAAGTTAAAGAGCTCAAGGATGGTAGGTCTTGGGAGTAATTTGCAAATGCAGAAATGACCTTATAGCCATAAAATAAAACAAATGCGGGAAAGACTTGTGTTGTTCTACCAGTAGCAGTTGTGTCAGAGGTAGACAGAGCAGATGTTTGAAATGCTAGGCAGTGTTTCCAAACAGTAGGACATGACCTATTAGTGAATTGCGAAACATACTTAGTGGGTTGCCAACATAATTTTCTTTAAAGGCATGGAATAGAAAGCACATGCATGAGTCACTAGAAGTACAATAAGAGTTGTTTGGTGCAATTTTCCATTAATTACATGTGCACACAAGGAAGGTGGGGCCAGGACTACTACTTTTCACTTTGCAGAAAACTTCATTTTTACTGTGCGTTGTGATTAAGTTAAAAACCTTTGACTATGCTATGTAGGCAATTCCAACACTTCAGGAATACAAAGCTCTGAAAAAAGGTTATGTAGTAAAACTCATTTTCATTCAGATTGATAAGGAAATAGGTCAGACAAATTGCTGAAGAAAAAAATGGACACAGAGCATAAAGGATAACAGAGTACGCACTTTCATTTACTATGATGAAAAGAATTTTAACATTGTGTTTTACATAAAAACATGTTTATTTATTTTCAATCAAACATCCTAGAATCAAATGAGGTAAAATGTGAGAAGCCCCCCTTTATTCTTTCTTCAGCAGACAAAATCACTGTCAACAGCTTGATATGTATAACCAAAGATTCTTTTCTAGGGTGCACACACGCATATGTGCTACGAACAGGTAAACAGGTTTTAACTATACAAATGTAAACAGGAGCATGTGGGTACTGTGCAACTTGTTCTTCCTGTCAATGTCCTAGAAATATTTTCTGTCCACACTAGAGAGCTATTGTCTTTATCTGCTGCAGAGTATTATATGTCAGACATTGATAGTATTAATTCAACCATTTCTGCGTTTCTGTACATTTATGCTTCAGAAGACTATGTAAAAAATACTTCACATAGTCTTGTATCTGACTCTTTAAGCACTTGTGTGAATATTTCTTTAGGCTGGATGCCTACAATTAGTCATTAAAGGCTGGAGACGTTTCATGTGTTGATAAACACTGTTAAACTGTCCACCCAGAAGGCTGTATCAATTTCTACAATGACTGAGAGTACTCTTTTCCTCTCAGAAATGACTGAGAGTACATTATCTCCAGCACTACCACCAATCTTTAATATCTGCCATTTCAATGTATTGAAAAACAGCATCTCATTTTAACTTTAAATTTCCTGATTGCTTACGAAGTTGAATATTTTTTATGTTTGTAATCTGTATTTCTTATTTAAAAAATATTTTTATGTCCTTTACCCAATTTTCATTTTGTTTGTAAGTGTTCTTTATATTAAGTATCTTAAATCTTCTGTTTTATTACATATATTTTCCCATTCTTTTACTTATAAAATCTAATTTTATCAAAGTTTTGTAAAAAGTAAAAGGTTTTACTTTTTAAAAATGTGATCAAATCTATCACTTTTTTTTTCTTTCATGGCTTCTGGGTTTTGTGTGTTGGTTGGGAATGCCTTTCTTACACTATATTTATTACATTTTTTTCCAGTATTTTCTTCTAGTTACTTTTATATTTCCATGTTTAATTCATTTTTTTCATCCATGATATAAGAACAAGCAGTAAATAACCTCAATATCATTTACTGAATAGTTCAAACCCTTTTCTACCAACTTGTGATGCCATTATATATATATATATATAATTGCTCTGTTCCTGGGTTCTCAGTTTCATACCTGTAAGTGATTGATTATTCCTGTGTGAACAGCACATTTACTCTAGCTCCATGGATGGCTTTGAGATCTAATCAAAATTGCTTTATGCCTGTTGTCTTTCAGATGAATGTTATAATCATGTTATTACATCCATTTAAAAAGTTTTGCTGTGGTTATATGAAATTGCTTTGAATTTATAAATTAATTTGGTACAACTGATATATTTATTATGTTGGGTCTTATAAATGGCATGCCTCTATTTTTGTGTTTCTTTTATACACCCTAGCATAGATTTATCATTTTATCCATATAGGCCTTACATTTGTCTTGTTAATCTTATTTCTAGATAATACTTCTTGCAGCTATTGTGGATGCGAGTCTACTGCCTCATATATTTTCTAATTGGCTATGCTGGTGTACACAAACACTTTTCATCCCAGTGTGTTGGTGCTGTGCACAGCCTCCTTACTAGGCTTTATTAGCTGTAAGAGCATCTCAGTAGATCATCATGGGGAATTTTCTGTCCAAAAAAAAACCCCATATTTACAAACAGTGACAGCCTTGTCCCATTTCCCAAAATGCATACCTTTTAGTACCGTTTTCGTCTTAGCAAAAACTTTTCACCAAGTTTGTTTCCTGTAGATTTCTGTGAGGTATATTTAATCAAGCCAAGAAGCTAAGCTAAGGAAGTTTCTTTCTATTTCAAGACTGTTAAGAGTACCAGAGGATGTGGAATTTATCACATGCTCTTTCAGCTTGTGAAGATGACTGTATAATTCTTTAATCTGTTAATTTAGTGAGCTACAGTGAGTTACTCTCGACTCAATCTTGCATGTTTTCATATAAATCTTACTTGAAAATGATGTATCTTTTACTACACTGCTGAATGCAAAGTGCTAGTTTTATTTTGGATTTTTGCACCTACATTAATTGAATTTGGTTCAGTTTTCCCTGTGCTTTATTTGTGCAGTTTGCTATAAGGATTATGCTAACCATATGGAATGAATTAGAGAACTTTACATCTCTTTTCTAACCTCTGGAATGGTTTACAAATAAATATGACCCTGGAAGTTTTTTCTTTTTCTTTTTCTTGAGTTAGGGTCTCACTCTGTTGCCCAGTCGAGAGAGCAGTGGTGGCATGATCACAGCTCACTGCAGCCTTGAACTCCCAGGCTCAAGCGATCCTCCCATCTCAGTCTCCTGAGTGGCTGGGACTACATGCACAAACCACTAGGCCTGGCTAAGTTTTTTTTGTTGTTGTTGTTGTTATGTTTTAAATTTTTGTAGAGACAACAGCTTGCCTAGCCTGATGTCAAACTGCTGGTCTCAGTGATCATCCCACTTTGATCTCCCAAAGTGCTGGGATTACAGGTGTGAGCCACCACACCTGGCCCCTTGAAAGTTTTTCTAATTGTCTTTGTCTTTTGTTTTGTTTTGTTTTGTTTTTGAGACAGAGTTTCACTTGTCTTCCAGGCTGGAGTGCAGTGGTGCAATCTTGGCTCACTCCAACCTCTGCCTCCTGGGTTCAAGCAATTCTCATGTTTCAGCCTCCTGAGTAGTTGGGATTATAGGTGCCCACCACCACGCCTGGCTTTTTGTATTTTTAGTAGAGATGGGGTTTCACCATGTTGGCCATGCTGGTCTTGAGCTCCTGACCTCGGGTGATCTGCATGCCTCGGCATCCCAAAGTGCTGGGATTACAGGCGTGAACCACCATGCCTGGCCTCTTTTTAAAAATAAGTTCTTGTCCTATTTTTTCAATTTCTCCTAAGATGTTTCATTTATTTACTTTTTCTACTTTTTATCAATTTTTACAATCCATATTTTTTAAAAGTCACATTTCAGCTAGTCTTTCAAATTTATTGGTTTGATGCTACACAGTTATTTGTAATAAATTACAAATAGTACTCTTGTAATTAAAAATATCTGTTATATTTGTAGGTATCCTTCTAAAATTATTCCTAATTCTGGCAATTTTTGTTAGTTACTTCTTGCTTTTTATTCTTTATCATAGTTTACGATGGTTGTCTTTTATTTTAAAAATCCTGTTTCACTGATCAAAATTTGCTTTGTATTTTACTCGTTTCTGCTTTTTACCAATTCCTCATCTTTCTTTCCTTCCTTCCTTCCTTCCCTTTCTTTCCTTCCTTCCTTCCTTTCTTTCTTTCTCTTTCTTCCTTTTTTCTTTCTTTTTCTTTCTTCTTTCTTTTTTCTTTCTTTTTCTTTCTTTCCTTTCTTTCTTTCTTTTCTTTTTTTTTGTTTTTGAGATGAAGTTTCACTCTTATTGCCCAGGCTGGAGTGCCATGGTGTGATCTTGGCTCAATGCAACCTCCACCTCCCAGGTTGAAGCGATTCTCCTGCCTCAGCCTCCTGAGTACCTGGGATTACAGACATGCACCACCATGACCAGCTAATTTTTGTAGTTTTAGTAGAGTTAGGGTTTCTCCATGTTGGTCAAGCTGGTCTCAAACTCCCAACCTCAGGTGATCTGCCTGCCTCGGCCTCCCAAAGAGGTGGGATTACAGGTGTGAGTCACCGTGCCCGGCCTGGTTTATCTTTTCCTTAGTTTTAAATTTTTAATTCATCTCTTTTATCTTCCTTCTGAAAAGTAAATAAAATTCTATAAAATTTCCTCTAACATCCATTAGGGTAGAATTCCTCAGCTTTAGAGAAGTATTTTATATTAATTCTAAACAGTTTGCAATTTGTTTGGATTTCTCCTTTAAATGAGTTTAGAAGATCACTTGAAAATTTCCAAGTGGACAGCCTCTTTGCTATTGTTATAACATTATAAGAACACATGATCTGTATGATCTTTGAATTTTGCAAGGTGTTTTTCCTTCATATGAATCATTTATATGAATGTTCCACTGGTTTTCCAAGAGAATACACTTTGTATTCATGATGGATACGAAATATTTATGTTCAACAGTATCTTTCATATCTTGATCTACTAATGGGCAAGAGGTATCTGAGTTTTTTTCAGCTCTAATATTATACAGTAAAACTGACTTTTTTGAAAGTGTGCAGTTCTATAAATTTGAACATATGTATAGACTCATGTTACCACCACCATATTCAGGATACAGAAATGTTTATCACCAAATAACCAAAAAAACAAAAAAAACTTCCTTCTCACAGCCTGTTTATAATCAACTCCCCCCAACACCAACACCTGGCAACCACCAATCTGTTCTGTCACTATAGTTTTGTCTTTTCAAGAATGTCACATAAACGGAATCATACAGAATGTAGCCTTCTGAGACTGGCTTTTTCACTCAACCTATGATGTTGAGATTCATCCAAATTGTGACATGTATGCCATCATATAGATGCATCTCTATCCAGTCACCTGTTGGAAGACACCTTGGTGACTATGGAGCTGCTATAAAGATCCATGCACAGGTTTTGTGTGAACGTAAGTTTTCATCTCTAAATACCCAGGGTCATATTGTATGTGTATGTTAGCATTTAAAGAAACTGCCTGTTTCGCGTGACTGAGTCATTTTGCATTCCTACTAGTTGTGAGGAACTCCAGTTGCTCTGCATATTTATCAGCATATCAAATTGCAGATATATTTTAAAAATCTTCTGCAACACTGTACGTATCAGCCAAAAGAATCTTTGTCCCGTTTACTGATTTTCACCTTGGGTTCTATTTAGTCTGAAGTTAACACAGCCACATTTACTCTTTAGCATTTGCGTGGTATATTTTTCTTCATCTCTTCATAATCTATGACAGTGTTTTAGATTTTGCAAATAGCAAAATGGGATTTCGTGTTTTTACTCAAGCCTAAGGATTCCAGAATTTAACCTGTTCATGCTTATTATGAGGAAGTGACTTGATCTTGCTATAGTGTGAATTTTAAAAATTTCTATGTAGCTTGTTTCTTTTTTCTTTCCTGTCGTTGGATCTAAAAATTCCATTCCCTCTTTCCGGGTAGTTTTGTAGCTATTAAAGTCATTGATATATATTTGCTTCCCTCTCATCTCATGGCAAATGGCAATTATGCACTTCTCTGGTCTGTTGAATTCAGGCATAGCCATGTGACTTTCTTTGGTCAAATAAATGTGAAGTGACATATGTCACCTCTAGACAAAAGCTTTAAGTCACAATATATGCTGCATCGCACTTTCTTTCCTTGGACACTATAACAATGTTCCAAATAGTGACGTTCCACCAGCCTCGCTCCTAGATTGAGAGTGGTATTCAATAGGGGCCTCTAGCCAATCTGCCAAAGGCAAATTGTATGGGCACAAGTAAACCTATGTTGTTGAAAGTAATTAAAATTTGGGAGCTGTTAATGCATCATCACCTAACCTATCCTTACTAACATACCCTTAACTTTATATATATTTTAATATATTTTTTCAATCAACACCTAGAATCAAACACTACCTATATCCTTCCCTTGAATAAGACAAGATCTGGGACAAGCTTTCACTTTCTATGTGCTGCCCTGCCTCCATTCATGTTAAAACCTAGAATTTTAGTTGGACGTTGTTTTCACGTTCATTAGTATTTATTTAGACGTTTTCTGATTGCAGGCAACTGTAGTGATTATAAAGAGGATTTGCAGGTCACAAAGCCAAAGTAGTGTGTCTCATATCTTTATCAGTTTATTTGATTTAAACATCTTTCATTGGGCCGGGCACAGTGGCTCAGGTCTGTAGTCCCAGCACTTTGGGAAGCCAAGGTGGGAGGATCACTTGAGGCCAGTTCAAATCTAGCCTAACAAAGAGCCCATCTCTACAATAATTTTTAAAACCTAGCCAGGCCTGGTGGTGCATTTCAGCTACTTGGGAGGCTGAGCTGGGAGGATCATTTAAGCCCAATGATTTTGGTTACAATGAGCTGTGATCCCATTGCCACACCCCAACCTGGGCGACTTGAGACCTTGACTCAAAAAAAACCCCAAAAAACAAAAAACGACTAATGGATTCATTGTTCATTTTGTTTAGTTACTCTGAGAAAGATTTCTTCTAAGTAATTTAGTTGCTGATGAAACATCTAATACCAATTAATATCTTCCATTTCATGAATTTAAGCTTTGACTGAATCCATTCTGCTATACAGTCCACCTTCTGAGTGTTTCAGTTTTATAATCATATTTTTAATTTCCAGAAACTATAAATATTTATTTATCATAGCATTCTAGTCTTTAAGGACACAGTATCTTTATGAATTGCTAAAGATCTTGATTCATTAATTTAAAATTTTCATGTTTCTTCTAGTAACTATCTTCTTGAACAGGTTAATTTGTTTTAATTTCATGCCTCCTTTTATGTTACTGGTTTTCTTCCAATTTGATGATTCTTAGCTGCCCATATTTAAAAATGAGGGCCTAAGATTAAAGTTTGAAGTGTTGTTTTTTTCTTCCAAATGGGAATTCTGGTTCACTTTCAATGAACACAAATGATTACAGGCACTTATACGGTGATTGGCAGGTCACCGTAGTCAGAGAGAGATCATGTGGGCAGCTTAACTTCAGTTCCTCCTTGTAGCTATTTTGGATGATTCTCTTATTCTCCGATCCCAGCTTTCCTGGGTCAGAGTTCCCACTTCAACAGCTGCTTTCTTAGCCTGGTGGTAAACTCCAGAATCAGATGCTCCAAAGATGAGTGCAATGGCTTAGCTGTTCCACCCTTTAATTAACTGGTACATCAAACATCTGCTTTTTGTCTTCCAGAAATTCCACATTGTTCAATTTCTGGTTTTCCAACTCTGCTATCATTTTTAATATTTCTCCAGTCATTTCAAAGGGATTCTAGAAGAGTAAAAGAATGTGTTCAGTCATCCATGTTAACGTTCTAGCATGTAGCTTTTAATCAGAATTTTCCAAAAAAACCCAATCATCTCCTATCTTGCTGATCCTCTGAAAATCAAGTGTTACTGTCTTGAGATTAGAGATTCTATAAAAACCCATTTGAAATTAGACTAACTCATTATTGGACATAGAACTGGATGGGTAAACAAGAGTGATTTTTAACCACTAGTAATTATGTATGGATTTAAGGCAGGATGACAAGCTCTTTGCTATTATCACATCTGGCAATTTTCTTAAAAAAGTTCTGTTTGCATAGACGGTATATGTTCTGCTAAGTACTCAGTAAAGGTGCATAATACATGCTTGTACCTTTCTCTAAATCAAATGAAAATACTGTATTTCAAAATTAAATGACATTATTTCAGGTATATTGAAAGTTTAACAATCACATACAGGGCTAAAATTGTACATATTTAGCAGCAAAATATCCACATTTATAATTCCAGTGGTATGGTTTTAAATGTTTGATAAAATATATGTAAAATATGGAAGAATTTTAAAACTATGATTATGTGTATGTGTGTATGTCTTTTAAAAATCCGTAAAGAAAACTGGGGCTATCAGGTACAAGCTCATTTAACTTCCAACCCTTCCCATCTTTGTCTCTGTCCATACCTCCCAGGATCCCCCAACTCTATAATATTTTTTACATATTTTACGATGTGACCCCGTACCTGATTTTATTTTTTTAATCTATTTCTTTCCCAGATTCTCTAAGTTACTTATCTAACCATTTTGCACTACAGGTATGGGAGCCATCTCAAGTTCATTGAGAAATCAAACATGTACATCCCCAACTGTTCAGATCTGTTTCTTTCAGTCTTAACAACATTGAAGTATCTCAGGCTCCCTCCTTGTCTGAAATCCTGCTGCATAAATGAGCCTCTCCTTCTTTAATTGGTTCCTTCCTTTCACCTTACCAACATTTAAGTCCTTCTTACTCTAAAAAATTCCTCCTCAGCTAACTTCATTTCCTCTTATCATCCAAACTCCTTCAAAGAGTAGCCTCTACCCAGTCTTCAATCTCCCCTCAGGGCATTCCTGCCCCTCAATTTACTGCAATCTGGCATTTTTATCAACCAATTCAGTGAACTGCTCTCATTAAGGTCACCTGGGACCAAACTGCCAAAATCCTGTGGACACTTATTCTCTATATTCTACTTCTTCCTTCCTGACACTCTTTTTCACTTGTCTCCTTCTCAGAATCCTTTTTTGCTTATCACTTAAACCTTGACAGTCCCCACAATTCTCTGTGTTCTCATCAACATTATGATTTTAAATATGATTTTAGCTACTGCTTATATGTGCTGATGACTTTCAAATTCTTTATTTCCATGTCTTCACATGCACATCCAATCATCTACCAGTCACTTCCTCCTGAAATCTACAGGTGATGTAAAATTCAGCCTGTCCCAAACTAAACTCTTCTTTCCAAAGCAGTTCTTTATCTCATATTCCCAGCCTCAATGATACCACCACTCAACCTTAGTCACAGAAACACAAATCCACCCTCTGCCTCTTTTTTCCTTACTTCCCATAACCAAATCTTAATCGCCTAAATTAGATTAAAACTTATTCCCTCCCTTCATCTATACCTTATTTTAGATCCCTTTCTTGTCTTTCTAAGTCATAAATTATCAAATTGGCATTTCATGGCACCAGTTAGGCATTCCTATTAAAAAAGGATTCTATAATCAAGTATATTTGAGGAGGGCTGCATACCATATGCCTGTCTTGAAGACTCAGAGTGAACACTAGCCTCTAGCACCCCTGAGAAGTACTCCTGTAAAGAAACCTGCTTAATTCTATTTATGCAGGGTCTGCCTTATGTTTGTCTAAAAATTATTTCAGTAGCATAGGAGAGGAAGTGGGAGGATAAGTCCTGTTTAAAAATCAAAGGCAAACACTCTTCAGAAGAGTATGATCTACATACTTCTTTAATGTATCAGCCTAAAGCTAATGACCTAAAATGCAAGCCTAAGCACATTATTTCCATTCTTTACTAGCTCACTATTTACTGAAGAAAAAGAACCAGCTCCATGCAATGTGGATTATAAGACCCCATCTCATTCCCCTAGCTGCCTCCTTGAGTGACATCTGCCAGTGCCTGATGATGTTTCGATAACTCTCGACTACTTGTGTTTGTGGTTCCTCAAACACACATACTCACATTCATGGCTCTGTACTTCTGCTTATGCTATTCCCTCTGCCCTGAGTATCCTTCCCCTTCACCTCCTTACCCACTAGCCTCTAACTCGTTAAGACTTAGCTTAGGAATTAACACGACGTTTCAGGTCTTTAGTTGACCTTTCTTGGCCCCATGGTTCCCTCCTTCTTCCCCAAACACTGACTAAACTCCCTCAGCATTCCCACCATCAAACATAATATGCCGTATTACAACATCTGCTTGTGTGTCTCCCCTTCACTCGACTGTTAAAGGGTCAAGATTACATCTTGTTCATTGTTTCATTCCCATAACAGTCAATCCATGATTAATGAATTCAGTAGTATTGTAGTAGCCCTTTTGATAACAATCAGGCAAGACCATCCAGAAGGAATCTGACACTCCAGCTTCTCTCTCATCTCATCTCTCAAGTCACAATCAGGTTGTAGGAAAGGTCTAATCTATGCATGTTTTACCAGGGAAGGGTATTTGCTTCAAAGATGTATGTTCATACTCTAACTCTGCCTTTAAAAAATTCAACCCAGGTGTGCTTTTTTGATAGTCCCATTCTTATCTACTTTAGTAGATAAGAGTAGAAACTGGAACAGGGAAGGAGTCAAGAGGCAAAGGAATTCTGCATCACCTGAAAAAGGCGTTCACTGGCTTTTTTCTCGGAATCTTCCTTAAGCGGTTCCTCTCTTAACAGAGAAACAGGATAGCTGATTAAAGCATGAGTTCTGGTTCAGATCCCAGCCCTACCACATATTTTCAGCTGTACAATTTTGGGAAATTCACAGAGGCTGTATCCTCAGACTCCTTACCTATAAAATGGGCATAATAATATTAATATAGTTCCCTGTTACAGCAGGGTTGCTATAATCCATGAACATGGGTAAGCATCTAGGCATGTTTGCTGCTCTAGTTATATATTCAAATATGTCAATGGCTTCTGGCCATGTGATATATATTTATTTCCACATTTAACCAAACGGTACAATTATTCCATTTATTCACTCCTATCCCTTTCTAGTCATCGTACTCTGCTTTGTTGTTTTCTGTTTTCTCCCTCCACAGAATATTAGTTCCTTCAGAGTAAAGGCTTTGTTTTGTTTGCTGCTGAAAGCCATAGCACCCAGAATGGTATTGTACATACTAGGCCCTCAGTAAACACTTGATGAATGAATGCTGTACACTATCAATGGGAAAAATAGACTAAAAGTTTCATTAAAATAGAAAGTATAGAGAAATCTTCCTTTAATGGCTTCCAATCCTATATTTTAAGACACCATACGCCATAATAAAAACATAATAAAATTTATTAAAATTTAAAGGCAAAAACATAATTTCAAAATATTTAGTCATATGTCAGGTGTGATAGAGAATGGATGCTTTCTTGAAATTCAAAATCAGATCCAAGAGTATCACTTTCAGAATGTTCTAGTGGATTGGGTTTACTTTTATTTGTCTTGTCTGAAACAGTCACTATTTTACTTTCTTTCTTGACAGAAACATATTTTTTCAAAGACCCACTTTTACTTGGTTCATTAACCAAAGAACTAGTTTCCCCAATTCCTTTGCTTTTCCGGTTTTCAGGAGAGTCAGAGTAGGAATGCGGGTCCTTTCCAGTGTGTTTCTTACCAGAGTGTTTTTTGGTATATTCACCTGTTTTAGTCTTTTTCTCTGAAGAAGATCTGCTATTTCTGGACAACTCCTCTTCTTTTCTTTGATTTCCAGTTCCAGAAGTCGCATCTGCTAAAGAACACATTCTAGCAATGAATCCTTCAAAAGACTCCTGCTGCTGCTCAGTGGCTGGGACTCCCAGGTTGTCTTTGGAAGTTACCAAGGCCTCTGGAGTAGAAACTGGAATAGGGAAGGAGTCAAGAGGCAAAGGAATTCTAGCATCACCTGTAATTTTCTGAAACTAGAATGAAAAACAAAACAAAAATTTAGTGACGAATAAAGCCACGCTTTAAAAAGTTGAGTTCAAAACATCAGTGTTATTCTGTGACCTTAGAATTTTTCCAGGTCATTTTTCCCCTAAGTATATCTTGCCAAGTGATTGCCAACTTAGCTATATCCAGGGGTAGGTCCAGCACATTTTCAGACTTTTGTGTTTTATGTAATTATTACTCATTTCTCTCTCCCTCATTAAAAAAATAAAACCTTATTGTAGAAGAAATTAATTTTGTTCCTATCCTCCATACACATATAAGCAGTATCCAATTTGTAAGTAGACTGAGTTTTCAAGTCATCAGTTGCCAAGACCAGTCTGAGACTGGCTGAGTTGGGAGATGGGGGCTCCAAGTAAGTCCAGAGGAAAAGCAGCAGGGGATTCCTGTGGCAGACAGGTCTTCCCCTCCCATTCCCATAGCTAGATGATGCCTATAATATACTGCCTGTTGGTTACATATGGATTACTCATTTTGAAATATTATCTATATCAGTACTTGTACCTTCATTAGTGTTCCTTCATTGTAAGCTGACTGCATACAAATAGAAACCTAGATGAAATATGAATAGAATAGACATTTACAAAATTTAAAATTTTAAATATTTTCTCTTTCATTTCTCCACTGAGGATGGTCTGCTTTAAATCACAAAATTTCAAAAGAACTTTCTTATTTCTTATTTACAATATAATATAATGAAATGGGCACAAACTTACTAATCTCAGTCTTGGAAAGGACCCCAAAGATGCTTCTGGTCCCCAAGCATGTGAACAGATCACTTATTCTTTTCTCTCTGACTTAGTAATTCCCTTTTTGCTAATCACTTGTAGAATCATTAAGTTCTGTTCTATTCACCTACCTGGATATTTTGCATTTGCCCTAGGGCATTCTGCTTTGGTTCTGGTTTTTCTTCTTCAAGTGCCTTCTTTTCTTCTTTAGGTGGATTACTAACAGTAGAATTCATCTGGGGATGACCTAGTAATTGAAAATCTGACTGATCTATCCCAGCCATTGTGGCAAGCTGCCCAAGCCTGGTCAAGAGAAGAAGAGGAGGAAAAGGCAAGGATTACTAGAATCACACAAGGACAGCTTACATTTCCCCAAACCTACAAACATGAAATACTTCTAAAATCTTAAAACCAATTATCCTACTCCAGACCACACCCCCATCCCTCCCAATTTCTCAGACCTTCCCACATTTGTGCTTTGGGACAAACCGTATCAGATCATCCAATCCTTTAAACACTGTCTCTTCCCCCAGCAATGTAGTAGATACCTCTTGACTTCATTTCCCTTACTTATTCCCTCCCTATTTTATATAGTGTCTCAGTAGAAGTTGCAATTTCCACCACATATCTCGTGCCTCTCACCTTCATCCCCATACTACCACCTTTCCTCCAGTTCTCAAGAATAAGTTTGTTCCTTCCCTCACCAAACTGTTTACCTACAAATCATAACTCCATCAATTATCTATATCGAACTCTCTCTTTTAGTGTCTTCTGTCAGCAAAATCATTCCTGATTGAGGACCATTGATCTATATCTCTATCTACCCTGTAGATTAATAACAATTGTAATGTCTAAGACAATTTTAATTCAAACTTACTTAACAAGCAAAGTGAATAAAAGAAAAATTCCTATAAATTCCTGAATATTTTCAATTAAAACTACTTTCAATTTAGTCTTTAACAAGAATTACACCTACCAGTTACTCTATCTACAGGTTACTCATTTTTTCTTATTAAGAGATGGGGTCTTGCTATGTTGTTCATGCTAGCCTTGAATTCCTGGATTCAAGTGATCCTCCTGTCTTAGCCTCCTAAGTAGCTGGGATTACAGGTGCAGACCACCGAGCCAAACAGGTTTACTTTTTCATATTGGGCCCTCAACCAAGGCAGGTGTGCATTGCATTTCTTTTAAAATTAATTCCACATTTAAAAAATCAAGTGTATTACTTATAATTACACAGTAAATATGACTTAAGGAAGCTATAAAAAATGCTCAAGTTCCTCAGCAAACTACTATTAAAGTCATGGAGGGAAGAATGTCACAGGGAGAAATTAACTAACCCAGCATCTTTAAGGAGATCCAAGAAAGCATGAAACTTCTGAAAAGAATTCTCAATGCTGCCCAAAACACCTTCATCATCCAGGATCATATTTGTCAATGATTGTGCATGAAGGGCTTCAGACAAAGAGAAATTTATGTTTCTTAACTGGGCATTTTCATGTTCTAGCTGTAAAAGAAGATTGAAAATGTGTGACATGATTTTCTCTCATTATCACCAAAATATATTTTATGAAACTAAAATAAAACATTTAAAAAATATAATTAATTTACAATTAATCTAACTCTCTACCAGTAAAGACAGACCATATTACATAACAATCAAAACCTGGAGACACTTGACAAAACTTCCTACATAAATCATTACTTCATTAATGATATTTCAAAAACATCACATTTCTAACAGGCTAAATTCATACCTGGATCATTCTATATTGAAAAATAGCTGTTTAAGGTTTCCTTTAAATTAGACAATGAAATATAGAGTAAGTATATTACAATATGGCTGTTGAGGACTAATTTTTGCCACCAAGATACTTAATATATACATTTAAAAGTCTCAAATCATACACAATTTACTAACTGCACAATTACCAATATTCCCCCTTTGCTTCTTGAAAACATGTACTCTCCTGCACACCATCCACATTTATCATCTATTTAATACTACACAGAAATCTAACTCTAGCATTTCTCTGAAAGGCCATGTGTTCACAATGTGCCTTTTGCCTTATACAATCAGGTCTTCAACCTTTGCTGAATGATTACGTGTCTTCCAAACCAATGCAACACTTTCAAAAATTCCTCCTTAAACTTACTTTGTAATAATAAATTATAGTTATATAGAACTTTCTAGCTTATCCCCTGCTCTTATGCACATTCACCTAATTTAGTCCTCATGGTATAGATTTTTATCTTTCACTGTATTCTTACCAGTTTTCCATTATCTTTCATCTTATTTATTCATTTTCCTAATTCACCATCAGTAGATAGTCTCATCCTCATCTTTTACATAATTGTATATACAGAATAAGCCTAATAAATGCATTCTTGAATTGAAGCATCATGAACAGAAAATAAGTTCCAGTCATATAAAAGTACAGGAAAAGACAAAAAACTTCAATTTTTACATTTCTAAAAACATGCTTTTTGGAATATAGATCACATGATCATCAAATATAAGTAAAAAGAAACATTAACATAATGTGACTAATTTGCAATATACTATATTCTCTCACTTTAAAGTTTATAAAGTGTCTGTATGTATGGCTTAAAGTTAAACCAAAGCAAAAACAAAAAGCTCTCAAAAGGTAAGAAAACTTTTATTTACCTCACTGACTCGTTTATCAGCCTTAAGCCTTATCACTCTTTCCTCCTTTAACTGCTTTAAGCACTCCTCCAGTTTTTCCTAGTGAAGTAATAAAGTAAATATTATAATTAATTCACAATATGATCCCCAAAGCTCTTCTAGCTGTTGATCTCACCAAGTGTTTAGGGACAGAGCCAGAAATGAACTCAGATATCAGGATTATAGCCTACTGCTTGTATAATATCATACCATACTAGGGAAATTAATTACTAAAAACATATCAAATTCTCACATTACAGATTTATTTAAATCCCACTCTTTCCAAAATAAATTTGTGACAGCTCACTATAGAAGGCATGCATATATTTATTGAGTCAGAAATAAAAATTAAGGCTATGAAAAATAAATTCTATTCTCATTTGTGGATCCCTTATAATAGGAAGCCCTATTAACACATTTAACGCACCTCAATTATGTAAGAGCAAATTAAAAATCAAGTAACCAATTAAAAGGGACAGGGCTCTTTTTGATAAAGACTGAAGTATAAAAGGAATTAGACATGAGGGAGATTCTCCAATTCCTTCCAGAGTGTTGAGGGAAGGAACTCTCCTACATACTTACATTAGGAAAGGAAATTGGTACCGCTTTCTGGAGTAATCTTTAGTAAATACTATCAATTCTGTGTCTGGGAATTTACTCTAAGGAAATCATTAAACATGTGGACAAAGATTTGTCTACCAACATAATGTCACAGGACTGTTCATAACTAATCCCTAGAAGCCAAAAGCCTCCAAATTGTGATTGGTTAAAAAAATTAGCACATCCATATGATGAAATGCTCTATGAAGCCACTAAAAACAATGATATGGGTCTTAACCAGAGTTAGTGAATGGTCACTTTTTTTGGGAGATGGTCCATAAGCTAAGTAAGATTCTCTGATATGGAAGAGCATTCAATGATGTGACAAAATACTTTGATACCTTTTTAAGATAAAAGGGCAAATTACAAAATATGCAGGTGTGTATACCATGCAGAGGTGGTTTTCATTTCCCTGAATGTTTTTCACGATTTTCAAACATTTTCTCAAAGGGTGTATATTTTCATATTCATAACATATGTTTGAAAAATCAGTAAATTCCCTAATAACTACAAATTCTTTCATGTTGCATTATCAGTTAAAGCCAACCAAGCTTTTATGGGAAAAAGGAAAAAGAAATTGCAAAATTCCTCTACTTACTATTTACATAATGGTTTTAATATTTAGAAAGTTATCAAAGAAGTTCTAAGCAAACATGCAAACAAGCAAAAAACTCATCATAATTGGAGAAAGACTAAAATCCTCCATTCCTAACTGGTACTAAAAAATCACACCAAAGCACAATTACATGAAATTGTTTCTCCCTCTAGTGGAGGAAGTCAGAGCATAATGTTACATTTTTATGAAAGTGCTCTCCTTATTACTCCTTTAAAGAGTAATTCACTCTCCTTAAAGAAATTAAGGAAATACGAAACAGAACAATTAGAAAGTAAAATCACTTAACATTCCACTACTTAAAAACGACTAATGGCAAAGTTTTGTAGCAATTTTCCTTCCTGACAGCTGCTCCCTTCTTCCCTTCTGTATGTGGACAAGTTAATTTTTTTTCTGGAGCGCAGCCCCGGAAATGTCAAATTTTATCCTGTACAACAACACTTGAACATCAGAAGCTTGAAGTGTACAGGCCTATTATATGCAGATTTTTTTCAACCAAATGCAGATCAAAAATCGTGTTCTCCGACGTAGAACCTCATAAGGAGGACTGACTTTTTATGCATGCTGGTTCTATAGGCCAACTGCGGGGCCTCAGCCCCACAAATCCATGTGTACACGGTTTTGGGTATATGCTGGAGAATGGGGTCATGGAAGAACCCGAGTACACTGAGGGATGACTGTATATCAAATTTTATGCTAGATATTCTTCCGTTTAACATTGAATCAATTATTTCTCATCTGATAAGAGAGCTTATAACTTTGACTTTTGTAGTGGGCTATAAAATATTCCATTGAGCCTGCTTATTGGTTCATGTAATCATTCCTTTATGGCTAACCAGACTGTTTCCAACTTTTCAACATTAAGATAAAAGAACCACTTTTAAATATGAAAGCTTTGTTCTCCCATATTTAGAATAACTTTCCTGTAATAAATTAATAAAAAACCAATTTTAGGTCTAGGCAAACATTTTTAAGGCTCTGCGATACCTACATCCAAACTGCTTTCCAAAAGATTTCTAAGATTTTATACTGCTATTGGCAATGAAAAAGTCTATCACTTGGATATATCACCTCTACTCTAATTGTTGGCTTAACTTCCCATTTAAGTAAGTGCAAGATATTTGAGAGAAGGGAGTATATTTTAATAAGTGTTTATCCCCAGCATCTGTGCCAACCACAAAACAGATAACCAATAAATAATTGCTGAATTAAGAAAATCCCTGCCAATGTAAGATTTATGTGTGTGTGTGTGAAACACAGAATATGTGTTTTCCTCTAATAGATAAAAGCTTACTGTCTTCTTTAAATGTGCATTTCTTTGCTTACTAATTAGTATGTACATTTCTCTTTTAGGTTATTTTTTTTGGAAATTCAGACTCTCTCAGGCAGTTCTGGCCCTTCCTATCAGCTGTATAACCTTGGGCAAGTTGAGTAACTCTAGGCCTTAATTTTCTCATCTATAAAATGGAGATAAATTCATGTATCATAGGGCCCTTGAAAGGAGTAAATTAACACACATATAAAACTGAGAAGAGTGCTTGGCATACAGAATATGTTCAATCAATGCAAAATGAATAAACACACAAATGGAATTAGTAGAGAAGAGCTTAAAATGAAAGTTAATCATCTCCTCACTCACATATACAGCTTCCCAGAGGCAACCATTTCTTTAAGCAGGTTTTTAATTGCAAAATATGCTACACATATTGAAAAGTGCACAGAACACACTATCCAGGAACACTCATGTAACCATATACCCAAGTTTGAAAGTACAACCAGCCAGCATCTCTTCTACTCATCACAAGCTCCTCTCCTTCTCCCAGAATTAAACACCATCCTCATTTTCCTAATAATTCTTTCCTTTATATGCACACATCCCTAACAATCTAGTTTTGCCTACTTCTAATTTTATGTAAAGGGAATCATAGTGAATGCAGACTTCTATATCTTATTTTCCTTTCAATACTGTTCTTTTTTTTTTTTTTGAGACAGAGTTTCACTCTTGTTACCCAGGCTGGAGTGCAATGGCGCGATCTCGGCTCATCGCAACCTCCGCCTCCCGGGTTCAGGCAATTCTCCTGCCCCAGCCTCCTGAGTCGCTGGGATTACAGGCACGCGCCACCATGCTCAGCTAATTTTTGTATTTTTAGTAGAGACGGGGTTTCACCATGTTGACCAGGATGGTCTCGATCTCTTGACTTCGTGATCCACCCACCACAGCCTCCCACAGGGCTGGGATTACAGGCTTGAGCCACCGCGCCCGGCCTCAATACTGTTCTTAAAACTCATCTGTTGTTGCCTGTAGCTCTTGTTCATTCAGTTTATTACTTCTATAGTTTTCTCACTATACAATCTAATTTTTAATTCTTAATGGACATTTGGGTTGTTTTCAGGTTGGGCTTTTACAAATAATGCACATGGACCCTATTGTACCTGTTTTTCTGGTGCATGTACCCTCAGATGGCTTTTTGAGTCATAAGGTATTTATAAACTTTCAACAGATAGGCAATGCTAAATGCTTTCTAAAGTAGGTTTGCTGACTTACACTTCTGGTACAAGTAGAGTGAAAGATTCTTATTACATTCCAGGTCTACAATACCTTCCACTATAAAATTTCATTTTTTGCCAGTGTGGTAAGAGTGTACATTTCATACTGATTACAGTTCATTTTTCTCTTATCATCTATATGGTTGAACACTTTTCCATATTTATGGGCTACTTGGATTTCTTTTCTTTGTGAGGTTTAAATCAACCATTCTTCTTTTTAATTCTTCCTATTTCTAAACATATAAGTATTACATGACTGAATTTTAGACATTATTTACTAACTTCTTGCTTTACTAAATAAGAGTTTGGTTAATTCTTACTTATTTACTTACTTATAGCCACTACTCTCAATGAAGTTGTATCACCGTTAGTTTTTCCAATGGTCATGATCTCATCAATTTCTCAAAAACTTTAGATTTTTAAGATATACATTACTTAAAAATCTAAACTCTCTCAATGCTCTGCTTTGTAAAATAAGGACATACTTTTGTCCCTTCTTTCCACCTGTGTCTACCTTCCAAACTTAGCTTTTACACTGTTCAAGTTAATAATATTTATATTCTGTTCTATATGCAGAGCTGTCTACTTTTTGAGGGACAGACAGATCAGTGTTTAAGAGAACAGGCAGAAAGCTTAAGCTCAAACCCCTGATCCAAATCTAAATTTAAGTACAGCTTGGGCAAGTTCCTTCTTTGTCTTAGCTTCTTTTCTGAAAAGTAGGACTAATAATAACACCTATAACAGGTTATTCTGAGGATCAAATGAATTAATATAAGCAAAACACTTAGAACAGTGTCAAATATATGCTACATTTGATACAAGTTAGTTATTATTGCTATTATATGCAGATTGATAATCAAAGCTGCAGACCACGGCAGTATTTTCATTACTATGATTAAATTAATACTGCCTACTGCAGTTATATTGTATCTCCATATATATACAGATTACACAGCCTTCTAAACAGTTTCAGTACCACAGCCCTTGTATAGAGTAACCACATATCTTAAGTTGCCCTGGACTGTTCCAGTTTACAACCTTTGTCTTGATGTTAGTGCTAACAGTACCTGCTTACACTGTTAAAGTGTTCTGGTTTGTACAATAAATTAGATAGGTGGTCACCTACTGCTGTGCCACTGAAAAGGGTGGACAAGTTCAAGTGGATTTTTCCCTTCTGTACATCAGTGGTAGCTAAAAAATCTGTCATAGTGAGAGGGGAGACCCCACCCCATCTCCCTCCTCACAGGCCTCTACCTGCTCCCTCTGAATAAGGAGGGTAAACAGAAATAAAATATCAAAGAACTGGAATCCGTGGTCAAGCAGCTTGCTGACACCACTGACCAGACCATAATAAGGCCTAAGGACTGGGAAGATAACTCCCTTTTCGGTTCCCAACATCTAAGCTATCTATAAGCCTTGAAAGTGTTGCAAAGAATGTTATCGCTACCGGCCAGAGCCCGGAACTGGGTCATGTCCTCCATGTTTGCACAATCCAACCCTCCTCCCCTTAAAGTTGCATCTGCCACCATGTAATTTACTGTCTTTGTTCAGCTCCTGTAACCCTTCCCCTTCTTTCCCTCCCATGGGTGCCAAATATAAATCAGCAAATCTATGAAAGCCAAAGACTGTGAGGTCAGCTGCCTGGCCTATGGGCAATGACACAGTTTCACCTCTGCTCCCCCTGTAGAGTTGTGAGCCCTTAAAAAGGGAAAGCTGCTGCTTCTCGGGGAGCTCAGTGAATGAGGCTGTAGCTCCCCCCACAACTCCTAGCCAATAAAAAGCCACTTCCTTCCTCAGTTTGGTGTTCAAGAGGTTTGTTTCTCACTGCTCCTGCTTCAATAGTTTAATTTGCTTTATGTTTGTGCCAACAAAGCTTTCTCCTCCTCTGGAGCTTGATTCTCTCCCTCCCTCTTTTCTTCTCTTTCCTCCTCCTTTCTAACAGTGCCTAACACATAGTAATATGCTTCAAGGTTTTTTTAAGCTCGCAGTCACACAACCAATGGAAGCCTCTCAAATCCAGACCCAGTGCTCTCTGCATTGAAACCACTGATCCCGGATAACCTATTATCTTCCTTCTTGGTTTATTCCTTCATTTTGCTGGACTACGTTTTCAAATAACAAGAAAAGGTATAGAACAGGTCAAAAACATCCTATTCAGCCCCAACTTACGACTGACAGTTTGGCTGGAGGGGAAAGCCCAGGCTGACAATTATTTGCCTTTAAAACTTTGGAGGTATCTATTTCCAGGATCTATGATAGCTGATGAGTAGTATGATAAAGTCTGGTTTTTATTGTTTTTTAGGTGACTGGTATTTTTCTGTCGGTAATTTCTTTCTTTTCTCAGTATCTTGAAATATCACAACAAAGACTGTCTACTTATATGCATCTATCTAAGGCAAACTTTCTTGATTTTTTTTTTTTTTTGTAATTTCCTTCCATTTTTTTCTGTCTTCTAAGTTTTCTTACAGTAACATGTTAGACCTCCTAGATGCAACCTCGCTACCATATCATTTCTGTCAAATATTTTCCATTCTTGCCTTTCGGTTCTATCCAATGAGAAATTTCCTTAATTCCTAATGAATTTATTTCAACCATTATAATTTCCAAGAGACCACCCTTGCTTTCTGCTATTCCTTTTTAAAAAACACCCTATTCTGTTTTACAGGCACTGTATCTTTTGTTCTTGTGCTTAACAAACCTAAGGATGTTAAGTAGGGTTTTTTCTTATTTTTGTCCTCTTAATTAATTCTGGTCCTACCAGGACATATCTTTCATCTTTTATTTTCCTTGTCATGTTGTGAGTTTTACTCAACTATCAGGTGAACCAAGGTTGTTTTCCATTTAAGAGTAAGGGAGCAGAAGATCACTGGGAGCTGATGACTAGCTTCTCTTATGCATGAAGAAGTGGGTAGCCAGTATGGCAGGATATCCTCAGCTACCATTTTCTAGGGTGCAAAATCCACACTATCTACCCTAGTTCTCCCCAGTTACTTTACTGGTTTTCAAAATCAAATGATCTCATTTCAGGAGAGTGAAGGTAAGGCTGGGTGTCAACTCTTCCATATACAAACTGCAAAGGAGCTCTCCCTATGTTAGTCACATTTCTAGTTCCTTTCCTTCCTCCTATATGCATATCTGAGTATGGAGCTGTTTCTGCAGTGGGGATTAGATTCCCTCTGCGCTGTAGGCTTCCCTATGCATATTTTAGGTGATGGTTTTCCTTTGTTCTACTGCTTCGGTTTCATACTCATTTCCATCTGTCTTCTGTATTTCAAAAATATGTTGAAATTTCTTCAATTCTCTTGACTATTGTAGGCTTACATATTTCAGAAATTTTGATAACATCATTTTATGGGGTTCTTAAAATAGAAAAGAGCCGAGAGAATTCTCAGTGCATCTTGAATCAGAAATTCCCAAGTTACATTTCCTAACCTTCTTGGTCTTTCCCAATGGCTACAATCACTTTTAGAATACAATTTCCTAATCCTCTGGTGAAAAAAATAAATATAACACATTTAAAACAATAATGAACACGACTTAGACATTCTAGGATTTTGTTTTTCCTCTGGAACTTGGTAATAAACCACTTAGGTGCTACACAATGTAGGTGCTCATTTAAAAAAGGAACAATTCTACATTATCTATAGACTTCTCCCTCTAATATTCTATCATTTTTGTAATTAGTTATCTTTTAAAAAATCTCTAATTACATATCATTAACTTTAATTTTAAAAATGAAAATCAGTCTTCATTTTTTCAAAATCAAAAAGTGACTTCCATCGTCACATAAAAATAAGATAACTGCCCTTCCACCATGTGAGGACATGGTGAGGAGCCATCTGTGAACCAGAAAGCAGGCCCTCACCAGACACCAAATCTGCCTGAGCCTTGATCTTAGACTCCCCTGCCTCCAGAAATGTGAGACATAAATTCCTGTTGTTTATAAGCTAAATACAAGTATATTAAAAAGGGATAATTCCTTCTATATTTGTAAGTTTCATACTAAAAGAAAACTGTATTTATTTTGATAAATTAATTGTGGACTTCCTAGCACACACAAAAAAGATAAGGCCTCCCAAAGAGTCCTGAATCAGCTGGTTACATTCATTCAGTGCTTAATTTCTTTGAGTTTATCTTATGATCATTAAGACCTTCCCTAAATCTAATATTCTATGATTCTAAGGAAAAAAATATATTACTGATGACGTTTCAATTTTTATTTCTTAACCATTCAAGGGATATGAGAAAGAAGCAAGGGAAAATCCCATGCAAGCTGTCCAGTGCACTATCAAGCTTTCACCAAAACTAACTGCAGTTTGAAATAAACTTCTCCATATCTTTAAAGTGATAGCTTTGTACCTGTAATGCTTCTTGTTTTATGCTAGTTTTCTCAGGCACTTCATGAACACTTTCTGAGGAATCATCAACTTCTTCAGTTTCAGAGGATGAAGGACTCTCTACTGTCACAGTCACAGGAAAACCTGGTTGCTTAAAGAAAGAGGACAAGATTGCATAATAATATAAACCAAATACCAAATATAAAGAACATCTAATCAAAGTGATCTTTCTGAAGTGTTAAGTTATAAATGTGTATCACTACACCTTAGCCTAACACAATCAATAACAAAGTAAAAAGACACCTATTCTTGCCATGTCACTGACAGAATTCTCTCATACAAGGTTTATGATTAATATTGGAATTACCCGTATTATTTATTTTCTTTTTTCATAAAATCTTTCCAAAAAGAACCCCTATTATTTTATTACATTCTTCTCACATAAACCAAGTGAGGAGGCGGGATAAACATTTTTTTCTCAGATCAACTTTATAGTGCAGATGAGAAATTTATTCTCTACCATTACACACAGTCTTAAAGAAAGTATAATTTTTAGGAGAAAAATCCATCAGTGGACGCTTCATAAAGAATTGGAAGAATAATTTAAACTGTGAATAATAAACACTAGAATAGCCTGTAATCCCAGCACTATGGGAGGCCAAGGCTTGAGGTCAGGAGGATGCTTGAGGTCAGGAGTTCGAGACCAGTCTGGAAAACATAGCAAGACCCTGTCTCTACAAAATAAAAACTAGAATTAAAAAAAAAAAAAAAAACCAAATACATACACACAACTAAAACTGACACATCAAAAACCTCATCTTTTCCTCATTCTTAAGCCAAAACTAGTGAAATAACAATGCAATTCTGTCAAATTTCAATGTTACTAGAATATTGTTCAATATGGTGTTTCTAAATATTTCAAAATTGACTGCATCACAATCCCCTAAAAAGTCCACAGATCAAATGGAATTTCTATTTCTAGATCCTTGAGGAATCACCACAATGTCTTCCATATTCCTACCAACAGTGTAAAAATGTTCCTTTTTCTCCACATCCTCTCCAGCATACATTGTCTCCAGATTTTTTAATGATCACCATTCTAACTGGCGTGAGATGGTATCTCAATGTGGTTTTGATATGCATTTCTCTAATGACCAATAAGCATTTTTTCATATGTTTGTTGGCCACCTATATATGTCTTCTTTTGAAAAGTGTCTGTTCATATCCTTCGCCCACTTCTGAAAACCACCATGGCATGTATGCACCTATGGAACAATCCTGCAGGATGCAGAAAGTACACATGTACCCCAGAGCCCAAAGTACAAAAAAAAAAAAAAAAAAAAGTTCACAGATCAAAAAGAAGAGTGCTGGGATACATAACTATGTAGAACAGAAGTCACAAGAATACAGTATCTACTGCAAGCAATAAATCCTGAAGTACCTGAAAATTCTAGATGGTGGAATGAGATGCATACCCCTACTTTTGGCTATGCAAGAGGCAGTATGGACACACAGATGCTCCTTCATCTCAGTAATGCTTTCTTTTACAGAGAAATTACAGTCTCTAAAAATAACTGAAAAGGAGAAACTGATACTCTGATAGAATTGGCTTCCTCTAACACCATGATGCAGCCCCATGTGTTGGGTGAGAAACAGTGGTCAAATTCGTTTCGCTGGGGGCAACAGCTGATTTGTGGACCCAGAGAAATGACTTCCTTGTCTACAGATGAAACCACAAGGCCTCCATTGTGTGACATATCCACATGACTATACTGTGGCACTAGGAAATCCCAGAAAATTTTAAATGAATTTACTTCAGGGAGGGAAATGTTTTTGTAAGACTCTATTCAATTTAAAAAGCACAGAGAATGATCTTCCACCCTTCCCATTCCAACCCCCTACATATTATAAACATGGCAACTACGTACCTGCAACTGATTATATATGTCACGTGTTTTGATTAATGGGAAACCCCTAAAGAGATATCGATAAATTAAGTTATATTTTGATGTAAATACACCACCAGCTAACACTAGGTAATAACACTTGCTAGTATTATGTACACTATCTATACATAACTATATAAAAATAAATAACCTCAAAATAAGGGCCTGCAAAGCTCTGCTATGGAAAAAAATTGAACAATTTAGCAGAATGGCTTTGGGATAAGTCTCTGAAGATGCATTTCGTTCTTATGTTTAGGGTGGTTCAGATTTCCAATCTAGCTTCATCTGGTGATGTTAATTGTTCTCTAATTTACAACTCCTTGTGACCAAGATGAGACTTGAAATTAAAAAGTATTTCTTTTGAGATGGAGTTTCGCTCTTATTACCCAGGCTGGAGTGCAATGGCGCGACCTCAGCTCACTGCAACCTCTGCCTCCTGGGTTCAGGCAATTCTCCTGCCTCAGCCTCCTGAGTAGCTGGGATTATAGGCACGTGCCACCATGCCCAGCTAATTTTTTGTATTTTTAGTAGAGACGGGGTTTCACCATGTTGACCAGGATGGTCTCGATCTTTTGATCTCATGATCCACCCGCCTCGGCCTCCCAAAGTGCTGAGATTACAGGCGTGAGCCACCGCGCCCGGCACGAAATTAAAAAGTACTTCAAGAAGATATAAAACTGCATAAACAGAAGTGTATGGACTGGGGCCTCAATGTTATAGTTAATGCAATAATAATTCACATTACCATTTGTGAAATAAGTATAGTCATCAGTTGCCTAATAAAAATTATACATATTCCATTTAATCTGAGCAATTGAACAGATATTTTACATAGTACCTATTTCCAGTCCTAGGTAAAATCAATTCTCTTTGTTTTCTTAAGCAATTGTTAATCCCCAATTTCTTGAATACTAAAAGTCAGTCATTTGAAAATTATTTGTAGTAATCTAATTCATTTACTAAGCCTAAAATTATAGTACAATAATTTTAAAAGACTTTTTTGACAAAAATTACTATGAATAGCTATCTTCTAGGTAACTAGCTAAAACTAGTTATATCTGGTTTGATTCACTAAAATGAGAGGCTAGTTAGCTGAGTTAGATTAAGTATAATCAACACTTCCCATCCATTTTGCATTGAACTATTTCCTATGCTTTACAATGCCCACATTCTTAAATATCCAAATTCCTATTTCTGTTCTATAGGGCTTGGTTTAACTGCACGTGCTTTAAATGAAACCTCTTCTCACTTGCACAATTGTAGATAATTTCAGTTTCCTCTGGGCTCCCACAGGGATACAGCTTGTTGTGACAATCACTTGAAACCCTAATTAGAATCATTTTTTGTTTTTCTTCCTTAAAGGATTCATGAGGCAGAAGCCATATATGAGTCATTTTTACCCTACAGATACAAGTGGAGAACTCTCACATAATAGAAGCGACAAAATAAATAATTCTGAATCCCATTTTTATCCTAAAAGATAGGAAATAAAAATACCCTACCTGTTCCTTTTTGCACGTGCTGCAGTACGCCATGGCAAGAAACCAGACACACCAGGTGGTAGAGGTGCGGGCGCATAATATTCTTTACCAAAGGAGTGTTTTCTGCCACTACTTACAGGTTTCTTTGTAGCCAATCCTACTTGAGAAAAGAATCAAGATGCATTAAAGGTCTACAGATTAATTAGCACATGTGCATGCTCTTACAAGAATACAAATGTGCACTTGACAATGACACCAAGGCCATTAAAACAGGATCAATTTGTAAATATCTTTTTACATGGGCCAGTAATGTTTTAAAAATATAAGATGTCTATAGTAACAAGTTATCACTTAAACTAAAATAAAAGCTGAATATATGAGACATGCAGAGCACGAAAAAGTAAATAAAGCCTGTAACCCAAAGAATGAAAGATTATATGTGACACATTTCATTATGTATCATGCAGAAATATTAAGTTATTAAACCTCAGAACATTTTTGGCACCTGAATCTCAAGGACAGAACATAGATACACTCATGACTCCTACCAAACAACCTTCTGAATTGGCCCAAAATTTCAATCTGAGATTAATTTTATCATGTAAAAAATTATCAAAGTTGTAAGACTGAAGGTAGCTCGGTGGTAGGTGAGTCAATGTTGCCCGCCTATAAGTCTGTTGACCTTCAGTGCTCATTTGGTTTTACAGAACACAAAGAAACAAATGATAAAAGAATGAAATGTAAAGTCTTACCCTACATTTCAATAAGTAAAGTCAAGTATCTTTGTGCAAAATACTTGGTAGCAAAAGCTAGACCTACCTATTAACACTTTATTTAAAACAAATAATGTATTAAAATTCACATTTAAATATAGAATTGCTTCTGATATCACTGAAAACAAAGAATACAGGTTTATTAAAATGGTTATATTTATCCTTCCAATCTATTTTACTATGTAAGATCTACCTTAGCAGCATTAGAACAGCATCTACAAGAACATGTAGGTAGTAATACAGGACAAATATTTCCCAGTGTAATTTATTGATAAGCATCACCACATGGTGCTATGGAATTTCTCTAGACAAATTTATATACCTCTTAAAATATACAGGAGCTCTGTTCATTGTGTGCTGTTTTTAATACAATTATCCTCAAAAAATGTTCCTGTGCATTGTTTGTATGTGTAGAAAGTATTTGTTTGTTTGTTTGTTTGTTTTGAGACGGGGTTTCGTTCTTGTTGCCCAGGCTGGAGTGCAATGGCGTGATCTCGGCTCACCGCAACCTCCACCTCCTGGGTTCAGGCAATTCTCCTGCCTCAGTCTCCTGAGTAGTTGAGATTACAGGCCCGCGCCACCATGCCCAGCTAATTTTTTTGTATTTTTAGTAGAGACGGGGTTTCACCATGTTGACCAGGATGGTCTCGATCTCTTGACCTTGTGATCCACCCGCCTCAGCCTCCCAAAGTGCTGGGATTACAGGTGTGAGCCATGGCACCCAGCCACAAATATAAACTGTAATTAAAACCAAACTAATTTACTCATCTTGTTAGGAGATGATGAAAAAATTATAGTGAAAGTTCCTATCTTCTTTCTGCACAAATAACTGAAATATGAATATGACATAATCTATATAAATTATATAACCCCTATACTCACTGATACCTATTAAATATACAGCCAGACATTGATTTGGCTTACCTCTATGTCTCCAAATAACTGAGGCAAATACAAAAAAAGCCCAAGAAATAAAGTTACTCTTAAAATGCCTCAGTGAGCTTGCAAACTTCAGTCACATTTCCAATTTCTTTAATCATGCTAAGAAAAAATATTGTTTTTTTATTCTCATTCAATGATTTCCTATTATGTACCACTAGCTACTAAAATTACAACATTTCTAATATGTTTTATGTTTTATGTCAAATTGTTTTATATCTTAGCCATTTTTAAGCATACAGTTCAGTGATGTTAAGTCAAATTATATCTTAAAAAATTTCAAGTAGCATCCAAATAAAAGATTATCCTGGTGTTAATTATTCGGTGATCTTAATGTACAGGGTATGTAACTAAAGTCACCACAAACCTTTCTCTGTGATTATAAACATAAAAAATTTATTTTGTTTCCTCTGTATTAGTGTTCCTGGTTTTACCCTTTCAAAATTCAAAGTTACTAACAAGAAAAGGTCACTTTCACATTAGACTTGGCTTAACTTATTCCACTGTCACTCATTCTTATCATTAAAAAAAGGCTACTTATGACTAAAGATAATGTGTTCTAGAAAACAAAACTTAAAGACTCTTTAAAAACAATACAAAAATATTGGAACTAGATTATACCAAATTTATATATTCAGGAGAATGTGAAATTTATGCCATTAGCTGTAAGGAGTTTTATAAAGATTTTTTTCATTACCCTTGGTCACAAAATTATAGATAACTTCAAAATTCTAGACTAAATATTATTCGGCAGATTAAATAAACAATATATCTCAAACAATAAGGGAATGCGTGTCTAAAATGTTCCGTCTCTGGTTAATAAATTTACCTGCAGTATTATTTTATGAGGATTACATACATTTTAAGGTTTTTCATCATTGAAAGAAGCAAGGTATTACCTGATTCAACAACTTTGGGTAAGAATTTGCAAGGAAGGAGGAGGAAACAAAGGGAAAAAAAATGGAACTGGGAAAAATTTTGTTTTCTATAGTATGAAAGGCTAATTTTTCATTAACAACAATAACAAAAATCATACAAAAGCACTGCTATACTGTCATCAAAGTGCATCCCAAATTTCAATTACAAAGTATCAAAAGTAATCATCAATCAGAAAACATAGCCAAAATGATGAATATTGTATGAAAAACAAACAAGGGTAATTTAAAAAAATTACCTAGCATCCCTTTCCTAATGATTCATTTACTATTTCTACATTCCATAAATTCTCATAGTCTTATCAGAACAATTATAGCCCTCATAATATGCATGAAGTCAATATTGGTTGTTACTGTCAATAGTACACAATGAGAAAAGATTTTAACACACTAGAACATTAGTAGCATTAAAAAGCCAAGGCAGAAAAGGTTACCAATTCTAATAGTAGCTTTTCCTTTGTAACCGCTTCCTAGAATTATAGTTCTCTTTTTCTGTTTCACAGTTTTGGATGGTTCCTTCACTGATGGAGAAGTTATCCACTGGTACTAGGAGAGAATAAATACTTCATTTCAGTTATAGGTCATTTATGAGGGCTTGATCTTAAATGGAAATTTTTAAGATATTCTAAGTTAATAAATGGTTTATAATCAGCAATTCTGGGACTCTAAAGAATCATATGGTATTTACAAAAATACAAAAGACATTTAATTTGACTGAAAATTTAAGATGGCAGAAAAGTGCCTTAATAGTTTCATTTTATTAAAAACAGACAAAAAACTGGGCACAGTGGTATATACCAATAATCTTAGCTACCTAGGAGGCTGGGAAGGGGGAAGATTGCTTGAGCTCAGGAGTTCGAGGCCAGGCTGGGCAAGACAGTAGTGAAGAAAAACAACAATAAAAGAGAAATTCTTTCTGGAGGAATAAAACATGATATACCTCTGATTTAGCACTCCTTCCATTCTGGAGAACTTTTTTGATAACTGCTTTCATCATAGAATGATCTAAAGTAAAATAAAATTGAAATTACAGTAATTGCTTCCCAATGAGAGGCTATTCCCATTTAAAAACAAAAGCCAACTAATTATTGCTTTTCCCATGAAATTAAATATAAATTCCATATAATGTAATTATATACCTTTTCCCCCTTTCAGTATTCGAACTTCTTCCTCAAAAACAAAATAAAGTATGCCAACACACATATTGTCCCTAGTGACTACTATTTTGGCAGCAGCAAAGATCAAATCTAAACACTTTGGAACTAAAGCAGCTTTAGATACCTCTACATAGGAAATCAAAAGCCTAGATACCTGTCCAGATACTTAGATGCCTAAAAGGAACCTAACATACCCAAATCAAAGTCATGATGTGTCCCCAAAGCTGCTCTTCTCCATAGCCTCCTTTTCTCTACAAATGGTACCACCCAGTTGTATGCCAAATCATCTGAGACTTTTAAAAAAATTACTATTTCCTTTATATCCCAAAAGTCTTGTTAGCTACACCTTGCTTCAACCACTTTTTACCACCTCCAACCTTCCACCCTAAGCGAAGCCATAGCCATCTCTAACTCGGATCAGTGTGAGTCTCCTAACTGGTCTCCCTCTCCCTTATAGCCCCCTACAAGTCTATTCTCCACACCAAGTCGTCTGAATTACTACTTGGAAAATAACCCTTACCAGCTCAAAATCCTCCCATGGTTTTCATCTCATTTAGAATTCTCTAAGTCCTCACTGTGACTTTCAAACCTTACAAGATCAGGCCCCTGGCTAGTTGTCTGACTTCGTAGGATACCAGGCTCTTCCTTACTCAGTACTCCAACCATGTTGGCCTTCTTGCTTTTCCTCAAATACTCCATCCACCCTGCTACCTATGTACCTACATATTCATTGCTTCCTCATCCTGGAATGTACTTTATCTGCATCTTCCATGGCTTGTTCCTCTCTTAATCAGGTCTCTGCTCAAATGTCACTTTTTTAGTGAAGCCGTCCCCTAACAAACCTATCTAATATAGCCCCACCTGCCCCCATCTATCTTCTTACCTTAAGGTATTTTTGCACTTCCTACCATATAAATTACATTACCTATCTGAGCTCTGATATCACTCCCCCACTAGAATGTAAGCTCTATGAGAGCAAGGCTGTTTACTGCTATATGTTTAGTGCCTAAACCAGTATCTAGCAGATAAAAGTATTCAAAAATTACTTGTCAAATCAACAAATGAATGAAATACTATTTCCAAGAATTCGGAAGTTCCACAAGAAGAAAATAACACACTTGGTGGAAGTAAATTTATGATCTAGGTTCACTCCCATTCAGAGTAGCAATCAAGAGCAACTTAAGTATAACTCTTTTCATCAGTAAATTATCTACAAAACATATGAAAGTGCAAGACTATAGCGACATACCAATGAGTGGATTTTTTCTTATATCCAGAATGACCAGAGTTCTATTGGTTTCAAGGGCCTCTAGCAAAGCCTTTGCTCCTTCATTGGTAAGGCCACACTGTTGCAGGTCAAGAGCTTTTGATGAAAGACAAAGGGTCACTTGTTAATTCCATACAGATTTAACATACAGACAATTCCCACTTATTAATGCTTGGAAGACTACTGCCCAAGACTACTCATGGCCAGTTTTTAATCTTGGGTAATGAGAAAATAAAAATAGAAAAGCATATGCATACGCATAGTCCAAAAAAGAAACCCTCTTCTTGGATGTGCCATGATTATCTTCCCTTGAGTACCAATAAATTACTCAACACATTTTACAATTATGGAGCTGAAAAACAACTCTATATAAAACATCACAGAATATCTGTTCACAATTAGGAAGGATGCTAGTGACAGTGTAAACCTCATAGGCAAAAACTGGGTGGAGCTCAGAAATTGCACTAGATTCACCTTCAAACTCAAATTCAAACTCGAAATGACTTAAAAAATTACATTAAAAAGGGAAAAGAAAATAGAAAAATGTAAAATCTGTTAGTTTTAGAATAAAAATGACAAAGAAAGAACATTAAGGGGATAGAAATAATGAATCCAAATAATGTATGAATAGAGATTACACACTAAAAACCTATCAGGAAAAAATGATGGTCAAGAACTCTCCCTCAAGTAAAAGGTTAAAGAACTAAACAAATGCTCATGAATATTAGTAACACTGAGGTTAAACAATCTACTCATTTAAACCCAAAAGGATTATCACAAAAGTACAGGTATAAAAAAAGATTACATCAGAGCAAAAGCACCATGTATACCATTACATTCAAATAACTGAAGTGTTTCAAAACCCCATGTTATCATGTTATGGACTACATGCTTGTATTCCCCAAAAATATATATTAAAACCCTAACCCCCAACAGGGTAGTATTAGGAAGTGGGGCCTTTGAGAGATAATTAGGTTCAGTTGAGGTCTTGAGAGCAGAGCCCTTATCATGGGATTAGTGTTCTTCTAAGAAAAAAATGAGACTAGAGCTCTCTCTCGCCACCAATTCAGGATACAAAAGCCTTCCATAAGCTAGGAAGAATGCCCTCACCTCACACCTGTCTATTGGCAGCTGGATTCTGGACTTCCCAGTCTCCAGAACTGTGAGAAATAAATGTCTTCTCTTTAAGTCACCCAGGATATAATTCTGTTATATGCTTCTGTAACAGAATATCAGAGAATATACCATGAAGCCCTAACTAAGACACCAAAAGACACACAGAAATAAGTCAGATACATGGATCTGATAGAATATGGTACTACCTTCACAAATTCTTACTGCAGAAGAATGAGCATAGGATATAATTATCCAACTAGCCAAATTAATAAAAATAGCCAGGAAATCTCACTAGTAAATCAAATGAGTATAAACTACAACAATTAAATATGATTATGCTTCTATCAGATTGGTGAAGGTCACATTTAAAAAAAAACCTTTAAAACGTGCAGACTCTGTTAACACAGCAACTCTCCTTCTAAGAATTTACCAGAAGGAAATAATAAGAGACATGGGCAAGGACATGTATCAAAGTACTGTTTATAACAATGAAAAATTGGCAATAGCTTATATATCTCAAAGGAATGGATAAGCTAAGTGCACTATGGCATATTAACATAATGGAACTCTGAACAGGCACTAAAAATTGTGGGGTAAATGTAAATTTATTGATTTAAAATACACTATACTGAGTGAAAAAAGTTGCAAAATTCAGAGAGCAATCCCATTTGCATTAAAAAAGAAAAAGCAGGGTATTTCTCATTTTTGTAAAGTTTAAGGTTTTAAAACAGACACAATCCAGTATTTATGAGACTATAATACAGCACAGCATTTCTGGAAGGCAATTTGGTGACATGTATCAAAAGTTTTTAAGAGATATATTATACTGAGTTACTCAACTTTAGTAATTTATCCTATAGAATTAACTTCAGGCTGGGCACAGTGGCTTGTGCCTGTAATCCCAGCACTTTGGGAGGCCAAGGCAAGAGGATTGTTTGAGCCCAGGAGTTTAAGACCAGCCTAGGCAACACAGCAAGACCCTGTCTCTACAAAAATACGAAAAATTAGCCAGCCATGGTGGTGTGCACTCGTAGTCCCAGCTACTCAAGAGGGTGAAGTGGGAGGATACTTGAGCCAAGAGTTTAAGGCTACAGTGAGCAATGATTACGCCACTGAACTCCAGCCTGGGCAACAGAGCAAGACCTTGTTTTTTAAAAAAAAAGTAAGTTCAATGGACACAGAGATGTATGCATAAGGAGTTTACCACAGAGTTGTTTATAATAGAGGAAAAGCACAAACTGTCTATCAAATAGCAGGGAATTAAACTATTTTGCATCAGTGTAATAGAGTACTACATGATACATCATTAAATGAAAAAAGCAGAGTTACAAAATGGTAAGTGCACTACAGTTCTGTTCTTGTAACTCTAAGCACACAAATATATCTGCAGGGAAAAAAAATACTGAAAGTATACACACCAAAATGAACAATTTATCTCTAGGCATTGAGTTCATAGGCAGTAATTTTTTTTTTGGTTACTTGGTATTTTGTATAAAAAATACATGTAACTTTTATAAAGGCTTAAAAGGAAAAAAAACCTATTAGAAAAAAGGAGGCTTTTAAAAAACCTTAGGACAACATTATGGTGCCAAGAGTTCAGCATATTTAATATCAAAAAGTTCAATATTTTCATTTAAATTACCTCTCAGCCATAAATCCTCACTGAGAGAGTCTGCAAAAGCACTCGCACCTAGGTCACCAATGAGTGTGTTGCAATTCAATGTGATGCGCCGTAAGCCAGCCATACAGTCAAGATCGGGTCTCCTATAGCGAAGACTCTCAGCCCAGGTTTCTTCATGCCTTCTCATGGTCTGATACTTCAAAGATTTAATAAGATGAAATTAATACACTTGGATAAAGAAATAGGAACACTGAAAGGAACTAAATACGGCTGATTACATCAGAGCTTTATACACACACCAAGTACATATGCCAGGAGGGTTAACCTGAGAGACTGATTAAATTGATTTTGATTAAGGAGTCCAGTGACCCAGACTCTAGTCTGCCACTGACTAGCTGTGTGACCCTAACCACTAATAACCTGTTACTGATTACTTTATGTAAACTGATAAGTCAGTGAACTTCTAATAATTTTATTTTCTTTATACCAAGTGAAAGTATTGGTTCTAAATTCTATCATTGCTAAGCCTCTAAATTATAGCATTCTGTTCTCTAGTGGTCTCTAAATACTTGACTGGCCATCCCACAAGTAAACATTTAACATGTATGTTATGTATTAATAAACTATAAACAAGGAGTTCAATATACATATTTTATGCATATTATAAACCAAAGAGAAACAAAATATTTTTTAAATGATATAAAAACAAATATAGAGGTTAATATTTTCTTCTGTTAACCTAAGGGATCTCACATATTTCTAAGCGAATACACACCAAATTTAGAGGCCTGGAATATACAAAGCCAGGTTGATATGCCTTAGGAAATTGGTGGGTTGAATTTTAACCACAGGTATTATCTTAAAGGCATAATCAATTCTCTACATCCATAAAGTAAATTTTGGTAACAGGGAATACTGATTTTAAGAGAAAAAAAATCTTATTACATTCTAAACCAACAAAAGATTCAAAGCTCCTATGACTCTGTCAAATGAAAATTGTGTCATTTTCTATTCAGAATGACTGTATAAAAGCAATAAGAGGAAATAACAGCAAACACTTAAGATAGCCAGGCACTATTTCGTATACATTAGTTCATTAAATCCTCAGAATGATAGAGACAGTAGGTTTTCTTATTATACACGTTTGATGGATGAGAAAACTGAGGCACAGAGAGGTTAAGTAATTTGCCCATGGTCACAAGTTATTAAATGGGAGAGAGCCTGGGTTTTAAACTAGGCCATCTGACTTCAGAATCCACACTCTTAACCATTATCTATCCCGTGGAGAGTGGGCTTTCACTGTAAAGGCCCCAAAATAAACATTTTCAGCTTTGTGGGTCACACAGTTTATTTTGCAACTACTCAACTCTCCTAGTATAGGGTGGAAATAGCAATAGTTAGTATGTAAACAAATGGGCATGACTATGTTTCAAAAACTTTATTTACAAAAATAGGTGATAGGCTAGATTTGGTCCACAGGCCATAGTTTGACTACCCTTGATCTATACCATCAAATTACTAAAAAAGGCTTCATGTCAAATTAGTATGTAATTTTATCCTAAATATAGTAGTTATGACCACTATAAAGTTGTTAAGGCACCTTTAAAATTACTGTTTTACACACCATATTTACAGAAAAACATTACTATATTTTAAGTCTCCTGTTTCTAAGATTAAGCATACTACCTTTACTAAATGGTAGAATCCAAGGCTGAAAATTGGACATGTTCTTTAAACAAAGCTGCAATCCTCGTATGTATCAAAAGACAAAAATAACTGCTGTCTCGTAACAAAATATTAATGTGCAGCAATCATATAACACACTTTCATGAAAGTTGGAACATAAAGTTACCTTTAAGATCTTGGCCATGTGATCCGCTCCCTGCCATGTCAGATTACATCCTGTGAAGTTAACTGTCTTAAGAGTGATAGAGTTCTTTATACCTTGACAAATAACTAAAATGAAAAAAAATCACACACACATAGAATAAGATGAAGAGTCTATACAACCCAGTCAAACTTGATTTATTTGCTCATCTTGTATCTTTTCTAGTTTATAGTTGCAGTCTTAAAATCACTATCTACAATCTACCAAAGCAACTGATAGATTGGTACATTCTATGTACCATAAAATATGTCAGTAACAAAGAGCTACTCCATTTTATAGCAATAGTTCAATTCTACTTAGATGCTAAAATTGAATAGACTGAATATTGCCAACTTACTCCCAACCACACAGTGCAGTTCTATATATGTTTTGAGACATCTGAAAGAAAAAACATAAAACTCTTCCTATTTTCATTTCCAACAGCAGACCTCAATCTGTTATCAATTAATAATTTGGTGTCAACTACAAACACAGAATTTATTAGGTGCTATACTAGAGCATCTAACATACTAGAAGAATACAAGACAGAGGACTTCAAACTCTCTGATCCCTCAAACTGAAATACAGGCTTCCTTATCCCTCCAGACCACTATTACACACAATGAACCCAGATCAAGACTTCAGGATCCCAACCAATAGTCATCTTCTGTGATTATTTTCATGACCCCCACCCCCTTCCCCACTGAGTTTGCCAGCCTTTTATATGCTCCTATATAGCACTTTGCTTATATTTCCTATTTTGGAACATATCACAGTACATTAAAGTTGACTGTATATATGTTTTAACTATTTAAAATAATGATTTTTCTCTTTATATCTTGCTATTTCCTCCCCATAAATATTTCTTGAAGAGAACCCCTAAAAGGTGAACAAACACAAAAAACAGAATACCAGATGGTATTTGTGTGGTCTGTGGTTTAACACAAACTTAAGTAAAGTTAGTTCAGATTATATTCAGCATGCCAAGCTTTCATGGTAGACTTGAGACTGGACCAAGGTTTGAACAAGCACATGAGGCAGTAGTAAGAGAAAGGTACAGATGGGAATTAGCACAGCATGTAGGGAAACATGAAACCAGCCTGATAGGACAAGAGTTAAATGAGATTTAAACCCACCTTCTAAACCTCCATCTCCAATTGGACAATTTGCAAGAGACAGGTGCACCAAAGAAGTGGATTTATTTAATCCCTTTAATGAGGGAGAAAAGTTAAAAATGTTACTGAGGTTTTTCTCCTCCAAAAGCAACTATCAAATGTCTACAGGCCAAATTAGAGAATGCTTACCTTTGCTAAAATAGTTAAATCCCTCTCTCTCAGAATCAGTCCATTTAGCTCCAGGTTCTTTAGCACATTTGATATACTTAAACAGCCTTTAAGAGCTTTACACAACTGGAAGCTCACATCTTTGCATCTTATTGCAGGAACACGACTTCTGCAAACTTTATTTATGTCAGAACCTAAAACAAAGATAAAGGAAAGTTAGGGACTTCAATCCTACAATTTATCATTTAAAAACATCTGCTCTGTGCTAAGATATAGAAATGACCCATGTCCTTAAAGTCCTCTTAATGACAGACACATGTAAGCGCAAGCCACATGAGATACACACAAACTACGTACATAGAGGTTCTTATGGAAGCAAAGAAGTTGCACTGAAAGGATGGCTTCAAGATAACCCTGAGCTGAATCTAGAAAGATGAGAATGACAACATGGGGTCAGAGTGGGTGATGCACTAACCAGAGGGAGCAGCATGAGCAAACGCATCTAAGCCTGACACCTGCCAGGCACTGGAAAACTGCAGGAAGAGATGACTAAAGCCCAGAGGTATAGCAGGAAGAGTCAGAAATTTACAGAGGCAGACAGAAGCAAGCCTGGAAGAGCTGGCTATTACCTCACAGGTGATGAAGACCAGGGCTACCACTGACATATTAAGAGTACTCCTAGTAGGTTAGAAAAATGTACCTCACTACTGGAGGACAAAAGAGACCAAGGAAATGAGAAAAAGCTCCTCTTCCTCAAGATGAACTAACCCCAGAAGGTTTGACAGAACACAGCTGGGATTTCAATGCCTCTGTGCAGAACACAAGCTGTGAAACTAATACACACTGGTCCTGTGTGGGCATGCCACTTTAAGCATATCTTTTCCTTTTAGAAAGATCACTTGAACCAAAGAAAGCAGATGAACTGAGGGGCAGCAAAACTAGCTAGGAGCTTTTGCAATAGTCCAGGTAAAATGTAATTAAGGATGCACAAACAATTTTAACCTCCTTTTAAGGAGGTTAAAATCTACAAACTAGACTGACCAGATGCAAGAGATAAAGAAGGTTCAACGAAGAATATCTGAAGAGAAATGGTCTATAATACATTTTTCTTACATTCAGTGAAAAATATTAGGCAAGATCTAGTAGGCTAGCGTTGACTCTAAGGTCTCTCCCATCTTTAATTTCTTTTGGGTCGTGTGTGTGTGTGTGTGTGTGTGTGTGTGTGTGTGTGTTGGACAGGGTCTCATTTGGTTTGTGTGTGTGTGTGTGTGTGTGTGTGTGTGTATGTGTGAGGGTCATGGACAGGGTCTCATTCTGTCACCCAGGCTGGAGTACAGTGTCACAATCACAGCTCACTGTAGCCTCAACCTCCTGGGCTCAAGAGATCCACCACGTCCAGCTAATGCTTTTTACTTTTTGTAGAGACAGGGGTCTCACTGTGTTGAGACCAGTCACAAACTCCTGGCCTCCCAAAGTGTTGAGATTACCAGTGTGAGCCACCGTACCTGGCCTGGTTCCTGGCCTGGTTCCTGTTATTATTTAGGTTAAGTAAAGTCCCTTCAGAGGTAAAGAACAGTTCCTACGCCTGAACGAGATGTAGAGAACAACCTATTTTCAGAAGTAGATGTATTGAACTGTCCTTGTAGAAGAGATGGTGTTAACCCCAGAACCTAGAAAAGGGCTAGGCACACAAAAAGTGGTCAGGTTGTTTTTAAATATATCAACAATCATTTCCTCTCCTGTATCGCACACCCTCCCTCTTTCTCTCAGCTTACAAACATATTCACATCCACATCCATTTAAAAAACACCTTTCAGACCTACAATTATCTGCATCTTCTTTGTGGGTAATCTAGGTCCCTCCCATGCTTTCAAATACCTGTCTTCCCAAAAAGCCTAAATCTTGGGTCCAGATCTGCCTAGCAGACACATTTGGATGCCCCACAGGCCCCTCTTAAAACATTAAAGACAAACTGAGATCCTCTTCCCCCCCCCAATCTCATTCAGCTCAGCTGTGTGTCATGGAAAGATGCTGCTGTGTTTCACTTACAGATGCTGCTGTAAACTGTCACCCACATTTGCTGCCCTCCTCTTCTAACTGGTCACTCCATTCTCTTAGATACCTGAAATCTGGCCCTTCTTTTCTTTTCTTTCTTTCTTTTTTTTTTTTTTTGAGATGGAGTTTCGCTGCTGTTGCCCAGGCTGGAGTTCAATGGCACAATCTAGGCTCACTGCAACCTCCACTTCCCGAGTTCAAGCAATTCTCCTGTCTCAGCCTGCTAAGTAGCTGGGATTACAGGCACCCACTACCACATCTGGCAAATTTTTTTTTTTGTATTTTTAGTAGAGATGGGGTTTCACCATGTTGTCAGGCTGGTCTCAAACTCCTGACCTCAGGTGATCCACCTGCCTTGGCCTCCCAAAGTGTTGAGAGTACAGGCATGAGCCACAGTGCCCAGTCCCAGCCCTTTTTTCTGTACCTTAATTTGGGCCATTAGATTACAACAATTTACCCTCCTTCCAATTTTAATTTGCCTTCCATATGGAGGTTAGAGTGAGCTCCTATGGATCCATCTCATCATCCTAAAGTAGTTTCCCAAAACCTTCAGGATAAATATCCAACTCCGTGACAGGACAAACAAAGACCCTCCCTGTTTGGCCCCCACGAGGTTTCCAGCTTCAACTCTCTCTGCTCTTTCTCAAACCTTAAATTACAGTCCTGTGCCTCAGCTTGCCATACTCTCTCCTACTTCCAAAACTTTTGCATGAACTGTTCCCTCCTGTTACCTAGCTAGCTTCTATTGGAAGCTGCCTCCATTATGTAAAAATTGCTAAGTGCTTGAAGGAATAACAGCATTTTATCACACATCATGGTTGACCTAACATTTTCCGAATAATCAGAGAATCTGGATCCCTAATTATACCACCTTACACTTATAAATGGCTTGTATTTGTAAAGCACTTTACACATTTCTTATATACACTTTAAAAAATGGAGTCAGGCTGGGCATGGTGGCTCACGCCTGTAATCCCAGCACTTTGGGAGGCCGAGGAGAGCGGATCACCCGAGGTCAGGAGTTCGAGACCAGCCTGACCAACACGGTGAAATCCCGTCTCTACTAAAAATACAAAAATTAGCCGGGAGTGGTGGTGCGTGCCTGTAGTCCCAGCTACTCGGGAGGTTGAGGCAGGAGAATCGCTTGAATCTGGGAGGCGGAGGTTGCAGTGAGCCACGATCCCGTCACCGCACTCCAGCCTGGATGACAGAGTGACACTGTGTCTTAAAAAGAAGACAAAGGCTGACATGTATTAACTTCCTACCTGCTTACTTCTCTATCAGGCAAATTAAGGTCATTCAATAAAATAGGTAACATCTGTCCAATGTTTAATGACGTCCCAAAGTGTGCTAAGAGCTCTGCAGGCATCAGCAGCGCAGGGAATCCTAACAATAGGCACATTAACCCAGGTCTCTTTATTAAGTCCACGTTACGGATGAGCACGCTCAGGCCCTAGAGACCTTAAGCGACTCACCTAGCTCGTGAGTGTCCAGGCCGCACACCCAGGCCTTTGCACACATGCCCCAGCACTGGACACCACCCACCTAAAAACCCGCTTCGCCGCACGGACTGAGGGGCCCTGGAGGCGGGAACTACAAACCTGTGTCCCCCAGCCATGGCTGGAAGTAGCTTTTGATGGAGATCAAGGGCAGGTCTTTATTGATCTTGAGGGTGCTCAACAGAGGCTCCCAGTCCACCCCGCGGAGGCGATCTGCGTTGAAGTCCAGCACGCCCTCCCGGAGGCAGGCGCGCACGGCGGGCAGCGGCACCGAGTCCTGCAGCGCGCACAGGTACTCGTAGTGTGAGAAAAAGTCCGCCGCGCTGTCGCGGCGCAGCTTCACCGAGTCGATCATGGCCCGAGCGCGGCCTCGGGGGATGCCCGCAGCGGAGACACCGCCCGCGCCCACCCAGGAGCCCTAGGTCTCCGCCCGGCCGCCCCGGCGCCCACGGCCAGGCAGAGGCAGCCGCCCCGCACCAGGCTCAGGAACAGGGGTTAGGTCGGAAGACGTAAGGCCGGAGCCCCAGGCTAGGCCGGCCCCTCAACACTCGGCTCCCACACTGCCTCCCGCCCCAGAGGTCCTGGCCGTTGGCGCCCGCCGCATAGTCCTCTGAGGCGCGGGGTTTCAAGCCGGTGGGCGGTGCCGCGGGGCGGTGCGCGAAGACGTCAACGCGCTCGCTGTGCGTCTGCACGCAGGCCCCGCCTCCTGAGGACGGGCAAGCTGGCTGGGACCTGAGATGGTGGTCGAGTGAGTTGAGGGTTTGTGAAAGATTACTGATCTATCCGAATAAAAGCGAAATGTGTAGTTGGGCGCGGTGGCTCACGCCTGTAATCCCAGCACTTTGGGAAGCCGAGGCGGGCGGATCACGAGGCCAGGACTTCGAGACCAGCCTGGCCGACGTGGTGAAACCGGTTTCTACTGAAAATAGAAACGTTAGACGGGCGTGGTGGCGTGCGCCTGTAATCCCAGCTACTCGGGAGGCTGAGGCAGGAGAATCGCTTGAACCCGGGAGGCGGAGGCTGCAGTGAGCCGAGTTTGCGCTGCTGCACTCCAGCCTGGGCTACAAGAGTGAAACTCCATCTAAAAAAAAAAAAAAGAAAGAAAAAGAAAAGTGAAATATGGATATAACAACACACTGAAAAAAATAAACATCTGAGGAATGTGTCTGTGCTCGCAGCGTCCAACCAGCACAGAGACTGCACTCAAAGAATGTAGGAACAGCTGATTGAACGTGAACTGCCGTCCATTAAATCTTTTATGCCTGTGTTAATGTCTACAAATAAGCCTTAATTTCCGTAGTTTTTGCATATCTTACACGGTACCTGGCAAATTTAAGAGTGTTTCATGAATTCAGGACTTCATTGTGTTTGTGTGAATCAGTTTGTTTTGTACTGATGATGTTGGCTAACTCCCTGATAACTAGTACTTATTTGAAATAATGTCCTCGGGATTATTTTAAGCACTGTTTAAGTATGAAATTTCATTCTCCTAACATCTCCTCAAGGAATATACTATTACATTCTACTTTACAAAAATGAAACTGACGGACGGGGAAGTTAAGTGGAAGTATCTGGATAATGGACCCCTCCCTCTATTTGTATCCAATTGCTAGAACAATGATAGTCCTCTGGTAGACATAGTGTTTATTGGATTCCTCTTCCACCCACTGCATTCTGGATACCCCAACTTACTACCAACACACACACACATGCACATGCCTCTAAAATTATGGAGATATGGTCACCAGTGATTTTTATGTGCGACATGCTCAAATCGTAATATAGAAAACACTTGTATATTCATAAACCAGCTTAAGAAATGAAACGTTACCATTCCTGTTGAGGAGCCTTGTGTAACCACCCTCCCAATCACAGCTACTCTTTAACTGACCCTGAGGTAACTGCTCTTCTGAACTTGGTATTCATCATTCCAATGTATGTCTTAATATTTCTGCTATTATATGTAAGTAAGCAGTATATAACATTCTATGTTTTCTTTTCTTACTTTATTTATTGTTACCTTTACTAGGTTCATCCATGTTGACATATAGAGCTATTCATTTATTTTCCCTGTTGTATATAGAATTTCCATGTAGAAACATAATGTGTCTATTTTTCTGTTGATGGAAATTTAAATTGTTTCCAACTATAACTATGATTTTTTTTTTTTTCTGAGACAGAGTTTCTCTCTTGTTGCCCAGGGTGGAGTGCAATGGTGTGATCTTGGCTCACTGCAACCTCTGCCTCCCGGGTTCAAGTGATTCTCCTGTCTCAGCCTCCCAAGTAGCTGGGATTACAGGCATGTGCCACCATGCCTGGCTAATTTTGTATTTTTAGTAGAGACCGGGTTTCTCCATGTTGGTCAGGCTGGTCTCGAGCTCCGAACCTCAGATGATCTGCCTACTTCAGCCTCCCAAAGTGCTGGGATTACAGGCATGAGCCACTGCGCCTGGCCTTAGCTATGGTTTCTTTGTTTCTATATCCATTTTCTTTCTAGTCTTCAGCATCAATTAATGTAGTGTCCGTTACCTCCTTAAAACTGCCTCCTCTCTGTTTCCCGTGAAGCCACCTGATTTTTTTTTTCTTTACCTCTGGAATTTCTTCTTCTCAGTCTCATTCTTTGGTTTCTCTTGGTTACCCATTCTAAATGTTGATGTTCTTCAGGTTTCTACCCTCAGCTTTCACCCCTTCTGACATATTATAGTTTCTCTGGGTATTCTTGTTTTTTGCTCAACCTTAACTTCTCCACTCTAGGCGGATGACTTCTAATACAGATAGTTCTCTTCCTCCATCAAATTGCCCCCTAAAAAGCCAAGATTTCTCATTGCTGTAGGATCAGATCTATATTTTGTAGCTTGACATACAGGTTCCTTCATAATTTGACTACGTCTGTTATCTCTCTCCTTGCTATATTCTTCCTTGCATGTTTTCTCTAGACACACAGAACTGCTTGAAGTTCTGATGTCCTATTGTTGCTATCTGGGTCTTTCCATAGACTACTTCTTTATTTAATGGGTTAACTTTCATTCTTTTCCCAGCCTTGGTTTGGGGCACATTCCCTAGAAAACAGCAGTATGTGGAGTTCCATTCTAGAACAAGTTCTTTATCTCATTGTCCATTGGCACTTTGAGTAGCACTAGTATACAGAGTGCTGCATCCTCGGGGAATGATGGAGTAGGATCTCTGCAGCTTTGTCTTGTACACTAGCCTCTTTCATTCTCAGCAGTCCAGCCTAGAGGAGTTTCATTTCAGGCCTGCATACTTAACAATAAACCACTGTCCATGCTGTCCCATCTACAGGAAATGTCTTTCCTTTCATTCTGCATCTAATTAGTGCCTCCACACCTTCTCATCTCGGTTCATGTGTCACTTTTTCAAGGAAGCATTCCCTTCCTCCCTGACTCATCACATCCCCTATCATAAGCACTCATAATACTATGTAACTTTTGTTAATAGGCTTCATTATGTTTCACATTCATACTGAAATAAATGTTTACCATATGGTCTGTGAGGAAGGGCTCATGTCTGTTTTGCTTATTCTGTTTTCTTTTTCTTTTTCCCTGAGATAGAGTCTTACTCTGTCCCCCAGGCTGGAGGCCACTGGGGTGATCTTGGCTTACTGCACCCTCTGCCTCCTGGTTTCAAGCAATTCTCCTGTCTCAGCCTCCTGAGTAGCCGGGATTATAGGCATGAGTCATCATGCCCAGCCAATTTTTGTATTTTTAGTACAGACAGGGTTTCACCATGTTGGCCAGGCTGGTCTCAAACTCCTGACCTTGTGATCTGCCTGCGTCAGCTGTGAGCCACCACACGTGGCCTGAGCCACCGTGCCCCACTGCTTATCTTGCATCCCCAGCAGCTAGCCCAATTCCTGACAATATTTGTTAAATGAATAAATGAGTGTATCTAACCAGTGACAAAGACGTGACAGTTTATCTTTGATAGCATGTCCCATGCTCTTCCCCTTCTTCTATTTGCATTGCCATTATTCAGTTTCACCATTTATTATTTTTATTATTTTACACATGAATTTGACAATTATTGCTTCAGAGAATAACATGTCTTCCTACATTCAAGCTCTTCCTACATCCCTTATTATATCTCCCATGGTTCTTTGCTTATGCCATTGCTCTGTTCCAAAAATCTTCCATGACATGCACTACCAACAGAATATAGCCCACTCTCTTAAGATTGACATTTGAGACCCTCCATATTGTGACTTTTATTGAACTTTCCAGGCTTTTGTATCTCATGGGTCTAATTATATCTATATCTTTGTTCCCTTCCAGCTCTTTCTATGATACTATATGTTCTTCTGGTTGCTACCCTTATGTCTCATTCTCTGAAGAAACTCTACTGTGTATAGAAGAAAGATGTGGTTACCTTCTGTCCTCTGCACTTGCAAATGGGTGAGTAGAACACACCTGAAACTGCCATGAGGTATCTCTGTCTTATCCCCCTTCCTGGACTCTAAACTCTCTGAGAGGTTTGATCTCCGTGTTCTGTGCAATCCTCAGTATAGTGTTATGTACATAGTCAACCTGATCGGTAAATATTTCATGAGTGAATGAATGAATCTCTGTGAGAAGGTATTCTTTGGCTCTTTCTCTCTTTTTTTTTACATTCAGGTTTCTGTAGTTAGGGCTATGTGTGGATAGTGTGCCACTTCATAGCTACATAATGCCCGAACTCACAGCGAGTTACAAACAGCTAAGAGCATCCCATTGCCACGTTAGAACAGCTTTTTTTTCCTCTCAAGTGGAAAGAGCAAGATCCAGTATTTTTTAAATAGCTTTGTTCATTTGGCATTTAGAGGCATTGGGTGGGAGGATTGGTTTGCTTGAGCCCAGGATGTTGAGGCTGTAGTGAGCCGCGATTGTGCCACTGCACTCCAGCCTGGGTGACAGAGCAAGACCTTGTCTTAAAAAAAAAAAAATGGTGGGAGGGAATGGAGCTGTTAGGAATACAGTCTCTTCCAAGCACTTTGGAGGCCAAGGCGGGCGGATCACCTGAGGTTAGGAGTTCAAAGCCAGCCTGACCAACATGGTGAAACCCCGTCTTAAAAAAAAAAAAAGGAATACAGTCTCTATTTCACTGGAATGAAGCTAGTATAAATCTGAAGTAGATTCTAATAAAATGAATACCATAAGCTTTAGGGCAACTATTAACTAAAGAAATACAATCAGAGATTATTAATACAATTACATGTTACACTAGAAAATATCCACCAATATAAAAGAAAACAGGAAGGGAAGAATAGAGGAACAACAAAGAAACCTGTAGAAAACAAAAGGCAAATGACAGACATAAATCCTACCATATCAGTAACAAAATTAAATATGAATGCATTAAATAATTCCATCAAAAGGCAGAGATTGTCAAAACTGGATTTTTTAAAAGATGAAAATGTATGTTATCTATAGAAGACACTATAGAAGAATGTATAGAAGACACTATATGTTCAAAGATACAAAAATATTCTAAGTAAAAGCGTGAAAAAATATATGTTAGGCAAATGGCCAAAATAAGAATGCTGGAGTGACCAGAAAAAAATACCAGAAAAAAATAGACTTTAAAATGAAAAATGTTATCAGCTATAAAGAGGGACTTTTTATAACTTAAAAATATCATCAAGAAGACACAAAAATTGTAAATATATATACACATAATAATAGAGTACCAAAATACGTGAAGACCACTAACAGAACAGAAGGACAAAACAGATAATTCAATATTAGTTGAGGATGTCAGTAGCACCATTAGGGCTAGGCACTGTGGCTCACACCTGTAATCCCAGAAATTTGAAAGGCCAAGGTGGGAGGGTTGCTTGAGGCCAGGATTTGGAGACCAACCTGGAAAATACAGTGTGATCTCATCTCTTAAAAAAACATAGGCAGTTGTGGTAGTGTGCACCTGTAGTCCTAGCTACTAGGAAGGCTGAGGCAGGAGGATCACTTGAGCCCTGGAGTTCAAGTCTGCCACTACACTCCAGCAGGGGTGACAGAATAAGACCCTGTCTCTAAGTAAATAAATAAAATAAAAATTAAAAATACACCACTGTATATAGAGGATAGATCAAGTAGGCAAACAATCAACAAGGTTATAAAAGACTTGAACAACACAATAAATTAACTAGACCTAGCAAACATTTATAGAACACTCAACCCAACAATAGCAAAATATGCATTCTTCTCAAGTGCTGTAAAACTTGCACAAGGATAAATCATACGCTTGGTCTTAAAACAAGATATTTAAATCCTCATACGTTGCTGGTGGAAATGTAAAATGGTGCAGCCATTTTGCAAACAGTTTGACAGTTCCTCAAAATGTTAAACATAGACTTCCCCTGACCCATCATTTCACTACTAGATTTATACTCACAAGAAATAAAAACTTATGTCCACTCAAAAACATGTACATAAATGTTCATGGAAGTGTATTTATAATACCAAAAAGTGAAAATAACCCAATGTCAATCTATTGATGAATAAATAAACAAAATTTATCAATGGAATATTATTCATCCATAAAAAGAAAATAAAATATTAATATAAGTGACAGGGTGGATGACTCATGAAAGCATTGTGCAAAGTAAAAGAAGCCACTCATAGACAACTACATGCTGTATGATTCCATTTATATGAAATCCTCAGAATAAGCAAATCTCTAAAGACAAGTAGATGAGTGGTTGTCTAGGGATGAGAAGGTTGTGAAGAATGGGGAATGATTATAATGTTTTTATTGGGAGTGGGATAAAAATCTTCTAAAATTGGATTATGGTGATGGTTGCACAGCTCTGTGGATATACTAAAAACCATTAAATTGTATATATTAAAAGTAAGGTATGTGTATTATAACTCAATAAAACTGTTAAAATTATAAATTTTATGCTTTTCAATTGGAAAATTCATCCAAAATCACAAATTCTTAAAAGAATGCAACTTAGCCAGGAGCAGTGGTGGGCACCTGTAGTCCCAGCAACTTGGAGGCTGAGGTGGGAGAATCACCTGAGGCTGGGAGGTCAAGGCTGCAGTAAGCGGTGATCACATCACTGCTCTCCAGCCTGGGAATCTGATTGAGACCCTGACTCAAAAAAACAACCAAACAAAATGCAACCTAACAAAACTGACCCAAGGGAAAAAAGAGTATCTAATAATCCTATGTCTATTCCAAAAGTTGTTTGTGTGTGTATGGATTTTTTCAGATAGGGTCTCATTCTGTTGCCCAGGTTGAAGTGCACTGGCTGATCACAGCTCACTGAAGCCTTCATCTCCTGGGCTCAACCGATCCTCCCTTCTCAATCTTCTCAGTAGCTGGGACTATAGGTGTGTGCCACTACACCTGGCTAGTTTTGTTTTGTTTTTGTAAAGACAATCTTGCTATATTTCTCTGGCTGGTCTCAAACTCCTGGGCTCAAGCAGTCCTCCCACCTCTATCTCCCAGAGTGCTAGGATTACAGGCATAAGCCATAGCACCCATCCTAAATGCTTCCTGATGAAATAGTATGCCACTGTCTATAGTTATTCCTAAGGATTAATCAAGCCTCTGGATCCAGCTGCTACTCCTGTAAAGTACAGAGGGCAGAGGAACATGCTGAACTGCATCCTGCATATGTATTCAGCAAAATCCCTGTTATGGAAAACTCTACAGGTCAAATGGCCTGGATTCTTCACCTGACAAATTTATGGGTAATAAAGGGTTGAAGACTGAGCTATAGATTAAAAGGAATTTGAAAGTCATTATTAAAACTGGGCAAACTAAACCATAGTGTCTGGTGAGGCAAACTTGAGTGGTACGTTTATATAGAAATTTAAGAAAGAGTTTTACAAAAGTTAGGAAGATTATTGCATCTTGGAAGAGAGAGGGGGTTATGATTGAATCAGGACACATGGAGGGACTTCAGACAAAGCTTTCTTTCTTAATCTTGGTGGAAATGACAAGGGTGGTTGTCTTACAATACTGTTAATCTACATATTTGCTTTTTGTGTTTTTTGAATGTGTCTTATTTTACAATAAGATTTTTTTTTTTTAAATATGGCCCAGCATGGTGGCTCACACCTGTAATCCCAGTGATTTAGGAAGCCATGGCAGGAGGATTGCTTGAGGTTAGAAGTTCAAGACCAGCCTGGGCAACATGATGAGACCCTGTCCCTACAAAAACAATTACTGGACATGCTGGCATGCACCTAACTACTTGGGAGACTGAGGCAGGAGGACTTGAGCCCAGGAGTTTGAGGGTGCAGTGAGCTATGATTGCGCCATTGCACTCCAGCCTGGGTGACAGAGTGAAACCCCAGCTAAAAAAAAAAAAAAAAAAAAAAAGGAAGGAGGGAAAAAAGAAAGAAAGACACACCTAGGAATAAATGTAACAACAACAACAAAAAGATTCTTTACAAAAATTTTACGCAGAAAACTAAAAATTTTTTTGAGAGAAATTAAATCAGACTTAATACAATGGACAATAGAGGAGAAATCCAAGATGACCATTTAGGAACAGCTCAGGATTGCATCTCCCAGTGAAAGCACAGAGGGTGAGTGGACACCGCATGTCCAGATGGATTTTTATTGCCCACAGACCAGGAGATTCCCAGGCGGAGGAGCCTCACGGGTCGCCAGCGCGGCTGTTTTGGCCAGCGTGGCTATTTTGGCTGGCACGGCTGCTTTGCCGGTGCCCTGGCGCAGTGGTTCTCCATACAAAATACACTGGTCCAGGTGCCCTTTTAGTTGGTGATTGGAGCCCCGGGAAGGCACAGTCGCCCATTCCTCTGATTAAAAAGGGGACTGAAAAAGGGAGCCAGGCCAGGAGCTTCCCAGGCAAAAAAAGCCCCACGAATCTCAGCGCCACTGTTTCAGCCAGTGCAGTGAGTCGCTGCAAGGGAAATCACACAGATCCCAGTGCCTTTTCAACAGGCGACAGGAACACCTGGAAGAGAGTCAACTGTTCAACTGAAAAAAAAAAAGGGCTCAGAGGCAGGGAGCCACGTGATCAGGCTCGGCTGGTCCCACCCCCACAAAAAAAAAAAAACAGCAATTGGAAACGCTCTGGGTTGAGAGTTTCACAGCAAGCACAGCTGAACCCGGAACAGTCCAGCTTTGTCGGAGAGGGGTGTCCGCCATTACCGAGGCACTCCACTACTACAGAGGTAGTCCACCATTGCTGAGGCAGCCCACCGTTGCCAAGGCAACCTGCCATTACTGAGAGAGTCCGCCATTACAGAGGTGGGCCACCACTGCCGAGGCAGTTCTAACTGCACCCATATAAACAGGACAGCAGGGAAGTTCACACAGCAGGTGGGCGGAGCCCACAGCAGCTCAGCAAAGCCTCTGTAGGCAGACAGTGACTAGGCTGCCTCCTTGCTGGGCAGGGCAGTCCTGAAAAAAAGGCAGCAGCACAACAAAAACTCATAAATAAAGCCCTAACTCCCTGGGACACAGCACCTGGGGAAAAAAAGGTGTTGTTTATGAGTTCTGCTGCAGCAGACCTAAACGTACCTGCCCAGCAGCTCTGAATGAACAATGGAGCTCACAGCTCAGCACTTGAGCTCCTATAAAGGACAGACTGTCTCCTCAAATAGCTCCCTGACCCGTATATCCAAAAAGTCACCTCATAAAGGAGAGATCAGACTGACATTTGGCGGGTATTCTTCTGGGACAAAAATAGCAGAAGAAGAAACTGGTAGCAACCTTTACTGTTCTGCAGCTGTTGCAGGTGATCCCCAGGCAAGCAGGGCCTGGAGTGGACCTCAGCAGCCCTACAGCAGAGGGGCCAGACTGTTAGAAGGAAAACTAAGAAACAGAAATAACTTCATCATCAACAAACTGGACATCCACTCAGAGACCCAATCTGAAAGCCAGCAACTACAAAGACGACAGGTGGATAAATCCACAAAGATGGGAAGAAACCAGCATAAAAAGGATGAAAAAACCCGAAACCACAACACCTCTCCTCCTACAAGGGATCACAACTCCTCACCAGCAAGGGAACAAGGCTGGATGGAAAATGAGTGTGATGAAATGACAGAATCAGGCTTTAGAAGGTGGGTAATAAGAAACTTCTGTGAGCTAAAAGAACATGTTCTAACCCAATGCAAAGAAACTAAGAACTTTGAAAAAAGATTTGACGAAATGCTAATGAGAATGGACAACTTAGAGAGGAATATAAGTGAACTGATGGAGCTGAAAAACATAACACAAGAACTTCGCAAAGATGCACAAGTTTCAACAGCTGAATTGACCAAGCAGAAGAAAGGATATCAGAGGTCGAAGATCAACTCAATGAAATAAAATGAGAAGGCAAGATTAGAGAAAAAAGGGTAAAAAGGAATGAACAAAGTCACCAAGAAATACAGGACTACATGAAATGACCTAATCTACGTTTGATAGGTGTACCTGAATGTGACAAAGAGACTGAATCCATTCTCTTCAGACGAAGAGAATGAATACCCTTCAGGATATTATCCAGGAAAACTTCCCCAACCTAGCAAGGCAGGCCAATATTCAAGGCCAGGAAATACAGAGAACACCACAAAGATATTCCTCAAGAAGAGCAACCCCAAGGCACATAATCGTCAGATTCACCATGGTTGAAATGAAGGAGAAAATGCTAAGGGCGGCCAGAGAGAAAGGTCTGGTTACCCACAAAGGGAAGTCCATCAGACTCACAGCAGATCTCTCAGCAGAAACCCTACAAGCCAGAAGAGAGTGGGGGCCAATATTCAACATCCTTAAAGAAGAGAACTTTCAACCCAGAATTTTATATCCAGCCAAACTAAGCTTCATAAGTGAAGGAAAAATAAAATCCTTTGCGAACAAGCAAGTACTCAGAGATTTCATCACCACCAGACCTGCTTTACAAGAGTTCCTGAAAGAGGCTCTACACATAGAAAGGAACAACCAGTACCAGCCATGCAAAAAATAAACCAAATGGTAAAGAGCATCAACACAATGAAGAATCTGCATCAACTAATGGCAAAACAACCAGCTAGCATCAAAATGGTAGCATCAAATTCACACATAACAACATTAACCCTAAATGTAAATGGACTAAATGCCCCAATCAAAAGACACAGACTGAGAAACTGGATAAAACGCCAAAACCCATCAGTGTGCTGTGTCCAGGAAACCCATCTCACATGCAAGGATACACAAAGGCTCAAAATAAAGGGATGGAGGAAGATTTACCAAGCAAATGGAGAGCAAAAAAAAAGCAGGAGCTGCAATTCTCATCTCTGATAAAATAGACTTTAAAGCAACAAAGATCAAAAGAGACAAAGAAGGACATTACATAATGGTAAAAGGATCAATGCAACAAGAAGAG
>NW_022436964.1:6992098-7064331 GCF_009761245.1 Sapajus apella
AGGCAGAAATAAAGATGTTCTTCGAAACCAACGAGAATGAAGACACAGCATACATACCAGAATCTCGGGGACACATTTAAAGCAGTCTCTAGAGGAAAATATATAGCAATAAATGCCCACATGAGAAGAAAGGAGAGATCTAAAATTGACACCCTATCATCAAAATTGAAAGAGCTAGAGGAGCAAGATCAAAAAAACTCCAAGCAGAAGACAAGAAATAACTAAGATCAGAGCAGAACTGAAGTAGATAGAAACACAAAAAACCCTTCAAAAAATCAATAAATCCAGGAGATGGTTTTTTGGAAAGATCAACAAAATAGAGAGACCACTAGGCAGATTAATAAAAAAGAAAAGAGAGAATAACCAAATTGATGCAATAGAAAACAATCAAGGGGATATCACCACAGAGTCCACAGAAATTCAAACCATCATCAGAGATTATTACAAACAACCCTATGCACATAAACTAATAAACCTGGAAGAAATGGATAAATTCCTGGACACTTGCCTCCTCCCAAGCCTAAACCAGGAAGAAGTCGAAACCCAGAATAGACCAATAACAAGGTCTGAAGTTGAGGCAGCAATTAAGAGCCTACCACCCAAAAAAAGCCCAGGTCCAGACGGGTTCACAGCTGAATTCTACCAGACATCCAAAGAGGAGCTGGTACCATTCCTTCTGAAACTATTCCAAATAATCCAAAAAGAGGAAATCCTTCCCAAATCATTTTATGAGGCCAACATCATCCTGATTCCAAAACCCAGCCGAGACTCAACAAGAAAAGAAAACCTCAGGCCAATATCCATGATGAACATAGATGCAAAAATCTTCAATAAAATACTGGAAAGCTGATTGCAACAGCACATCAAAAAGCTTATCCACCATGATCAAGTAGGATTCATCCCAGGGATGGAAGGCGTGTTCAACATACACAAGTCTATAAACATAATCCACCATATAAACAGAACCAAAGACAAAAACCACATGATTATCTCAATTGATGCAGAGAAGGCCTTTGAAAAAATTCAACAGCCCTTTATGCTAAAAACCCTCAATAAACTAGGTATTGACGGAATGTATCTCAAAATAATAAAAGATATTTATGACAAACCAACAGCTAATATCATACTGAATGGGCAAAAACTGGAAGCATTCCCTTTGAAATCTGGCACTAGACAAGGATGCCCTCTCTCACCACTCCTATTCAATATAGTACTGGAAATTCTAGCCAGAGCAATCAGGCAATAAAAAGAAATAAAGGGTATTCAAATAGGAAAGGAGGAAGTCAAATTGTGTCTATTTGCAGACAACATGATTGTATATCTAGAAGACCCCATCATCTCAGCCCAAAATCTCCTGAAACTGATAAGCATCTTCAGCAAAGTCTCAGGATACAAAATCAATGTGCAAAAATAAAAAATCACAAGCATTCATATACACCAATAACAGACTTAAAGAGAGCCAAATCAAGAATGAACTGCCATTCACAATTGGTACAAAGAGATTAAAATACCTAGGAATACAACTAATGAGGAACGTAAAGGACCTCTTCAAGGAGAACTACAAACCACTGCTCAACGAAATAAGAGAGGACACAGACAGATGGAGAACATTCCATGTTCATGGTTAGGAAGAATCAATATCGTGAAAATGGCCATACTGCCCAAAATAATTTACAGATTCAACGCTATCCCCACCAAGCTACCAATGACTTTCTTCATAGAACTGGAAAAAATCACCTTAAACTTCATATGGAACCAAAAGAGAGCCCGCATAGCCAAGTCAATTCTAAGCAAAAAGAACAAAGCGGTAGGCATCACACTACTGGACTTCAAACTATACTACAAGCCTACAGTAATCAAAACAGCATGGTACTGGTACCAAAACAGAGATATCGACCAATGGAACAGAACAGAGGCCTCAGAGGCAACACAACATTATCTACAGCCATCCAATATTTGACAGACCTGACAAAAACAAGCAATGGGGAAAGGATTTCCTGTTTAATAAATGGTGTTGGGAAAACTGGCTAGCCATGTGCAGAAAGGAGAAACTGGACCCCTTCCTGACACCTTACACTAAAATTAACTCGAGATGGATTAAAGACTTAAACATAAGACCTAACAGCATAAAAACTCTAGAAGAAAACCTAGGCAAAACCATTCAGGACATAGGCGTAGGCAAGGACTTCATGACCAAAACACCAAAAGCATTAGCAACAAAAGCCAAAATAGGCAAATGGGACCTAATCAAACTCCACAGCTTCTGTATGGCAAAAGAAACAGTCATTAGAATGAATCAGCAACCAACAGAATGGGAAAAAATTTTTGCAGTTTACCCATCTGACAAAGGGCTGATATCCAGAATTTATTAAGAACTAAAACAGATTTACAAGAAAAATAAACCCATTCAAGAGTGGTCTTTGGAGAAATGCAAATCAAAACTACATTGAGATACCATCTCACGCCAGTTAGAATGGCGATCATTAAAAAATCTGGAGACAACAGATGCTGGAGAGGATGTGGAGAAATAGGAACAATTTTACACTGTTGGTGGCAGTGTAAATTAGTTCAACCAATTGTGGAAGACAGTGTGGCGATTCCTCAAGGACCTAGAAATAGAAATTCCATTTGACCCAGCAATCCCATTACTGGGTATGTATCCAAAGGATTATAAATTGTTCTACTATGAGGACACATACACATGAATGTTCATTGCAGCACAGTTTACAATAGCAAAGATCTGGAACCAACCCAAATGCCCATCGATGATAGACTGGACAGGGAAAATATGGCATACATACACCATGGAATATTACACAACTCATCAAAAATGATGAGTTTGTGTCCTTTGTAGGGACATGGATGAACCTGGAAACCATCATTCTCAGCAAAGTGACACAAGAGCAGAAAATCAGACACCGCATGTTCTCACTCATAGGCAGGTGTTGAACAATGAGAACATGTGGACAAAGGGAGGGGAGCACTGCACACTGGGTTTTGTTGGGGGGAAATAGGAGAGTGACAGCTGGGTGTGGGGAGTTGAGGGAGATAGCATGGGGAGAAAAGCCAGATGTAGGTGAAGGGGAGGAAGGCAGCAAATCACACTACCATGTGTGTGCCTATGCAACAATCTTTCATGTTCTTCACATGTACCCCAAAACCTAAAATGCAGTTTAAAAAAAGCAAAAGAAAAAAATAAATAAATAAATAAAATGGACAGATACATCATGGTCATTAATTGAATAATTCAATATTGTAAGTCAAGAATCCCCAAACTTCTATTAATTCAATGAAAGAGCAATCAAAAGTTCTTTAGCTCATATGTACGTTTGTGTGTGAATTGACAAGCTGAATTTAAAATGTATGCAAAAATTCTGAGAGAATATTAAGACACTGTGAAAAAGTAGAAGACATCTGGATGACTTACACTATCAAACAGCAAAATTCATCAAAGCTATAATAATTAAAACAATGTGATGTTGGCACAAGAACAGAAACAGAGCAGTGAAACAGAATAGAAGGTTAAGACAGTGACCCACACATATATGGTCACTTCATTTATGAGAAAGCTGACACTACAGTGAAGAAAGGATAGCTTTTTCAATAAATGTGATGTTAGTGTTCTCATGGAAAAAATTAATTTAGATTCCTCTATTATCCTGTACACAAAAATCAACTCCAGATGGGTTATCTAAACATGAAAAGTAAAATAATAAAGCTTCTAGAGAGAGATCCAAGATGGCTGATCACTAGCAGCTCGGGATTGTAGCTCCCACTGAAAGAGCAGAGAACGAAAGGACGCCACACTTTCAGATCAATTTTTGTTGCTCACGCACCAGGAGATTCCCAGCGGAGGAGCCCCACGTGTCGCCAGCACCACTCTTGAGGCTGGCGAGGCGGTTTTGCCGCTGCCTTGGTGTGGCGGTTCTTGGTGCAGAGTCAGAAAAGCACCATCAATCGTAAAACCGCTGTTTTGGCCGGCGCAGTGGGTTGCTCAGATTCTAGCGCCGGGAATCAACAAGTTGCCGTCCATTCAGAAACCCAACTACAAAGACGGTAATTATAAAGACCACAGATGGATAAATTTATAATGAAGGGAAGAAACCAGCCTAAAAAGGCTGAGAATACCCAAAATCAGAATGCCTCTCCCTCTATAGGGGATCACAGTTCCTCATCAGCAACAGAACGTGGCCTGATGGAGAAAGACTATGTTCCATTAGCAGAAGCTGACTTTAAAAAGTGGATGATAAGAAACTTCTGGGAAGTAAAGGAACTTGTTCTAACCCAATGCAAAGAAACTAAGAACTTTGAAAAAAGGTTTGACGAAATGTTAACAATAACACACAATTTAGAGAGGAATATAAGTGAATTAATGGAGTTGAAAAATACAACACGAGAACTTCGCGAACTATTCACAAGTTTTAACAGCCGAATTGATCAAGCAGAAGAAAAGATATCAGAGGTCGAAGACCAACTTCATGAAATAAAACAAAAAGACAAGATTAGAGAAAAAAGGATAAAGAAGAACGAGCAAAGTCTCCAAGAAATATGGGACTATGTGAAAAGACCTAATCTACGTTTGATAGGTGTACCTGAATGTGACGAAGAGAATCAATCCAAGCTGGAAAATACACTTCAGGATATTATTCAGGAAAACTTTCCCAACCTAGCAAGGCAGGACAATATTCAACTCCAGGTAATACAGAGAACACCACATAGATATTCCTCAAGAAGACCAACCTCAAGGCACATAATCGCCAGATTCACCAGGGTTGAAATGAAAGAGAAAATACTGAGGGCAGCCAGAGAGAAAGGTCAGGTTACCCATAAAGGGAAGCCCATCAGACTCACAGCAGATCTCTCAGCAGAAACCCTACAAAACAGAAGAGAGTGGGGGCCAATATTCAACATCCTTAAAGAAAAGAACTTTCAACCCAGAATTTCACATTCAGCCAAACTAAGCTTCATAAGCGAAGGAAAAATAAAAACTTTTGTGAACAAGCAAGCACTCAGAGATTTCATCACCACCAGGCCTGCTTTACAAGAGCTTCTGAAAGAACCACTACAAATAGAAAGGAACAACCAGTATCAGCCTTTCTAAAAAATACCTAAAAGTAAAGAACATCAACGTAATTAAGAAATTGCATCAACTAATGGGCAAAACAGCCAGCTAACATTAAATGACAATATCAAACACACGTATATTGTTATTAATTCTAAATTTAAATCGACTAAATCCCTCAATCCAAAGACACAGACAGGCAAAAAAAGCCAAGACCTATTGGTATGCTATATCCTGATCCATCTCACATGCAGCGATACACAAAGACTCAAAACAAAGGGATGGAGAAAAATTTACCAACCAAATGGAGAGCAAAAATAAATAAATAGAAAGCAGGAGTTGCAATTTTTGCTGATAAAATAGACGTTAAAGCAACAAAGATCAAAAGAAGCAAAGAAGGATATTACATAAAGATAAAAGGATCAATGTAACAAGAAGAGCTAAAGATCCTAAATATATATGCACCCAACACAGAAATACCCAGATTTATAAAATTTATAAAGAGACTTGGACTCCCACACAACAATAGTGGGAAGCTTCAACATTAATATTAGACAGATCAATGAGACAGAAAGTTAACATCGATATTCAGGACATGAACTCAGATCCGGAACAAGTAGACTTAATTAACATTCATAGAACTCTCCACTTTAAATACACAAAATATACACTCTTATCAGTACTACATCACACGTATTTACAGGTTTAAATGAAATATTGGTTGGCTGCTTGTTAATTATTTTCTTCCCTCAATTTTTTTTTTATGTCTCTATTATTAAACACAATTACAGGCATACCCATTTTTAGACTACATTCTAGCCCGGGCAATAAAGCAATACCCCTGTTCTCTCTCCCTCTTCCTCTTCCTCTTTCTTCCTTTCCTTTATTCTTTTATTCTTTTCCTTTCTTTCTCTCTTTCTTCCTCTAAAAAAAATTAAAAAAAAAAATAAATAAAGCTTCTAGAAGCACACACATGAGACATTTTAATAACGTAGGGGTAGGCAAATATTTCCCAAGCAGAAAATAAATCTTAACTATAATGGAAAATATACATATGTTGCAGTGCATTTAAAATAAGAAATGTTAGCCAGGCAAAATGGCTTACACCTGTAATAGTCCCTGAACTTTGGGAGGCTGAGGTAGGCAGATTACTTGAGTCCAGAAGTTCTAGACCAGCCTGGACAACATGGTGAAAATCCATTTCTACAAAAAAAAAAAAAAAAAAAAAAATTAGCCAGGTGTGGTGGCAGCATCTGTAGTCCCATCTACTTGGGAAGCTAAGGTAAAAGGCTCACTTGAGCCCAGAAGATCAAGACTACAGTGAGCTGAGATCGTGACACTGCACTCCAGTCTGGGCAAAAGAGCAAGATCCTGTCTCAAAAACAAGAAGATGAGAACTATTAATGTACCACTAAAGAGTAAAAAGGCAAGCAGAGAATGACAGGAGGTTGTTTCAATACCTACCTGTGACAAGAAATTGATTCTACCTTATGTAAGAATCCATTAGTGAAAAAAGACAGTCAACTCAATAACAAAAATGGGCAAAACTTGAACAAGCACTTTGCAAAAGAGAATATCCAAAATAACCAAAAGACATGAAAAGGTGCAAATTTGCATTTCCCTAATAAAGGAAATGCAAATTAATTAATGTAATTAATTGAAGTTTTAAATGAAAATTAATTTATTAATCAAGGAAATGTAGATTAAAACCATAACGTCACACCACTACATCCCCACCAAAATGGCTAAAATACAAATGCCAGAGCTAATGAGGATATGGAGCAACTGGAACTCTCATGAACTTCTGGTGGAAGAGTAAATTGGTGTCAGCACTTTAGATGCTGCCAGAAGTGTGCATAGCCTATGATCTGGCAATTGTACTTTTAGTATATGTTCAGGAGATATGTGAATATGTGCATTCGAAAAGATGCATGGAAAAACGTTCAAAGTAGCACTAGCTATGCAGCCCCAAACTAGAAAAAACCCAAATGTCTGTCAAGAGGAGAATAAATAAATAAATTGTGACTAATTCATAAAATAGAATACAACAAAAGTGAATGAACTCTTGCTATATGCAAAAATATGACTGAATCTCAAACTACTGTTTAATAAAAGAAGCCAGACACAAGTGAGTACATATTATAAATTAGCTGTCTATTGCTTCATAACCAATTACCATATAACTTAGCATCTTAAAACAATGAACTTTTATTAACTCAGTTTCTGTGGGTCAGAAATGCAGATGTAGACTAGCTGGGTGTTTCAGCCTCAAGATTTCTCTCAAGGCTATAATCAAAATGGTAGCCAGGGCTGAGGTCTCATTAAAGACTCAAATGAGGGAGGATCTGCTTCTAAGTGCACTCCTGTGGTTGCTGGCAGGATTCAGTTTCTCCTAGGCTGTTGGACTGAGGGCTTCATATCCTCACTGGCAGTTGGCTGGTGACCTCCCTCAGTTCCTTGCTATAATGGGTTTTTCCATAGGACAGCTGATAACATGGTAGCTATCGTCTATCAGAGCAGCAAGCAACAGAACAAGAAAGGGGTTTTTGTAACCCAATCTTGGGAGAGACATCTTGTCACTTTTGCCACATTCTGTTTTGTAGAAGTAAATCACTAGTTCCAGTCCATACCAAGAGGAGAGGATTACACAAGGACATTAGTACTAGGAGGTAGGCATCATTGGGACTCATTTAAAAGCTGCCTATTACATGACATGATTTTATTTTTGAAGTGCAGAAATAGGTAAAATAAATCCATGGTGATAGATGTTGGGATTATAGTGAATCTTGGTGGGGCTCAGGTTGCTGGGAATGTTCTGAGTTTGGAGTGCTAAGGTCTGGTCACATTAGTTTACTTTATTAAAATGTATTGATTTAAATTACTTCTGATTTTTGTAGTTTTCTGTTGGAACGCTAAACTTCTATTTAAAAACTTACCTAAACATAGGTTGACATGGTGGCTTATGCCTGTAATTCCAGCACTTTGGGAGGCTGAGGTGGGAGGATTGCTTAAAGCCAGGAGTTCGAGACCCAGCTGGACAGTATAAAGTGACTCCTTCTCTAAAAAAAAAAAAAAAAAAAAAAAGTGTAAAGAATTAGCTGGGCATGATAGCACATACCTGTAGTCCTAACTACTGGAGAGGCTGAGGTGGGAGGATCCTGAGCCCAGGAGTTTAAGTCTACAGTAAGGTAGGATTGTGCCACTCTTGTCATACCTGGATGACAGAGCAAGACCCTGTCTTAAAAAAATAAGATAAATAAAAACAAAAATTTACTTAAAAATAAAGAGCTCGCTTTGGGAGATGAAGGCAGGCAGATCACTTAAGGCCAGGAGTTCAAGACCAGCCTGGCCAACATGGCAAAACCCTGTCTCTATTAAAAATACAAAAATTAGCCAGGCATGGTGACATATGCCTATAATCCCAGCTACTCAGGAGGCTGAGGCTGTTTTGTGTTTTTAAATTTATAAAAGAGTTAATATTCACTTGCAGAGGCCCATCCTGCTGATAAGCAAATTTAATTGTTCCTGTTCATTAGTCACTTCCCCTCTTCTGGGCCAGGCAGTAAAATGCAATCCTAATTTGTACTCTGCCTCTTAAAAATCTAATAAATTTAGCAAAAGTGCAGGCAGCACTGCTTATGTTTAGAAAAAATATGGATTGAGGAGTGATATGGTTCAGCTGTATCTGCACCCAGATCTCATCTTGAATTCCCATATATTGTGGGAAGAACCCAGTGGGGGGTAATTGAATCATGGGGGCAGGTCTTTCCTGTGCTGTTCTCATGATAGTGAATAAGTCTCATGAAATCTGATGGCTTCATAAGGTGTAGTTTCCCTGCACAAGCTCTCCCTCCGTGCCTGCTGCCACCCATGTAAGACGTGACTTGTTCCTCCTTGCCTTCCACCATGGTGATGAGGCTTCCCCAGCCACTGGAAACCTCTTTCTTTTGTAAATTGGCCAGTCTCAGGTATGTCTTTATCAGCAGCATGAAAACAGACTAATACAAGAAGTCAGACTCTGATTCAAATCTTGGTCTTACCACCTGCTGATTGTGCAACCTTAGTCTTCATTTTCCTCATCTGTGTTATTGGTGTGCATCAGAGGGCAGCATAGCAAGCTAACAGCTGAAAAGCATACAATATACACATATTATAAAATAACCTGAAGTTCCCCCAAAGATTTGTACTGATTTGTAATGGCAACATCTGTTCAACCTTCATGCTGATTTTGGCCTGACTACCAGACCTTTGTTCATCCACCCTCAGACAGTATATTCCTGAAACGTTCTCTTAGGTTCAACATTGGACAGATTGCTCTACTTATCTCTACACATCTTCATCCTAAAATAATAACCTTCTTTTTATTTGCCTCAGAGAATGAGTATACTCATGTTAATATATAAAGAAGGTTTTTGCTTCATTTTCTCCTCAAGTATTTTCTTTTAGGAATCAGTGTTTAATTAATAGGAAAGTGGTTAAACAAATTATGCTATCTCCATTTTATGGAATGGTATGTAGTCAATAAAACAGCAGCAGAGGATGTAGGAGGCAGATGAAAGTCTTGGCAGAGCTGGGAGGGAAACAGGGCATTGTATTTTCATTCCTGGGCAAGAAATCTTTACACATCCCCAAGTGACACCCAGGTCACTCTCCAGCCAGGGACACAAAAATTTCCTTCTAGCCTCTGCCAGACCACTTGATCATCCACCCTTGGCAACTATGACAATATCCCTGCAGGGTGTCAGGAACAAGAATATCTTTCTGAAAACTGCCCCTGCTTTTGTATGCTAGCAAACATAGCCAGTGTGCAGTGGACACAGATTTGGCTGGCCTTGGGTGGGATGCTGTTCTGGTGTGATTGGGAGAGCCCAGGCAAAGCCTCAGAGAAGGAGCTGTCATGTCTGGAGTGTCCATCTGTCTGGCAACGTAACTGAACTCAAGCATGAGGACCCTGCTGGCTAGGCATCTTCTCAGAGGGGAGGCCCTCTTTGCTGAGTCCCTCCATGGTGCCTGGATTGGTGACTTCATGCAGGACAAAGAGACAACCCATCTCTCTATGGTGGGAGCATTCTTGGAGCAGCCACACAGAACCTGCAGGAAAATGAGAGAGTAAGGGAAAGATTGATGGATTGAGTGGGAAAGGAAAAGGGGTGAAAAAGAGAAAGAATGAGGCAACAGAGGGAAGAAATGAGAATCTCTATCATATTTAACATGTCTCCCATTGTGTCTTCCCTTCCCCACCAAACTTGATCCAGACCACATGACTCTGACTTTGTGCCTGACCCAATCAATGTGCATCACCTGGGTGCTGTCCTGACAGGGGCATGAATGGCTTTATTTGTGAATGCAACCACAACATCTGCATGCAAGCACTGACCAGTTTGGAGAAGGTTTTTTTTCTAGCCATGCTAAAGGACAATATGTCAGATCTCGTCCCAGATGCAAACTGTTCACTCATCTGGGTTGAGTACCATGTTGTACAGGTTTGTGGCCTAAGAGCCATAAACTGTACCAGATAGCCTAGGTGTGCAGTAGGCTTTACCATCTAGGTTTGTATAAGTGCACTCTGTTATGTTCAAACAATGATGAGCTGGCTTAATGATGCATGTCTCAGATCCTATCCCCATTGTCAAGCATGTATACATGTACGCAATCATGTTCTATGTCCCAGGATATAGCTTGTATTTTCTAAAAATGACCATAGTGCTATTTCCCAGTTCCTTGTTGTCTTTCAGAGCTTTGCTACCCTCCACCAAATGTTAAAGATGTATTACCTTTTCTTTAGAGTTGGGTGGAATCCATTGCTGTCTCGGTGAATGGAATGTGACATGAGTGCATTCATTTCCTAGAGCTCCTGCAACAAAGTGCCATAGATTGGGTAGCTTAAAAAAGAAAAACAAAACAAAACAGAAATGCATTCTCTTAGTTTCTGAGGTTAGACATCTGAAATCAAGGTGTTAGCAGGGTTGGCTCCTTCTGGAACCGCTTAGAACAACAGAAATTTATTTTCTCAGAGTTCAAGAGGCCAGCAGTCAGAAATTAAGATGTCTGCAGAGATAGTTTCCCCCTTTCCCTGAAGGCTCCAAGGGAGAATCTTTTCCATGCCTCTCTCCTCATTTCTATTGGTAGCTAGTAATCCTTGGCATTCCTTGGCTTATAGATCATCATTCCAATCTCTGCCTCTGCTGGCACATGACATTATCCCCCATGTATATCCTGCGTTCAAATTTTCCTCTTCTTATAAGGACACCAGTCATTGGATTAGGGCCCATTCTAATGCAGTATGACCTCATTTTAACTTTATTATATCTGCAAACGTGGTTTCCAAATAAGGTCACCTTCACAGGTTCCAGGGGTTACCCTTGACAGCGAGAGTAAGGCTGGGTCATAAAAGAAAATCTCACTTCTGCCTGAATCTCTCTCTTAATAGATGATCACCTTTGGAACCCAGCTACTATTTTGTGGGGAAGCCTAGGACACATAAAGAGGCCACATATGAAACTTCTGACAGCCCCAGTGAAGGCCCAGCCCACAGCTAGACGTTTAAGGGAACGGACCTTCAGGTGATTCCAACCCCAGCCTTTCAGCTGTGCCAGCTGAAGCTGAGTAGAGCAGAGAGGAACCACCCCCAGTCACCCCTGCTCCAAAATGCAGATTTGTGAGCAAAATATATGTAGTTGCTCTTTTAATCCACTAAATTTTAGAGTGGTTTGTTATGCAACATTTAATGACTGGAACATTACCCAATGACCACTATCCTGCCTGAGACATTTGGAATCCCCTGGGATAGGGTCCCCTTTTGTAATGCTATCATGACCTGGGGATCCTGCTGTGGATTTCTTTCGAGTTCAACCGTCCTTCTCACTGGACACAGTATGAAGCAGATTGGCTAGAATACATAGGTGTTAACAGTTTCAGCCTGACTTAAGTAAAGATGTAGCTAAGTACTGAAAGAATTTAACTACTTCCTTTGCTGGTGAGGTAGCTCTCCCACCCTCTGGAGGACCAACCAGTGGCACAGAAGTGTACCTCCGACACCAGTTGTGTGATCTGAGCCAAATTCCTTAAATTCTCCAAACTTTATTTTCCATCCGTAAAATGGGCATAATAATACCCATCTCATTTATGTAAGCTTGTAGCTCCATATCTGACTTATTTTAAGTGTTCAAGAAGTAATAGGTGACTGTTTTAATTGAAAGTTAAAATGGTCAAAAATTTTTTCCTATTATGTAAAATAACCTCATTGATGGAGGTTGTATGAACATGCAAAACATATCCATACTTAGTAACCAACTGTAAGACTACGCTGCTCTGTAATCTGGATTTTTCAGCATCAAATAAGGGACAATAAATATTTATAATAGCAACATAATCCTTGTTGCCACAGCTCACAAGGGCCTATTTATTAAAACAGGTGGCACTAAGCCAAGAATGCCTATTAAATTCTCAAGTTGAAAAGAATTTTGTTTTTTTACTAGCAACAGCCCCCTTACTAAGCAAAAGAAGAAGAAAAAAAAGGCCTACATCAAACATTTAGAAATTTCTAACTAAATAGTTTCTTTTTTGTGATGGTAAGATTTATCCCTTACATGAGAAACACACGTGAGACCATGAGACCATGAATCCATGATATGAGTTTGAAGACTGCAGAATTAGCTGGACTTAAGAAGCACTTGGTTGATCCTTGCATCTCAAGTGGGGGCCAATTTTAATGCTTCTGAGTAATGTTATTTTTATATCTGAGATTCTGTGTACTATTTACTAGTAATTTTTTTCAGCCTTGTGCATGCATCTAAAACTCAGTCATTTTACAAATTGCAACATAAATAGGAATTCCATCCACACAGTTTTTGGCAGAAAGACATTTCTTTCAACAAAGTCCACTCAGTTTTGCTTGTTTTATTCTCCTACTTGCCAGTATATACTACAGAGAATCCATTCTTATTGATATTGCTGGCCATTTAAAAAGATCTTCCCACTTGCCTCTTACAAACTCACACTCTACTGACAAATGGCTTTTTCTCCCTGCATTTTGTGGAAAGCTTACAAATGCTGAATGCTAAGTGGAAGGCAACCAAAACCTAAATTCACAAATCTGTGCACTTGAAAATGTGCAATTGGAGTCAATCCTTTGCCTGGAGCCCACAGGAAAATACTTGATTCTGTTGCTAGGTGGCAATGTTCCTTTACCAAAAGGGTGGTTATTAGCGTCTGCTCTAAAACAAAGGAAAACACTGCCTTCTTGACCCTTCCTTAGCAACGTTTTAACCAGGCTACTTGGCTTGAGACCACAAAGAGACATCAGTAATGTCGGAAATTGCAAGGCTGGAGTGCGCAAACAAAAACTTACTCCCATGGCCACTGTACATACTTTATACTGTACATTGTACAGTATGAAGCACATGGTTGCTTCCAATGACTGTAAAAATCCTCTCTATGCTGGAACTAGAAGTCTATTCCAGGTCTTAGTGAGCAAGTGATATAATCTCACTTGTCCAATCATCAGTGGTATAATATTAATTTTATTTATGAAAAAGCCCTTGCATTGAGGTTCTTTAAAAAAAAAAAAAAAAAGGAGTTTCTTCCATCCCATTATCAGTCCTGATTACCAGATTTAGTACATCAAAATACAGGATACCTAGTTAAATTTGAATTGCAGATAAACAATGAATACATTTCTTAGTATAAGTATAATCCATGCAATAATTTGCAACCTACTGATACTAAAAAAAGGTCTTTGTTTTTTATCAAAAAAAGTTCTGAATGAGTGGACCTGGTACCTACACTTTAACACATACTAACGGTGTTTTTAATACAGATGATTCTCAGATCACACTTTCAAATAGCAAGAATCTGAAGCTGTGGGATCATGAATCTCCTTGAGAATCAAGTCTTTTCCCAGAAAAACACTCATATAAACTCAGCACTTTCACACAACTTCAGTGAAAGAACTGAAATTCAGGATTGGCTGGAGCCTACAAACCCTGTGAACCCCAAGTTAGGGCTAGCCTTGGTAATCTCATGTGGTTTACTAAAGCTTAGGTCTTCCACAGAAGTGACAGGAGAATAGGGTCATTCTGAGCCCTCCCACTTGGCCTACTCCTTGTCCTTCCCAATACGTCTCAGCACAAGAAGCTTTTCTTTTTTTTCATTTTCCACAAGAAGTAATCCCCTGCAACAGTCTGAGTTTCCTATTTAAGTGACATGCTTTTCCTTTAGTGCCTCTGGTTAGCTCTGTAAAAGGGTGGTTTTGAAATAGGGTCTGCCTGAGTGAAGCCTGGAAGATGTAAACAAAATTCATCTTCACCAATGATGCAAGTAACCAATTCAGGGCCAAGCTGAACCACAAAGAGGACATCTTAAATGCCCATGAAGCCATAAAAGGGTAGCAAGGAGATTGAAATTTTACACATGTGTAAGGCAGGGAAGAAATACTGTAGTTAAAATAGCAGGCTCATATACTTGAAGATGGTTATTAAGCAGAGGTTCTCACCTTAACTCTGTGATTCTCAACCAAGGGCAGTTTTACCCCCCAGCCAGAGGACATTAGGCAATGTCTGGAGACATTTTTGCTTGTGGCCACCATGTGTGTGCGTGTGTGTGTGTGCGTGTGTGTGTTGGTGCTACTGTAATCTAGTGGGTAGAAGTGAGGGAGGCTGTAAAACCCTACTAGACATACTAGACACAGGAGCACTCTCCTCTTCTCCTTCTGCAACAATGACTCAAATGTCCATAGTGCCCATGAGGAGAGTAAGACCATATCAAAGGCCAGCATTTCTCAGTCCTTTCAAGCCCGCTTTTGGAAGAGTGACTGCCCCAATTTGTTTTCAGAGCGAAATGCCAGCGCCCACAAATGGCAGTTACAGCATCAGTCAGGAGCCCCAGCCTGTCTCTCTCCAAATATCCCAGCCTCCCCTCTTCCTACAGCCAGTGAGAACTAGTCTTGCAGCTGCCTCTAGAGGGAGGAGTCCCATTGTGGGACTCTGAGGGCCTTGGTGTGCTGACCCTGTGGTAGGGCCGTTGCCTGCTAGGCACTAGCTTTGTGGGTGGGAAGTGCAGATGTTGCAGCAAAGCCCCACACCCGTGGAGCAGCTGTGGTGCTGAGAAAGTATCTTAGAAGGCATAGGTTGTGTTTAGAGACAAGGCACCCATGATGCCTATCAGAAAGCCCTTCAAGTGCTCATCTGTCCACTCCTAAAGCATCTAAGGCACCCTGGCCTCAGGTCGGGGGATGGAACCACAGTAAGGCTGTCCCTTGGAGCTGAAAAAAGTGCTGGGTGAGATGGCACTGGAACTTGGTTGAGTCACTAAGGCAGAAGCCCCAATGCCCTCCATTGAGTCTCCCCATCTGAAAGTCCAGGCCTCATGAAGGTAAAAACTGCTACACAGGGGCTGGGCTCACTCCTGTAATTCCAGCACTTTGGGAGGCTGAGGCAGGCAGATTACGAGGTCAGGAGTTCAAGACCAGCTTGGCCAATATGGTGAAACCCCGTCTCTACTAAAAATACAAAAATTAGCTGGGTGTAGTGGCACGCGCCTATAATCCCAGCTACTTAGGAGGCTGAAGTAGGAGAATTGCTTGAATCTGGGAGGCAGAGGTGGTGAGCCAAGATCACGCCACTGCACTCCAGCTTGGGTGACAGAGCAAGCCTCCATCTTAAACACACACACACACACACACACACACACACACACACGGCTACACAGGTAAGGTGTCTTTGAAGCTGCTGGATCTCCTTGAGCTGGACCAGAGCCCTTCCATAACCTTGGCACTCTTGCAAGAGAAGGCGACCCACTATATATATTACACTCTCATGGGCTGGAATAGGCCTGAGTCTCAGGCTTTAGCACTGGGTTTTAGGGATAGCTGCCTCTCCAGATGTACCATGGTTAATTTATTTCAATGACTCTATTGGCTAGCCTGCTACTGGCTCTCAACCCAGCTTCATGGACCTCTTTAATTCATAAGGGTAGGCTGGCATGGGGGCAGTATTGCTCCATTTTCCTTTCGTAGATGAAAGTCTTAGTATATCTTAATTACAAGACAATGGAGTCTTCCTTCCTTCCTTAGATTTGCCTAACCAAGAAAACCTCAGAGTGACATTCCAAGAGCAAAGATGAACATCTATTCTGAAAACAAATGAACAAACCAAAAAAATCTCCTTTCGACTACAGAGCTACAGCAGGACACTCTTTGTGGTGAAACGATTGAGTCAAGGTATATGGGCATCTGAAAAGCCCTCTTTTGTGTAATCGCTATGTGGAATAAACACAACTCATGTGATGGAATTGTAAAACAATTCCTTATTTCCCAGCGTTCCCTTAACTCTTTTGTTCTTCCTCTCTCTTGATTCAAAACTCCTACAGTCCTAGGTGATGATCAAAACTTTAATCTTCATTCAAAGGTAAATCATCCTGCCTTTCCCACTATGGTACTGTTTCAGGACATGGTCGAATTCTCTGTCCTACCCATAGCACTCCTCCATCTGCCCATCAAGGCTGTCTTGGCTTCTTCAGGCTGGAACTGGGAGGTGAGAAAGGAAGTGAAAAGGGCAAGAAAGTTCTTAATTTGATTGATGTTGTCAGTGGATGGTTTCTGCTTGCTGGAGCATGAAGCTGTTTCTTTTCTCTTATGTGAATTTTCTGTGGTTCTCATGAAAGCTACCATTGTTGGGAATGATTCTCTTTCCATTTCTTTGATGTGGGCAAATGATGTCTCTTCTGGCTGATCACTGGCAACTCCTCTTGCGACCTCTCACCATCCAGTGACCCATGGCTAGTTTCCTTCTGCTGTGTTCGATTAGTCTTCAGACAGCCTCAGAAAGATTCTTCATGCTCCCAGACTGCCTGCCTCTCAAGAGTGGTACAAATGTGTTTCTCAGGAAATATACTTTCTTTGGTCACAGCCACCTCTTCTAGATCAGCTTCTAAACATTTCTATCTCACTGTGTTTATGTTTCTCAGTGTGAATCAGATACCAGTATAGTCCCCTAAATCAAGCTTGTCCAACCTGTGGGCTGCATGCAGCCCAGGATGTCTTTGAATGCAGCTCAATACAAATTCATAAACTTTCTTAAAACATTATGCAATTTGTTTGCATTTTTTAAGCTAATCAGCTACTGTTAGTGTATTTTATGCATGGCCCAAGACAATTCTTCCAGTGTGGCCCAGGGAAGCCAAAAGATTAGACACTGCTGCCTTAAACTGAATGTGGCACATCTTGAATTCTCTATGTGGGCTTCTTAAAACCATTAAGTGAGAAACATTTTCTATTCCTCACCCTGGTTGAGGTATCTAGCACTCCCATATCTATCTCCAACATCCTCCTCCCAGTTTCACCTTCAACCTCCATGAACTTCATCCTCTTTATATTTTTAATGTGTGTGAGGGATGAGCTCTGTCATTGGTGTTCAGATATTTCTTTTGAAAATTTGTATTTTGTTTTAGCAACTCACTTTGAAATGCAGTTTATAATGTATCTTGATTCCTCAGTCAGAATTGTCAAGGAACAGCTAATTGCTTAAGAAAGATTTGCTTTTGTCACATAATTTCACATCAGGTATAAACCTGAAGGATTTGCAGGGGATATTATTGCAGCTGCTGTTTACTAGCCACCCACAATATTCATTTGCTCTTGAGATATTATTCATCGGTGGCCCTGTGGAAACCAGATCCTCATTTTATTTCTCATTGATATGGTCATTGCTAAATCTTTGAAGGTAGAAATCAGCTTTTCCACTTCCTCCACAAGCCTCTTGGGCTCATCCACAGAGGCATAAAAGTACTGAAAAAACTGATTGATATGGTTACCATTTTTCCTACAACCTCAAAAAATTAAATACAATGTGTTTATTAAAGCAAAAGTCAATTGATGACTTACATATAATAAAAACCATACACATTTATCATAAAAAGCTCAAATTGCAAAGAAAATTAAAAAGTGGAAAAAAGTAATGTGTAGTCCTGCCACCCAAAGAGGTAGTGAGATAGTTTTACTTACTTGTCTTCATTTTTTTCATAGCTGTAATAATATGTACTGATTCTTGGATCCCACCCCAAGTATTCAGATTTATTTGGTATGGGGCATGTTCTGGACTCAGTGTTTTTCAAAAGCTCCTTAGGTGATTGTGACAGGTGGCAGTTTGAGAGCTACTGCTCTAGGCACCTGCCATTGACTTGTTCCCCATGCTCTTTCTGTATTCTTGGTTGATTAGGCCATGCAGAATGGATTGTAGTACCCACTGTGTGTGTCAACATGAGAGGGAACAAGTCTTCTAATTACTAGTTCATACTGGATGGACATCTACATCTGGCCACTCATGATGGATGATGATGGAAAGGGATAAGTTGATTCCCTTATCACCATGAGGACAGCCTCACTGCTTCCCTACTCCCTAACTCTCTCAATGCTGGCATCAGAGACTAGTTAGCTTTCCATGTGGGGGGATTTACTCCAAGTGAAATCACTGTGGCAGTCTGACTCTCTAGTAGTCACAAGTCATAGTTGCAAGGGTTTTTTGAATCCAATGGCAACTTTTAGGTTGCACTGAACTGTGAGAAAGGAATTTGAAGAGTCTTGGGGCTTATGAGAAGTCTCAAGGAACATTTTATGGCTGGTTGCACCCACAGACAACTCCATAATCACAATGACTTGCTCCATCATAGTTTCAGATACATTGGAGGGGAGGACAGAAATGATCGGGACCCTTCTCAATGCTTCCTCTTCTCAGGAGGCTACATATCAGAAACAGATGTGTTAGCCCTCAGATTGTTGGGGGGAAAATGTGTCAGGAGAGTCAGAATGGATATTCACGTGCTCCGATCACATACTGGCATTGCAGATAGCTTGTGTTATAATTTACAAAAAAATTATGGTAGTTAACAGTCCAGCTGATAGATCTTGTTATTTATTAATAAAGCAGCACATATTACATATTTTAATATTTTGTCAACTGTATTTCAGTGTTACTGGTATAATCCTAGGTTTTTATAATGTATTTACAAACATGAACAGGCATTTGTTTCATTTATTCTGATAAGTGATGCATGTCATTTCCATTTTTAATTTAGAGGTGATTTTGGAATTGGGAGGAGAAAACTAGCAGAGATAACTAGGAAAATTTACATTGTTATAGCTCCTATTTTTGAAATTCTGTACTTCATTTCCTGTGTTTCCAGGATGGCTTTTATCTGATATTATGGCTTACATATGCTAATTTGTTGTCACATTTTAATTACCTTTCCCAGTGAATAATTATTTGCTTCCAGATAGTGGGCTGGTATAATTCCCGCTGGTTCTATTTTGGAACCAATGATAAGGTACATTAACAAGGCTCAAAGTTGCTCCCACGAGACTGTTTTCCTTTTCCCATTGATGTGACCTCTTCTTTTCACAGTATTAGAAATTGTAACTCAGGCACAATGCTTATTAGTTTATTCTCGTATCCCCAGATCACAGATGGAGATGTGGTTTTTAAAATATCTCATATTAAAAGTTCCAAAATCAAGAATAGGGTGATGTACCACCACTCCCAGGTTGATATTCTAGGAATAAATGTCAAGAGTAGAGATAGAAATTACCTATTCCAAGCAGCCTAATCATAAACATTCTCAGAGATGTTTTTCTTGGGGAATGTGCTGCAATCCTGCTCCCGGACTCTTTTCTCAGAAGTACAGAAGCCAGAATGACATCTTAGAGCCTTGTTCTACTAGATATAAGAGAAAGTGAATTTATATTAGCACTGGTGAAAGTTAATATTCAAAAAATAATGAAATATGCTTGTTTCTGTGCATTTTAACACCGCCCTATCTAATGGAGAAAATTGTATTTGCACCATATGCACCATCAAATGCACCACCATATGCATTTATCATGATGTATTCTATCATTTGTGAGTCCTATGCAATTCCCTTGCAATTGTCCTGGTATGATACAAAGTCAGCTCATTTCCTATTCAACACCTTTGATAAAATATCTAGAGACAAAACAAAGGGTTCAGGGGCAGATTTGTATGTCATGCTATGTAGCTAAATAGTTCTTTTTATTATTATTATACTTTAAGTTCTGGGATACATGTGCAGAACATGCAGGTTTGTTACATAAGTATACATGTGCTATAGTGGCTTTCTGCAGCCATCAACCCATCATCTACATTAGGTATTTCTCCTAATGCTATTCCTCCCTTTACCTCACTCTCCCCCAACAGACTCTGGTGTGTGATGTTCCCCTCTTTGTGTCCGTGTGTTCCCATTGTTCAACTCCCACTTATGAGTGAGAACATGCAGTGTTTGGTTTTCTGTTCCTGTGTCAGTTTGCTGAAAATGATAGTTTCCAGCTTGATCCATGTCCCTGCAAAGGACATGAACTCATTCTTTTTTATGGCTCCCTAGTATTACATAGTATATATGTGCCACATTTTCTTTATCCAGTCTATCATTGATGGGCATTTGGATTCGTTCCAAGTCTTTGCTATTGTGAATAGTGTTGCAATAAACATTATGTGTGCATGTGTCTTTATAGTAGAATGATTTATAATCCTTTGGGTATATACCCAGTAATGGGATTGCTGGGTCAAATGGTATTTCTCATTCCACATCCTTGAGGAATTGCCACACTGTATTCTACAATGTTTGAACTAATTTACACTCCCACCAACAGTGCAAAAGCATTCCTATTTCTCCACATCCTCTCCAGCATCTGTTGTTTCCTTACTTTTTAATAATTGCCATTCTAACTGGCATGAGGTGGTATCTCAATATGGTTTTGATTTGAGTTTCTCTAATGACCAATGATGATGAGTTTTTTTTTCATATGTTTGTTGGCTGCATAAATGTCTTCTTTTGGGAAGTGTCTGCTCATATTGTTCACCCACTTTTATGGGGTTGTTTGGTTTTTTCTTGTAAATTTATTTAAGTTACTTGTAGATTCTGGATATCCCTTTGCCAAATGGATAGATTACAAAGATTTTCTCTCATTCTGTAGGTTGCCTGTTCACTCTGATGATAGTTTCTTTTGCTGTGCAGAAGCTTTTTAGTTTAATTAGATCCCATTTGTCAATTTTGGCTTTTGTTGCCATTGCTTTTGGTGTTTTAGTTATGAAGTCTTTGCCCATGCCTATGTCCTGAATGGTATTGCCTAGGTTTTCTTCTAGGGTTTTTATGGTTTTAGGTGTGATGTTTATGTCTTTAATCCATCTGGAGTTAATTTTTGTATAAGGTATAGGGAAGGGATCCAGTTTCAGTTTTCTGCATATGGCTAGCCATTTTTCCCACACCATTTATTAAATAGGGAATCATTTCACCTTTGCTTGTTTTTGTCAGGCTTGTTAAAGATCAAATGGTTGTAGATGTGTGGCATTAATTCTCAGGCCTCTGTTTTGTCCCATTGGCCTGTATATCTGTTTTGGTACCAGTACCATGCTGTTTTTGTTTTGCAGCCTTGTAGTATAGTTTGAAGTCATGTAGCGTGATGGCTCCAGTTTTGTTGTTTTTGCTTAGGATTGTCTTGGCTATACAGGCTCTTCTTTGGTTCCATATGAAATTTAAAGGAGTTTTTTCTAATTCTGTGAAGAAAGTCAATGGTAGCTTGATGGGGATAGCATTAAATCTATAAATTACCTTGGGCAGTATAGCCATTTTCATGATATTGATTCTTCCTATCCATGAGAATGAAATGTTTTTCCATTTGTTTGTGTCCTCTCTTATTTCCTTGAGCAGTGGTTTGTAGTTCTCTTTGAAGAGGTCCTTCACATCCCTTGTAAGTTGTATTCCTAGGTATTTTATTCCCTTTGTAGCAATTGTGAATGGGAATTCACTTATGATTTGGCTTTCTGTTTGTCTGTTTTTGGTGTATAGGAATGCTTGTGATTTTTGCACATTAATTTTGTATCCTAAGACCGTGCTGAAGTTGCTTATCGCTATAAGGAGTTTTTGAGTTGAGATGATGAAGTTTTCTAAATATGCAGTCATGTCATCTGCAAACAGAGACAATTTGACTTCCTCTCTTCCTATTAAAATACCTTTTATTTCTCTCTCTTGCCTGATTGCCCTCACCAGAACTTCCAGTACTGTGTTGAATAGGAGTGGTGAGAGAGGGCATCCTTGTCTTGTGCCAGTTTTCAAAGGGAATGCTTCCAGCTTTTGCTCATTCAGTATGATATTGGCTGTGGGTTTGTCATAAATAGTTCTTATTATTTTGAGATACATTCTATCAATATCTAGTTTATTGAGTGTTTTTAGCATGAAAGGGAGTTGGATTTTATCGAAGGCCTTTCTACATCTATTGAGATAATCATGTGGTTTTTGTCATTGGTTCTGTTTATTTAACGGATTATGTTTATTGATTTGTGCATGTTGAACCAGCCTTGCATCCCAGATGAAGCCGACTTGATCGTGGTGGATAAGCTTTTTGATATGCTGTTGGATTCAATTTGCCAGTATTTTACTGAGGATTTTTGCATCAATGTTTATTTGGGATATTGGCATAAAATTTTCTTTCTTTGTTGTGTCTCTGCCAGGTTTTTGTATCAGGATGATGCTGGCCTCATAAAATGAGTTGGGGAGGAGTCCCTCTTTTTCTATTGTTTGGAATAGTTTCAGAAGAAATGGTACCAGCTCCTCTTTGTACCTCTGGTAGAATTTGGCTATGAATCCATCTGGTCCTGCACTTTTTTTGCTTGATAGACTATTAATTACTGCCTCAATTTCAGAACTTGTTATTGGTCTATTCAGGGATTCAACTTCTTTCTGATTTATTCTGGTTAGTCTTGGGAGGGCATATGTGTCTAGGCATTTATCCATTCTTGTACATTTTCTAGTTTATTTGCATAGAGGTGTTTATAGTATTCTTTGATAGTAGTTTGTATTTCTGTGGGATCAGTGGTGATATCCCCTTTATCATTTTTTATTGTTTCTATTTGATTCTTCTCTTGTTTCTTTTTTATTAGTCTGGCTATAGGTCTATCTATTTTGTTAGTTAGCTCTTCTTGTTGCATTGATCCCTTTACCATTATGTAATGTCCTTCTTTGTCTTTTTTTATCTTTGTTGGTTTAAAGTCTGTTTTATCAGAGATTATGATTGCAATTCCTGCTTTTTTTTGCTTTCCATTTGCTTGGTAAATATTCCTCTATCCCTTTATTTTGAGCCTATGTGTGTCTTTGCACATGAGATGGGTCTCCTGAATACAGCACACCAATGGGTCTTGACTCTTTATCCAATTTGCCAGTCTGTGTCTTTTAATAGGGGCATTTAGCCCATTTACGTTTAAGGTTAATATTGTTATGTGTTAATTTGATCCTGTCATTATGATGCTACCTGGTTATTCTGCACATTAGTTGATGCAGTTTCTTCATAGTGTCAATGGTCTTTACATTTTGATATGTTTTGCAGTGGCTGGTACCAGTTTTTCCTTTCCATATTTAGTGATCCCTTCAGGATAAGGCAGGCCTGGTGGTGACAAAATCCCTTAACATTTGCTTGTCTGTAAAGGATTTTATTTCTCCTTCACTTATGAAGCTTAGTTTGGCTGGATATGAAATTCTGGGATGAAAATTCTTTTCTTTAAGAATGTTGAATATTGGCCTCCACTCTCTTCTGGCTTGTAGGGTTTCTGCAGAGAGATCTATTGTTAGTCTGATGGGCTTCCCTTTGTGGGTAACCTGACTTTTCTCTCTGGCTGCCTTTAACGTTTTTTCCTTAATTTCAACCTTGGTGAATCTGAAGATTATGTGTCTTAGGGTTGCTTTTCTCAAGGAGTATCTTTGTGGTGTTCCCTGTATTTCCTGAATTTGAATGTTGGCCTGTCTTGCTAGGTTGGGGAAGTTCTCCTGGATGATATCCTGAAGTGTGTTATCCAGCTTGGTTCCATTCTCCCCATCACTTTCAGGTACACCAGTCAAACATAGATTTGGTCTTTTCACATAATCCCATATTTCCTGGAGGCTTTGTTCTTTCCTTTGCATTCTTTTTTCTCTAATCTTGCCTTCTTGCTTTATTTCATTAAGTTGATCTTCAATCTTTGATATCCTTTCTTCCACTTGATTGATTTGGCTATTGATACTTGTAAATGCTTCACGAAGTTCTTGTGCTGTGTTTTTCAGCTCCATCAGGTCATTTATGTTCTTCTCTAAACTGGTTATTATAGTTAGCATTTTCTGTAACCTTTTTTCAAGGCTCTTAGCTTCCTTGCATTGGGTTAGAACATGCTGCTTTAGCTAAGTTTGTTATTACCCACCTTCTGAAGCCTACTTCTGTCAGTTCATCAAACTCATTCTCTGTCCAGTTTTGTTCCCTTGCTGGTGAAGAATTGTGATCCTTTGGAGGAGAAGAGGCCTTCTGGTTTTTGGAATTTCCAGCATTTTTGTGCTATTTTTTTCTCATCTTCGTGGATTTATCTACCTTTGATTTTTGATGTTGGTGGCCTTCGGATGGGAGTTTTGTGTGGGCATCCTTTTTGTTGGTGTAGATGTTACTGCTTTCTGTTTGTTAGTTTTCCTTCTAACAGGCCCGTTTTCTGCAGGTCTGCTGGAGTTTGCTGGAGGTCCAGTCCAGACCCTGTTTGCCTGGGTATCACCAGCAGAGGCTGCAGAACAGCAAAGATTGCTGCCTGTTCCTTTCACTGGAAGTTTTGTCCCAGAGGGGCACTTGCCAGATGCCAGCCAGAACCCTCCTATATGACATATCTGTCGACTCTTCCTGGGAGGTGTCTCCCAGTCAGGAGGCATGGGGATCAGAGACTCACTTGAGGAGGCAGTCTGTCCCTTAGCAGAATTCTAGCGCTATGCTGGGAGATCCTCTGCTCTCGGGAGGAATGTTTAAGTGTGCTGAAGCTGTGTCGACAGCTGCCCCTTCCCCCAGGTGCTCTGTCGCAGGGAGATGGAAGTTTTATCTAAAAGCCCCTGATTGGGGCTGCTGCCCTTCTTTCAGAGATGCCCTGCCCAGAAAGGAGGAATCTAGAGAGGCAGTCTGGCTACAGCAGCTTTGCCGTGCTGTGGTGGGCTGTGCCCAGTTTGAACTTCCTACAGGCCTTGTTTACACTGTGAGGGGAAAACCACCTACTTAAGCCTCGGTAATGGCAGATGCCACTACCGCCACCAAGCTCAAGCATCCCAGGTTGACTTCAGACTGCTGTGCTGGCAGCGAGAATTTCAATCCAGTGGATCTTAGCTTGCTGGGCACCATGGGGGTGGCAACCACTGAGGAAGACCACTTGGCTCCCTGGCTTCAGCCCCTTTTCCAGGAGATTGAATGGTTCTGTCTCACTGGCATTCCAGGCGCCTCTGGGGTATGAAAAAAATACTCTTGCAACTAGCTCAGTGTCTGCCCAAATGGCTGCCAAGCTTTGTGCTTGAAACCCAGGGGCGTGGTGGTGTAGGCACCAGAGGGAATCTCCTGGTCTGCATGTTGCAAAGACCATGGGAAAAGCATAGTATCTGGGCTGGATAGCATTGTCCCTTATGGCGTAGTCCCTCACGGCTTCCCTTGGCTAGGGGAGGAGTTCCCCTACCCCTTGCTCTTCCCAGGTGAGGCGACACCCCACCCTGCTTCTGTTCCCCCTCTGTGGGCTTTATCCACTGTCTAACCAGTCCTAATGAGATGAACCGGGTACTTCAGTTGGAAATGCAGAAATTGCCTGTCTTCTGCATTGATATCACTGGGAGCTACAGACTAGAGCTGTTCCTATTTGGCCATCTTTCCAGCCCTCCCCTGATAAATAGTTCTTTACCTCACTATTCCCTTCATCTGTTCTTGGGTCTAAGATCTATAAGGAGGCTACAAACATATCCCCTCTCCTCTTGGCATTAACCATGAAAAAAGACTACATGGCCAAGGTATGGAATTTCTTCTAGGGAATGCTACTCTGCTTATTTTTGGGGAGGTTATAGTTCTCCTGTAATCTATTTTATACCCTCTCCTTTATAGATACAATAGGTTATATATTTTCATTGTAATAATGCATTCAGTTTACATATGCTTAACTTTAAACAACTCCAACTGTAATGGAGAATGATTATGATGAGGGAGTGTTTTCCATGATCTATCTTTTGTTTTCAACAAAAATAGCCCAAAAATCACTTCATTTGCAAACATTTATTAAAATAACTATTTGCACAGGATACTATTTGAACAAACCAATTCCTTTTGGACTTCAATGGGTAATAATGTTGTGAAGAAACAATTGCATATGTCAGTGCATATCTCTTCAAAAGGTGATATGCTACAAGCTGCAGAGTATTCAAGGATGTTCGCTGCCTTGATGACCTTCAAATCTTGTAATGGAGAAGAGATAATACATAAATAAGGCACAAAGCATAGGGAAGTAAATGACATAAGAGAGATATATGTAAAGAACTTTGGGAGTTCCAAGGAAGATGAACATCAAATTCCAAGCCTCACTCACAGAAGCTCATTTAGAAAGTTTGCAGTGTGGCACAAAATCTGTAACACATTTCACAGCATCTGAGGCAGGTAGTCCTTGGACCACACTTTGGGAAATACTGATCTCATAGTCTTTTAACAAAGACAGGTTTTATGGGGCAGGGACGAGTATCTTTCTCTTACTCAGTTTCAGAACTCTATCTTGTAAGTTAATTTTTAATATTATCCAGAACACAGCATTTATATACCATGACAGAAAAGACTCTCTTTGCTCTGTCTTAAAAATTACTTGTAGGTCCAAAATCTCTTATCTGAAAACTTTTTGGCCAGATGTGTGTCAGAATTCAAAATTTTTCTTAAAAGATCCTAAACAATTAATCTCTAATAAAAATGTTAACTTACATTCTTCTATCAGCATCAAAACTCTTCAGGATCTATAATCTCTCTCTAGTCTTCCCAGTACGACCCTACCCACAGCACTGCTTCCAAGGCCATCCATGTTTTTCTGAAATGATGTACAAGCTTAAGTCTAATTATCAAATTTTCTTTATATTATGCTTCTGTTTTTATTGACATTAAGCACGCCAGGTCTGGGCAACAAAGCAAGACTTTGTCTCCAAAGAAAGAAGAAAAAAAGAAAGAAGGCTGGGTGTGGTGGCTCCTGCCTGTAATCTCAGCACTTTGGGAGGCCAGGTGGGAGAAATACCTGAAGTCAGGAGTTCGAGACCAGCCTGGCCAGGATGGGGTGAAACCCTATCTCTACTAAAAATGCAGAATTAGCCGGGCGTGGTGGTACACACCTGTAATCCCAGCTACTTGGGAGGCGGAGGCAGGAGAATCACTTGAACTCGGGGAGCAGAGGTTGCAGTGAACTGAGATGGCGCCACTGTACTCCAGCCTAAGCAACAAGACTAAAACTCTGTCTCAAAAGAAAAAGAGAAGAAAAAAGAAGCCTTAAGTTTTTAAATATAGTGATATATTTTTGCTCACTACTGCTTCTTTTCTTCTATGTGTTACCCCTCTTTGTTCTTCTTGGAGCATATTCTTGCTTACTTCTTTATAAAATGATTATGGATGATAAATCTTATGGAAAACGTTTCTTTAACAATCATCCTTAAATACTGCTTTAGATTAAAGAAGAACCATGGACCAGAATTTCCACAGAAATTTGAAGACATATTTCTTCTCCCTCTTGCATACTGTACTTTAAATGAGTTACAGGTCAATTTGATTCTTTCTTCTTTGTACATTTTTATTCTCTCTGAGTAACACAGAATATTCATTTTATACTTAAAATTTTACTAGGCATTTGTAGGTATTTTCACTATTTTTATAGATATTTTAAATTATTTTTCTTGCTCACCATTTGGTAGACAAACCTTTCTAATCTGAATGTTGAAGGCTTTTCCCAAGGCAGGAAGATTTTTCTATTATTTGATTCTTTCTTTCTTTCATTCTACTCCTAAAGCTGAGACATTAGAGCACCAGGGATCTATCCTCTGAGTCTCTTATCTTTTTTCTAACATCTTTCATTTTTTCTCTTTTACACATTCTGCACAAATAAGGTAGACTGACATTCCACTTTACTAATTCTGTCTTCAGCAGTGTCCCTCAAGCCCTTCATCAAGTATAGTTTTGTGTTTCAGGAATTGTTTTTAATTTACAAAATTCCTGAGGGCCTATTTTTCACAATAGCTTTCTTTTCCTTGATAAAATCTCTTCCCAAGTTCATCTAAAGTTATGACTATATTATTCATCTATTCTTTGAATTGACTCTGCTTCCACAAGGATTAGTTCTATATGTTGCGTTTAGAGCCCCTTTCATGCAACCAATTTTCTGATGAGTAACTCTTTCTCTTAACTCCAGCTATTTCTGAGTTTGGGAATATTCAAAGGCTCTTGTTGTAATATTCACTTTTTTCTCTTAGGAAGTTGAGAGTTGCTTATCTCCCCTGGGTTTTGTCATCAATCTATTCCTTCTTGGATCTTCCAGAAATCCCTGTGGGTTTTTGAAGTAGGATGGCATATCTTCAAGCCTGCACAACATACAAGTGCATGTTTATGGTTGTATATGATTCTTGTAGTTAATAAAAAGTTATTTTGTTTTCTATTTGGTTATTGCTTCTTGCGTATATTTGGTCTGAAATCCCACAAGAAGGAGAAGTAAACAACAGGGAAGGACCCTTTGATTCTTGGCAGTAATGCCGTCACTACAGCATACAAAATCCCTCCTTCCCAAAGCCGATATATATTGACTACCAGTGAGGGTCATGCAGATATCTAAATAAAAACTAGTATTGGGGGCAAAGTATCACATAGAGAAGAATGAGGTCCTTGGTGTACCAGTGACAGCTGATATTGTAACTTGAATTAATACAGTTTTTAGGAAAAGAGATACTTTGGGGTCAGAAAATGCTCATCTCAAAACAGAGCTTCCATATATAAGTGTTTTAGGTCTGGCAAGTGGAGTAATTTTTAAAGAATTTTTCACCACAGCTTTTTTCCCCTTTATTGTAGTTCTCAGGCAGGACGATGGGCCAGTATTTTAATCTGTAAAAGCCATTTCATTCCTAAGGACTAGAGAAAATTAATGTGTGAAATATTTGGAATTTAAATTCTTAGTGCGCTAGAATAGTAGTTCCAACTCTAGTCTCTCTTTATGCTGTTTTGAAGAGAAGGCAAGGAAAAGAAAATCACCGTGGAATTCAGCTTTGGATTCATGTGGCTTGTCCCTAGGTCCTCGAATTTACCACCCTGCCCCTCCCTATCATGGTCTCCACCAGCCTATGGCCTTGTGCTGGTTCTCACTTGTTCATTTCATAAGCTCAAATCTTAAATGTGAGCCCAGCCTGTGGGATCAACTGTGATGGGCTGGAGCTGGGGGTTGGCATGAGGGTAATCTTGTTTTATATAATGAATATGTAAAGAGAATTGGAAAGCCATATATTAGTCAGGTTGATATAGAGGGAAAAAACTCAGTGTAATTGTTAAAAGTCCAAGAGCTGAAAAGGAAATTGAAAAGCCTGTGCCCAAACACTGTGCCTCCAGGATGCAGGTTTGCTTCAAACTTCAAAATGGAATGTGATTGTCTTATGAAATAGGCATTGGTCATACAGCCAAGACAGGCAGAATATGAAGCATGTCTTTATTTTCTCTTTCTCGTTTTCTTTGTCTACCCACCTTTCCCAAGAAACCATTGAGTATCTGCTATGTTCTTTGACTGCCAACAGCAAGGCAGTCTGGATTATACCGTCTGCTGAGATCTAGAGAAATAACTTTGCTTGGAAGTAAACTGCTGTCATGACTCCTCATTTGCTTTATTTTGTGGGCATAGGCTAACCCACTGATGTTCTTGCATATTCTGCTGACCCTTATGAATGTCAGAAAACCAGAGTGGTGAGACAAATGGGGTTGGATTAATTCTATTTTAGAGGTGTTTGAGGGAGCTCCACCCATCCTGGTGGAAGATGTTCCAGGCCACGGCTTCTGAAAAAGGAATTGAAACTCCATCTGAGTTCAGCAGCTCCAGCTGAGAGCGAACAAAATAAGAAATGAGGATGGTGAGAATAACAGACTATAATTTCTTTCAGATTTTAATTTCAACCAAAGGATATAGATTTTGTTTCTCAGCTTAATGAGTTAAATGGGAGAAAGTGCATATTTTTTCAAGTTTGGGGCATTATTTATTGCATTAATTAGGCTTGTGGAATAAACTCTAGTGAGCTAGTCTGAACATCATGATTGTGCATAGGAAATAGAAAATAGGAGTGGATTTTTTTCCCTTAAGTAACCTGCAACCTTTAAGTTAACTTAATATACTGTTGTGACTCATTTCAGGGACTTTTGGGGGCAATAAACAGATTCTAGGAGGGTTCTAAGGGATAATAGATGATATAATATAATGCCATCTAGTGGACAGGAGCCAGGTATAATATTGGGGAAATTTCTCAACGTCTGGTGGAACCCAGCTACTTTACGGTACTATTGCGCTCTGACTAGCTGATCATGTTTGCCTGGGATGTTCTTAATTTTAGTGTCCCAGGAACCCTCATCCTATCCCTGTATGAGTGGAGGATAGCCCACCATCCATGGACCTTAATCCTTCTTTGGCGTCCCTGGAGGATGAGAAGCAATCAGAAATGAAGACGAAAGTATAGGGGACACTTTAGTTGTCTCTCCCCACCTGTTCCTGAGGGAATGTATTCTCTTCCTGGATCCACAAGGGGGCATAGTTTCAAAAAGAACTTCCCAGCACCATAGCTCCACCCACCTCTCCATCCAGGATCTTAGAGGTCTTTGTTTGACTTCCATGCACATGGTAAAATAATCAAAGATTAATCACTCCAGCAGAAGTTTAAAGGAACTCCTTACATAGGCCAGGAAACTTTGAATGAGTGGAGAATTTCTCCCAAGTTAAAAGCCCCTGTCTCCCACATCCAGTCGGATTCCATATTTGGATCCCCTTCCATGACCTCATGGAAGCTGCTTTTCTTTCTCCTTTTTTTCTCTCTCTGCCTAAATAAATCACTTTCTGCAAAACTCCTTGGGGTTTGATATTTACTTATGAGCGCACTGGGCCCGGCAGGGTCCTCTCTCCCATTCTTGGGTGAGTAAGGGACCAAGAGTCTGGAAGAACACATCCTAAGGGGGAGCTGAACCTCCCCTGCACCCCGGAACCTCGTCACATTCCCTCAGAAAGATAAATGGTGGGTTTTTTTTTACTGGTCGTCATCTTCGTAAGTGTTGCTTACATATAGGGGGAGGAAGTCTTACTTAGGTCTCCAGGCCTTAGCTGTGTTTTTGAACATAGGTCTTGAGAGAACCTTGCATTGTTATCCTGTCTAATGGTTTAAGAAGGAATAATAGGTTTCCCTTTTGCTGGTTATTCTTCATATTTGGTTCCCTCTTGATATATATCCCAAATCTTATCTTGAATTGTAACTTCCATAATTCCCTTGTGTTGTGGGAAGGACCTGGTGGGAGATGATTGAATCGTGGGGGTGGTTTCCCCCATACTGTTCTCATGGTAGTCAGTGAGTCTCATGAGATCCGATGGATTTATAAGGGGAAACCCCCTCTGCTTGGTTCTTATTCTCTCTTGCCTTCCACAATTGAGATGCACCTTTTGCCTTCTGCCATGATTGAGAGGCCTCCCCAGCCACATTGAACTGTGAGTCCATTAAAAAACTTTTTTTTGTTTATAAATTACCCAGTCTCGGGTTTGCCTTTGTCAGCAGTGTGAAAACAGACTAGTACATCTCCACTGAGAATTCTGTAGGGAAGAGTGATGAATGTCAAGCTATGACATGGTTATTCCTTGTTCCTGGGCTATAGTGCCATCATGATATCATGAACACTTTGCCTCCATCCATAGCTCATCCTCTATCCATGTATCATCAACCTTTCTCTCTATGCACAGTCTTTCCTACAAGTGGGAAGAAAACATGCTCATATTTCCTCCTACTGTTTAACAAATAAATAAAAAATTTAAAAAACACAATAAAAAGCCCCTTTTCTTGATCTCACATCCTTGTTCTCTTTTTCATTTAATAGTGAAGCTTTTTAAAGAGAGTTGAGAAATGGTAAAGTAACATAGCCAATATGTGTTCCATTAATATGTGGTGGTTGAGGAGGCGAGCCTGTGCTCAGACACAGACCAGATATATGGCCACAAGCAAAGTATAGGTTATTGCTTTCATGCAGCCTACCCTTAGTAAATATTGCTAAGGAAGAATAAAAAAAGGAAGCAGTTGAATCATTTTTCAAAGCTCTTGCTAAAATCTGAACATGAAAACACTAAGAAAGTAAGGAAAATTCAAAAGTTCAGGATCTTCTAGGTTGGGAACAGATACTTCCAACTCTGGAAGCCAGATTCTCACCTTCCCTTGCTCCCTTACAACTAGGACACAAGCATGTGACCTACAGCTCAGCAATCAGGTGCTTGGAGGCAGACTTTGACTCAGTGATCAGCAACACAAAGAGTCAGGGAATTGGCGACTATGCATAGTCAAATTATCAGGATTGATCCTAGGAAACTCCACCTTCCAGAGGCAGTAGTGATGTTTTCTTTAGCCAGATCCAAAGTCCACAGGGGTGATGAAATTAGTACTTGCTAAGTTTCTTATCCAGTAGTGGAGGCAGTGTGGACTCTTGAGGTAAGTGTGGACTCTGTGGGATCACTTTTGTGGACTTTGGATGTTTCTTGCTATGTAGCTGCTAGATCTGGTTCTTCAGCTTTTCTGGATATGAAGAAAGCTTCCAAATATAATTTAGTACATTAGTTTCTGATTCAGTTGCCCAAAATTTGTTTCTGTTTTTGCGACTAAGAACTCTAATTTGCTGAGCATGGTGGCTCATGCCTGTAATCCCAGCACTTTGGGAGGCCGAGGTGGGTGGATCATAAGGTCAGGAGATCAAGACCATCCTGGCTAACACAATGAAACCCTGTCTCTACTAAACTACAAAAAAAAAAAAAAAAAAAAAAATTAGCCGGGCATGGTGGCACATGCCTGTGGTCCCAGCTACTTGGGAGGCTAAGGCAGGAGAATCGCTTCAACCCGGTAGGCGGAGGTTGCTGTGAGCCAGGATCACACCACTGCACTGCAGCCTGGGCAACAGAGCAAGACTCTGTCTTTAAAAAAAAAAAAAAAGAAGAAAAGAACTCTAATTGGTACCCAGCTGAGGCTCCTTTGGCCAAGTGGCAGCCAAACTTGGTATAAATATGACACTGTCAGCCCCTGTTGCAAAAAGGGCAGTCAAGCCAATTGTTGAATGGCAACACCATTATTTGATTAATTCATCCCTCATTTTTCCTTCTCTGTTCCCTCCTTCCCCACTTGTGGTAGCTATATCTGTTAAAATAGGAATGCTATCAAAATTCTTTTTTGGATCTTAGGGTAAAATTTCTTCTTGTCCCCTAAGCTATACCTAAGCCTTGGGCACACAGTAATAGATGAATAAAAAGAAAAGAAAAAAGAAAGGCAAAGTAATAGGAAAATAAAAAAGAAATGATAAGAAATATGGATGTAAACTGTTCAGATTTTAATATTCTATGTCAGAAGTCTACAAACATTTATTATAAAGGATTAGTAAAGGGTTGCTGTACTTATTTTTGGCTTTCTGGGCCATAGGTTTTGGTCACAATGATTCAACTCTACCATTGTAACATACAAGCAGCCACAGATAACACAGATAGGTGCTATTGTAAATAAAACTTTATTTACAAAAGCAAGTGGTAGGCTGTAAAAAGCTCAAGCAGTCGCATGGAAAGACCCATGTGGAAAGGACTATCAACTCGCTAGCTTTGAGAATAAACCATTCAGGAAGTGAATTCTCAAGCCCTAGTCAAACTATACCAATTAAAGCTGTGTAGAACAAGGATAAACTATCCACACTGAGCCCAACCCACCCTGCTGATTCATGAGCAACATGTATACATAAAATGTAGTTGTTGTAGGCCTGCAAATTTTTTTTTTTTTTTGAGACGGAGTTTCGCTCTTGTTACCCAGGCTGGAGTGCAATGGCGCGATCTCGGCTCACCGCAACCTCCGCCTCCCGGGTTCAGGCAATTCTCCTGCCCCAACCTCCTGAGTAGCTGGGATTACAGGCATGCGCCACCATGCCCAGCTAATTTTTTGTATGTTTAGTAGAGACGGGGTTTCACCATGTTGACCAGGATGGTCTCGATCTCTTGACCTCGTGATCCACACGCCTTGGCCTCCCACAGTGCTGGGATTACAGGCTTGAGCCACCGCGCCCGGCCAAATTTTTAAAGGTTTTTAATGCAGTAAAACCCAGGACACTCACCCTAGCCTAAAATTAGTTATTATAATCAGCCTTTAACAGATCAAGGATAGGAAATGTAGAGAAAATAAGCACACTTTGTTCCAAGTTCTTCACAAGTAGTAAATTACAGATTAGGATTTCAAAGGCAGGTCTTTTTGATCCCAAAGCTCAGACTCTATCTTGTTGCCTGTCTAAGCCAGAAACTAAACTGAAAATAAATGAAATAAGACATAATGAAAGAAAAAGAGGTAATATGACTCAAGTCAAGATGATAGATGCTTGCAAAACTAAGGCTGTCCAGTGCCACTTTTTGGGAAAATGTTTCAGAATGTTGCTATCCCCACACTTCCATCCTGCCTGTGTTAACTGTACGCCCCCATTTTTAAACTGCTGGCTTAACACTTATCACACACGTTATTGTCCATCTCCACGTGTGGGTGAAGCTCTTCTAGATATCTTAAATCTATCCCTATGCCTGGCCTAGTGCTTTCCATGCTCCAGATACTCTAATTTTAGGAATGGATGAATGAATTCTGGAATATATTGTGGATGCACAAAGAACCTTATCAATTAGACGAGAGATACAGCTATTAGACATGTGCTGTCTATAACCTGGAGAACAATGCAAAGATGTTTCAGGAGTTAATAAGCTCTCCCACTCCATCCGTCCCCACCCACACCAACCTTCCCAAGGTAATCCATGTTAATAACCTGGTTGCATCCCTCCGCACCTTTCTTCACAGTCATACAAATGTATGCAAACACATTGTATGGTGTGGGGGATTGTTTGTTGTTATTCACATGTTAGATTACTTCCTATTTCTCTGAAACTTGTAAGCTGGCTAAAAAGAACAGGTTCTAGAGTCCAACTGATTAGGCTTAAATTCTGGCTCCTTGTTTACTAGCTCTGGTATCTTTGGCAAATTATTTAACCATCTTTGTACTCAGTTTTCTTATCTATAAAGTAAAATGTGGAAATAATGGTTCTCGTCTCATAAAACTGTAAAATGCACAGCACTGCCATCGATAGGCAAGGATCTAACTCTTGAAATAGCTGTATAGTATTCCACAGAATAGAAGTACCACAATTCATTTGACCATTCCTAATGATGGCCATTGGTTATTTCTAGTGTTGTTACTGTTATAAACTTTGCTTCAGTAAACACTTTTGGACTTAAATCTTAGTGCTTTTACTTTCATTGAATAGATTACTCAAAGTGGGATTGCTGTGTCAATTTAATTGAATAGATTTATACTTGGCACAGAGAGAGGTATATCAACTTCCATGCAACTGGATCTCAGAGATTAACTACTGCAACTTCAGTGATACGGTTTGGCTATGTCCCCACTCAGTTCTCATCTTGAATTGCAACTCCCGTAATTCCCACTTGTGGGAGGGACCCAGTGGGAGATAATTGAATCATGGGGGCAGTTTCCCCCATACTGTTCTCATGGTAGTGAGCAAGTCTCATGAGATCTGATGGTTTTATAAAGGGTTTCTGCTTTCACTTGGCTCGCGTTCTTGTCTGCTACCATAAAAGACGTGCATTTGCCTTCTGCCATGATTGTGAGGCATCCTCAGCCACGTGGAACTGTGAGTCCATTAAACCACTTTTTCTTTATAGATTACTCAGTCTTGGGTAGGTCTTTATCAGCAGCATAAGAACAGGCCAATACACTCAGCCTGTTCAAGGAGTGTGGCCAGAGACTGGGCAGTCATTGTCCATATAAATCACATGAATTGCCATGAGTCATATGTCCATCTGCCTTTTGGTTTGAAGGTCTCATAAGTTCCTTTGGTCTAGGATTCATGAGAACTTTGTCTTTTTTTAGGTACATTTATTTTAATCACCATGCAGTCAAGAGTGTTGAAGAAATGCTCAAAAACAAAATCACATTGGAGCTACCAGCTTCTCTAGCTTAGTAGAGTGGCCGTATAAAATTTAAAACTCAGAATGAAATAATAAGCCAATCTGCTACAAATTGGGTATGCCACATTCTTTTAGGTTTCTTGTTTTATGTGACTCAGTTTGTAACTGATCTTCCACTTGGAAACCTATTGGTAATTTAACCAACTCTCAATAAAAATGTGTGCTGCATAGTATAAGATCTTTGTCCAGTTATTCTTCAGCAGAATAGGCTCTCTTTTTTCTCAGTTGGGTTCTTCTCCTTCCATATTTTTTCATTTCCCCTTTCCTTTGTACTTAGACAGTAGACCCCTGGTAGGCTCACAGTACCATCACTGAGACTTAGAAATAGATTACTTTCAAATTGCCATTTCCTTACCACAAAAGAAGCTTTTCTGATTTATTGGGCATTAAGCACTTCCAAAGGTCCTGAGACAGAATATGCAATATTCCTCAACATGTTCCTGCTTGTCACTGATCTTCCCTCCTAAATATTTTTTAAAAATATTTATTTCTTGGGAGGCCGAGGCGGGTGGATCACGAGGTCAAGATATCGAGACCATCCTGGTCAACAAGGTGAAACCCCGCCTCTACTAAAAATACAAAAAAAATTAGCTGGGCATGGTGGCACGTGCCTGTGATCCCAGCTACTCAGGAGGCTGAGGCAGGAGAATTGCCTGAACCCAGGAGGCGGAGGTTGCGGTGAGCCGAGATCGCGCCATTGCACTCCAGCCTGGGTAACGAGAGCGAAACTCTGTCTCAAAAAAAAAAAAAATATTTATTGCTCCCCTTCTGTGAAACAAAATTGATCTAGCTTCTTTCTGCTACTTTCTAATGGAAGTGAATACCAATACGCCTCCCAAAATAAATAGGCCTCAGTCACCCAGGAACACAAAAAAGTACTCAACCATGCAAAGGTATTTGAATCTGTACTCAGCAGCAATTTTTTGCCAGTGTACAAACAAAACAAAGAGGCCAAGCCCAAGCCCAGAGTCCTTCTGACTTACTCCTGGCCACCCTTTGTCAATCTTAAACTGAGAATATGGGACCACGCATATAAGAAGTATGAGGGAAAAATGAGTGATTTTAGCAAACTGGCCTGTTTTACTATTTTCTATGAGAGACTTCCAAGAACAGCAATATGGCTTTAGGAAGCTTGGCAGAGCCCTAAGATGAAGGACTGGTATTTACAGACCCGCACACCACACCCAGCTAATTTTTGTATTTTTTGTAGAGAAGGATTCACCATGTTGGCCAGGCTAGTCTCGAACTCCTGACCTCAGGTGATCTGCCCACCTTGGCCTCCCAAAGTGATGGTATTACAAGCATGAGCCACTGTGCCCGGCTGGCTGACTTTCTTTCTCTTCTTTTCTTTCTCTCTTTCGATAAATGGTGTTGAAATAACTGGCTAGCCATATGCAGAAGAATGAAACTACACCCTTACCTTTCACCATATACAAAATTAGTTTCTTTCTTTCTCTCTTTCTCTCTCTCTCCCTCTTTCTCTCTTTCTCTTTTCTTTCTCTCTTCTTTCTTTCTTTTCCTTCCTTTCTTTCCTTTTCTTTTTCTAATCCTCTTCTTCCCTTGACCTCCTTTCTGTTCTTACTCTGTCTTCAGGCTCTCCCCACATTGTCTTTACATTTTTTTAAATCTTCTTATTCTCACTTCTGGTTTTTGGTCTTTGAGGAGGAACGGAGGGAAGTTGGGAGGCTGCCCAGGCTTCACCCCACAGCATGATGCGTACCAGCTGAGCACAGCTCTTGAAAAGCTCCTCAGATTAGGTCTCTTTCCAGGATGTCTTTGTCTCAGGGCAATTTTCTAAATTGTAAATGGACTCAGCAGCCCTTTTAAAATACAGACAAATGGGCCACTCGAAACTTCTCTAATTTCTCTTGAAAAGACAAACTCTCACTTATGCCCATTTGTTTCTTCTTATCTTTTCAATTTCCCTGCTTTTCCAGGCCACTTTGTGCAGATGTCAAGAGGATGCAGCATTCTATAAGCAGGAAGAGTAAAATGTCCATACTGAAAGATGCTGGCTTCCAAAAAGGGTTACATACATCTTTTTAAAAGCAAAATAAAACAGAAGGTTAAAATAAAAGGAAGGACAAAGTTATGTTAGGTAAAGGCTAACAAAAACCAGAACGTGTTATAATATTTAGTTAAACATATCAGAATTAAAAAGTAAAGAATTAAATTAAACTAAGAAGGATTTATTGAGAAAAGGTAGGATCCTCCAAGAAAATAAAAGAGTTACAAGCCTTCATGCCACAAGTGACACAGAGTCAAAATACATAAAAGAAATACTGTTAGGAATGCTTAGAGAAAATGAAAAGGGCAGGACAAAGGTGCAATTGTGGCAAACTGTAACATATGTATCAGAATTGATCTGCTGGGTGCAGCAGCTCATCTTGTAATCCCAGCACTTTGGGAGGCCAAGGTGGGTGGATCACCTGAGGTCAGGAGTTCAAAACCAGCCTAGTCAGGCATGGTGGTACATGCCTGTAATCCCAGCTACTCAGGAGGCTGAGTCAGGAGGATCACTTGAACCTGGGAGGCGGAGGTTGCAGTGAGCAGAGATCCCACCACTGCACTCTAGCCTGAGCAACAGAGAAAGACTCAGTCTAAAAAAAAAAAAAAAAAAAAAATTGATGTATCAAGTACTCAAAATTTAAATAAGAATATAAAGCATTGCAAATTAAAATATCCAATTAATAAGAATGATTTAATAGCTATATTCTTAACTGTGTTCTCAATGAACAGAAAATTATGTTTTTGTTTTTTGAATAGCCTTAAAAATATATGACTATGGACCAAACAGTGGGCTATTTAAAAACCTCAATAAGTTCTAGGGAAATATACTGTTACAGTCTTTGACAATAATCAAATAGAATTTAAAACACAATATTAAAAGATATTTATATGTGTATGTTTAAGTCAGACATACAACTGGAATTTGAAAATAGTTTTCTAAGCAAATTGTGGGTTGCAGATTTTAAAAATCTAAATTACCAGTTAATTTGTAAATAAATGATTATCAGAAGCCCATGTACTGTCAATAGGATATGGCCAAAAATACAGATAGAAACAAATTTATTAATAAATAGTAATGAATAAAAAACAAAAGCAAAACAAGATAAAGGAAGTGATCAATAAAGATATTAGAAGAAATCAACAAAATGAAAAGGAAATTAATAGTTCTTAAAAGGAAACCAAATGCTTGTTCTTTGATGAGTATAATAAAATTAGCTAGATAGACTTTGTTATGATTTATCAAGAAAGAAAAGAAGGAACACACACATAAAATCATTAGGAAGAAAAATAGAGTATAAGTACAATTAAGGACATTTAAAAATTAAAAAGAATAATATGTTAAACTTTATGAAAATAAATATTAAAATTTAGATGAAACAGATGTTATCTAGAAAAATATTAATCACCAAATGAAACAAAAGAAAGGCCACAAATAAAATTTAAAGACAGGCCTGGCGCAGTGACTCACTCTGTAGTCCCAGCACTTTTGGAGGCCGAGGTTGGCAGGTCACCTGAGGTCAGGAGTCTGAGACCAGCCTGACCAACATGGCAAAACCCCGTCTCTACTAAAAATACAAAAAAATTAGCCGGGCATGGTGGCACATGCCTGTAGTCCCAGCTACTCCGGAGGCTGAGGCAGGAGAATCACTTGAACCTGGGAAGGGAGGTTACAGTGAGCCAAGGTCGTGCCACTGCACTACAACCTGGGCAACAAGATCAAAACTCTGTCTCAAACAGAAACAAAAACAAAAAACTTCAAGATAATCAAACCTTCATCCTCTTTCTAATAAAAGGCCCCAGACATAAATGGTTTTATAACTGAGTGCAAAGAAACTTTCAGGAACCAAGTAATCCCTATGTTTGTAAACTCTCTCAGAACATTATTAAAAATACAAGGTTCCCCCGAATTATCCTGCAAGGCTGGCATAACCCTGCTACCAAAGCTGACAAAGACAATAGAATTAAAATAAACAAATTACAGAATAGTATGATTTATGACCAGAGAGGCAAGAATTCTTAACCTTTTAGCAACTAGAATACAGCAGAATATTTTTTTTAAATACTTCTAATTAAATAAGTAGTTTTTCCACCATGAATTTAAGAATGGAAATCTAGCAACATAATTTATTACATTTTAGATCAATAGAAGTGAAATTGATGATTATCTCACTAGTTACTAAGTAAACATCTGCTAAAATTCAGTGCAGTTCTTTTTTGTTTTATAAGCTCTAAACAACCTGGAGGAAAAGAAAACCTCAGGCTGCATTCTCTGAAAGCAGATGCTGAGACAGCGTTCAATGTGCAAGATATTTATTAGGATTCAGTCCCTGTGGAAGGCAAGAGGCAGTAGGATTTGGCAGAGAGAGAGAAAGCCCATCAGCAATGTTCTGCGTAGAACCTATATGATCTGGCTTTTATACCCTTGCCTCGATCAGTAATTGGATGCCGGACACTGCAGGAAGGGTGTGCTGTTGGCTGAGGCAGCTCCCTGTAGCTGAGGAATACTCCAAAGGAATTGTGGCAGCAAGCCCTTCCTTGAAAGGGGTTGGGCAGTGCATCTCCTACTATCACAATCAATTTTTTTTTAAAGCAACTTAGAATCACCTCTAGTAAAGGTTGTAATAGTTGTAATAAAGGTAGTAAATGTAGTAAATGTTGATCGTTAACACCACTACTATTCATTGTAGCAAATCATAGACAATGAAATAAAACAGAAAAGAAAACTGGTGTGAGGTATACATGTTGGAAAATAGGAGTCCAAACTATTATTTGCAGGCAATATGATTGTATGTACAGACAACCACAATATGATTGTATGTACAGACAACCACCCCCCCCCAAAAATTGAACTTTTATTTGTTCCACAAGATACACAGGATACAAAATCAACAGACAAAATTTTTCTCTCTAAGTAGCTTTTCTCAATATCCACAACCACAATTATCATCTGAAAAAAATATTAAGTGGATCAAGTAAAGTTTTTTAAAAGCTTTAAAAACATTGTGTTAATATGGTAAACTGAACTGATATAGACCCCTCTCTCTCAACCACAAGCACATTGAACTGCTGGATAAAATATGGGTAAAAAAAAAAAAAAGTCAATACTTAACAGCTCAAAACAAAGAGGAAATTCTCCAGAGAGCAAAGATGGAATATAGTCTCTAGAGGCTACTATCACCCACCAGCCTAGCGGAGCTACAGAATGAAGTAAATGGCCACCATAGCACAACTCCCGTGGGAATCCTATTCCCTAGAGTTGGGCAAGATAAGAGCCTCATTGAGAAAGATAAATTCTAGATAAAACGAGGATCCTGGAAGGGCTGCCACTTCTAGAAAAGAACAACGGAAAAAACCTATATCCCTGGTTCTGGGCAACCAAAAGAGCACTTGACTCTATGAGCCTCCAGGTAGGAATTAAACATATCTGCTGTAAGAAATCAAAGCCCCACATTTGGACCATGCATAGGGTAAAATAAAAATGTATATTACACATTTAGTATGGCATTTCTCACATTGAAATATTAATATAAAAATGGGTTTCGGGCCAGGCGTGGTGGCTCACACCTGTAGTCCCAGCATTTTGGGAGGCCAAGGCGGTGGGATCTCCTGAGGTCAGGAGTTCGAGACTAGCCTGGCCAACATGGTGAGACCCCCCCACCTCTACTAAAAATACAAAATTAGCTGGGCATAGTGGTGCACACCTGTAGTCCCAGCTACTCAGGAAGCTGAGGCAGGAGAATCACTTAAACCTGGGAGGCGGAGGTTGCAGTGAGCCAAGATTGTGACATTGCACTCCAGCCTGTGTGACAAGAGCAAAACTCCATCTCAAAATAAATAAATAAAACAACAGGTTTTGGATTAGTGAAACCTCAGCTGAAGTAAATATTTAAACAAACAAAATAAAACCACCGCCTACTTTTATGGGTCTGTGTTTGTAAAATTCCCACCAGGGAAAACAATTGCTAATGAAGATTTGCTCATTATAAGAAAATTACATGCCTCATGGGGAAGTGATCAACTCTGAGACAGTCAACAGATAGTGTAGGGGGATTATGAACCTAAGAATGTAAGTAATAAAATAATCTGAACAATTTTTTAAAAGCAGTTTTTATTAATATTTGTATAGCTACATTTTTCTAAAAGAATAGATGCTATAATAGATACTACTGATTGTTTACCAAACAGCTATTTCACCCAATTTCTGGTGTATCACAGATGTTATTATACTTTTGTTTAGATTTTAAAGCAGCCAGAGCTTCAGGGGAGCCTGGGTTCCTGCCCAGTCGGAGGAGACAGATCATGATTAGTATATATCAGTCATGGTAATTCCATCTCCTTATAATTTAAGAAGGATGTGTGGCGGAATTCTGGTCAACAAAACATGAGGAAAAATCTGCTGCGAAGTTTTTGGAAAAGTCTTCTTGGTTCATATACAGGGACATTTGAAGTGATATCCTCTTTCTGCCACTAGACAATCTATGTGAGGATGAGGTGCTTGCAGCTGCTGCAGGTATCTTGTAAACCATGAGGGGAAAGGCCCAAAGCACAGCCAAACGTTAAGGATGGAGAACAGAAAGACGGAAGGACCCTGATATTTGATGATATTACTGATCCACTGAATTTCACTACTCTGGAGCTGCCCTATCTTTGAAATTTTTATTGTGTGGCGTAAACTTCTTATAGTTTAAATAATTTGCACTTGGTCCTTTATTAATTACAGCCCAGATCAAACCAACTGATAAATTGCACCAGGAAAAAGAGGATAATGGCGGGAGGGGAGAGCTGGCAATGTTTGAAAAGAACCAAATAATATTTCTAGAAATGAAAAATGTGAAGTGTTGAAGTTATAAACTTGTTGGGCAGTTTAAACATCTAATTATTCACAACTGAAGTGACAATTAGATCAACAGAGGGCAGATTGGAGAATTCTCACAAAATGTAGCCTAAAATAAGAGAAATATGAAAGACAGTGGTGCACCGACAGATAGAAGGAAAAGGTCTAATTCACATCTAAGTTTTCCAAAGGAAGAAAACAAAGAGAATAAAGAGGCAATATTTACTTATTTAATAATAGGAAATTTTCAATAATTAATGAAATACATCAATTTCCAGATGAGAGGGAAATAATGAATCCTGAGCAGGATAAAAATACTTCCTCAATGGCTGCATCATAGTGAAAGAGAAAAGACAGAAACCTTAAAAGTAACCAGAGAATAAAAGTAGGATTATCTGTGATGAAAAATATAATGGCCTCCTCGCCAACAGGAATCTCCCTGACTCCATGTACCACTGGCCTTCTTTTGAAAATCTCATTAGAACCCTGAATTTTTTCACATGTTGAATGAAGATTTCTTGATCTCAGGAAAGGGTACAGTTCATGTGGAGAGGGGCTCTTGCCAGTGAAACATGAGAATTTCCAGCCATGATGAGATCATTGGCACCTAACTATACTCTCATGGTTAAAAACAAAATAAAATTTATTGTGACTGTTTGTAGATATTTTCAATAGGTATTCCAAAAGTGTGATCCCTGAGAGAAGGGAAATACAGTGAGACCCATAAACACCCTGGATTTCTGCAGAGACACTCGTTCTGCATATTGGTAGGAGGATAGGTAGCCCAGACAGAGCACAGCAGTCTCAATGAGGTGAAGAGAAAGAGGACATAATTCAAGGACCCTGAGATTTCCAGAATTTTCCTGGAAGAAGAGAGTGGTGTTGAAAAGAAGATCCAGAAATCTGCATAGTAGGCCAGACACTGAACCTGTGATGCACAGGGTTATACTGCACATGCCCAGGAAAGAATTATTACCAGGGAAAGAATGACTGCCAGTATGCTGTGAGATGAACAACTTCCAGGGCTAGTGCAAGGATCAGGATCATTTGAGTCCTGACCACCCTGAGCATGGAGAATGTACTGAACAGCCAGAGCACATAATAGAGGCCTGAGAAAGGCCATAACTTAGGAAGATGGCTAATTTAGCATTAAGGACTTTAGACTTTCCCAATGAAATCTTATAAAGATGGCTTGGAAGAATTAAACTCATTCTCAAGTAAATGGCCTGCATTGCAGAACAGAGCTCAAAACCCTGTCAAGGAGTCAACAAAATCCAGATACTCTAGAAAATAGCAGCTAAAATCCAGCATATAATACAAAATTTCTACTCATGTGAAGAAGTAGGAATGTTTGAACCATATCTAGGACAAAAACCAATAAACTTTGAAGAAATCATGGTTGAATAGTTTTTCACGTTTGTTGACAAGGATAACCCACGTATCCAGAGTTTAATGAACCCCAAGCAAGATAACCATGAAGAAAACCACCTAAAGTCACATGATACTCAAATTGCTGAGAACCAATGATAAACTGAAAATCTTACAAGTAAGCACAGAAAACATTTTATTTTTTATTCTTTTTAAAAACATTTTACTTATTTATTTTGTTTACTTGGCAAACGGCAATGATATATAGATGATAGATAGCTATACAATATAATGTTTACATATGAATACATTGTGAAATGATTAAATCAAACTAATTAATACATCCATCACTTCACCAGCTTACTATTTTTTGTGTATGTCAAGAATATAATAAAATCTACTCTTCTAGCAATTTTGAAATATATGATGCATTATTATTAACTCTAGTCACCATGCTGTGTAATAGATCACTAAAATTTATTCCTCTGGTGTAAAAAACTTTGTACTCTTTAACCATCCTCTCTCCTTTCCCCATCCTCACCCCCAGTCTCTGGTGACCACCATTTTACTCTCTGATTCTATGAACTTGACTTTTTTAGACTCTGCATGAAAATAAGATCATGAACTATTTGTCTTTATAATGTGCCTGGATTGTTTCACTTATCGTAATGTCCTCTAGGTTGGTACGTGCTTGCCAATGACAAACTTTCTTCTTTTTAAGGCTGAATTGTGTGTGTGTATATATATATATATATATATATATATAAAATATCATCTTGATTTATTCATCTATTGATGGATATTTAGATTGCTTCCGTATCTTGGCTACTGTGAATAATGCTGCAGAGAACATGGAACTGCAGATATGTCTTTGACATCCTATTCTCGTTCAGCCTTTGACTATATACCCAGAAGTGGGATTGCTGGATTACATGGTAATTCTATTGCTAGATTTTTAAGAATATTCCTGCTGTTTTCCAAATTGGCTCCATTAATTTACATTCTCACACACAGTGTACCAGGATTCCCTTTCCTCCACATCCCTGTTGACACTTACTATCTTTCATCTTTTTTATGGTAGCCATTCATTCTAACAAGTGTGAGGTCATATCTCATTATGGTTTTAAATTGCATTTCTCTAGTGATTAATGAAGTCGAGCATGTGTTCATATATTTGTTGGCCATTTTATGTCTTCTTTTGAGAAATGTCTGTTCAGGTCTCTTGCCCCTTTTTTAACTGGGTTATTTGTTTTCTTGCTATTGAATTGAGTTTCTTACATATTTTGAATATTACTTTTTACTCTTTTTTTTTTTTTTTTTTTTTGAGACAGAGTTTCACTCTTGTTACCCAGGCTGGAGTGCAATGGCTCGATTTCGGCTCACCGCAACCTCCGCCTCCTGGGTTCAGGCAATTCTCCTGCCTCAGCCTCCTGAGTAGCTGGGATTACAGGCACGTGCCACCATGCCCAGCTAATTTTTTGTATTTTTAGTAGAGACAGGGTTTCACCATGTTGACCAGGATGGTCTCGATCTCTTGACCTTGTGATCCACCCGCCTCGGCCTCCCAAAGTGCTGGGATTACAGGCGTGAGCCACCGCGCCCGGCCTACTTTTTACTCTTAACAGTGTCTTTGGATGAACAGAAGTTCTTAATTTTAATATGGTCCAATAATCAATATTTTCATTTATAAATTGCAGTTTTTGCCTACCTCAAGCTCATGAAACTGTTTTAACAAATGTTGTCATTTTTTGTTATAGTTCCTGAGTGCTTGATTTTCATTCTCAATATTCTCATGTTCCCAAGATGCTTCCTGGAATGCCAGTGATAATGTACACATGGCTGGTGAGATAAAATGGTGTACCAAGACACCTACCCATATTCGAAGCATCTGTCCCAGAAATCTCTCCTATCAATGTCTACATATAGTCTACATACAGTTACATGACCATAGCAAGCAGCAAGGGAGCTTTCAAAAGTTTCAGGTAAAGGTATTGCTCTCTTAAATAAAGCTTGCTTCTACTATTAAACGTGGGAGAAATAAATATTGGTGGAGGCTTCTCACAGTTTACTGGAATACAATCTTACCTCTTCCTTGGCACATGGCTGCTTAGCTAAAGGTTATTTTCCTAGCATATTTTATTGTTCTTTATGGCCTTGTCATTAAGTTCTGGACATTGTAATGTGAGTAGAAGTGGTATGTGCAACATTGGCTTTACTTAGTTAGAAGAAAATCTTTTACTTTGGTAATTTCCTTTTCTTCTTCCTGTGATCTATAATATAGATATGCCTGCAACCCAGCTTAGAAGATGCATTTGAGGAAAATCCTTTAAAGATGGAAAAGAATTAAGATGAAAGGAAAATTGGTTTTCTCATGTAACAATATAATGCCAGATCCCTACCTCATACCATCTAAAAATATAAATGCCAGAGGAATCACAGATATAAAATGTGATAAAACAAAATTTCAAAGACTTTCCAGAAAAAATCTTTATGGTATCTGGATCAGAAGAGATTTCTAAGTAAAATACAGAAACAAAAAAGAAAAAGTTGAAATTTTGACATCAAACTTTAAAACTCTTTGATGGTGGAAGAAAATATAAATAAATTTAAAAGACAGGATAGGCTTGTGACTAATCTCTAATATACAAACTATTTCTACCCATTGACAAAAATTAAATTGCCTAAATAGAAATATAAACAAATATTTACACAATCAATTTATAGACAAGAAAATTCAAAATGGCCAAGGAGCAGAAGAAATTAGCTTGGACTTGCTGTTGATAAGGAAATGCTAATTAAAGCAACAAGGTATTTTTCCTCATAACAAAGATTGTAAAGATGGAAATATCCAATGCTGTCATAGAACAAGAAAACAACCTCACTATAACGACAGAAATCATTGCATAAATTGGCAAAGATTCATGCTATGAGATATTATGCAGTTATTAAGAGAATGAGGTAACTTCATATTTACAGATCTGTTTCTGATATTTTTAAATTAAAAAAACCTGGTACAAAACAATAAACACAGAATTTTTAAAAAATCAAATGACCCTCCTTCTTGTAAGTAAGCAAACAAACCCCTGTAAATGTGTATAAAAGGAAAACATTGGTTGATATTAAGTGGGTCCATTTACTAAGATAATTCCTGCATTACAATATGGGAGCTTTCAAGCAGCTGTGAGCAATGCACTTTTTGGCTATTGGCACTGCTATTCCATTTACTTGTTTTCTATTATTTATGAAACCTAATATACAAGTTTTGGCTTTTATAGTAATACCTTTCCCAAGGGCACATTGTTAAAGTAGATGAGCCAAGCGACGTGCACAGGCTTGGATGTTGTTAGTGCTTCTTTGATATTTGTATAAATGCTTCTGAAATCTTTCAGCAGTCAGTGGGCAAAAATGTGCTGCCTGTGCCCGTTCATATACAAATATTCAAAAGCTGACTCTGCTAAGAATCTTGTGCTCAAAATCATTTTTATGTTATTCTGAAGTTGCTATAAACCAGCTCTTTTAAAAGGGTGTTAATCTGTGAGGCAGAATCTGCCATGTAGCCAAGTCACTTTCTTTTAGTGTATTTGACATTTGGGTAGAATCATTAACTTGTTCATGCCATTTAGGATATGATTATTTAGTGCACCAGTAATGGCTAAATGCCTCCCTGGGAAACACTTATTCCCAGGAAGATTCTTAAGAAGAACAGAATTGATTATGTTCACTGATGCTGTGATATTTGGAATCAACAGAGAAACACAGCAATCACAGGGTGATACACAAGCAGGGGAGCGACAAGGACACAGGCTGCATAATACAATAGAAAATACGCTCTGCTTGCTGGGGCTGGAGACCTGTACTGTAGACCCAACTGTACCATTAAGTGTCTAACTCTCTATGCTGTTGTGTTCCCATCCAAGAACAAGGAGCTTATCTTAGAGTGTGACTTTTTAGGCAATATTTCTCTAATTCGTAGGCTTCTTGAGGGTTATTTTGGGAGGGATAGTACAGAGAACTTACGAAGATGGGGCAGTAATCTCAGGCCAGGTGAAACCAGAACAGCTCTGCTTGTCTTTTTTTTGTTTTTGAGACTGAGTCTCGTTCTGTTGCCTAGGCTGAAGTGCAGTGGCTCAATCTTGGCTTATTGAAATCTCTACCTCCCAAGTTCAAGTGATTCTCTTGCCTCACCACCACAACACCCGGCTAATTTTTGTATTTTTAGTAGAGATGGAGTTTCACAACGTTGGCCAGTCTGGTCTTGGTATTGGTCTATTCAGGGTTTTAACTTCTTCCTGATTTAGGCTTGGGATGGTGCAAGTGTCCAGTAATTTATCCATTTCTTCCAGGATTATGTGCATAGAGTTATTTGTAGTAATCTCTGATGGTAGTTTGTATTTCTGTGGAATCTGTGGTGATACCCCTTTATTGTTTTTTATTGCATCTATTTGATTCTTCTCTCTTCTTTTTTATTAATCTGGCTAGTGGTCTGTCTATTTTGTTAATCTTTTAAAAAAAACCAGCTCCTGGGTTTATTGATTTTTTGAAGGGTTTTTTGTGTCTCTATCTCCTTCAGTTCTGCTCTGATCTTAGTTATTTCTTGTCTTATGCTAGCTTTTGAGGTTTTTTTGATCTTGTTCCTCTAGCTCTTTCAATTTTGACAATAGGGTGTCAAATTTAGATTTTTCTTTGCTCTTCATGTGGGCATTTATTGCTATAAATTTTCCTCTAGACACTGCTTTAAATGTATCCCAGAGATTCTGGTATGTTGTATCTTCATTCTCGTTGGTTTCAAGGAACATCTTTATTTCTGCCTTCATTTCATTGTTTATCCAGTCAACATTCAAGAGCCAGTTGTTCAGTTTCTATCAAGTTGTGCGGTTCTGAGTTAGTTTCTTAATCCTGAGTTCTAATTTGATTGCACTGTGGTCTGAGAGACTGTTATGATTTCTGTTCTTCTGCAGTTGCTCAGGAGCAGTTTACTTCCAATTATGTGGTCAATTTTAGGGTAGGTGTGATGTGATGCTGAGGAGAATGTATATTCTTTGGATTTGGGGTGGAGAGTTCTGTAGATGTCTATTAGGTTTGCTTGGTCCAGATATGAGTTCAAGTCCTGGATATCCTTGTTAATTTTCTGTCTTGTCTAATATTGACAGTGGAGTGCTAAAGTCTCCCCCTATTATTGTGTGAGAGTCTAAGCCTCTTTGTAGGTCATTAAGAACTTGCTTTATGTATCTGGGTGCTCCTGTATTGGGTGTGTATGTATTTAGGATTGTTAGCTCTTCTTGCATTGATCCTTTTGCCGTTATGTAACTCCCTTCTTTGTCTCTTTTGATCTTTGTTGCTTTAAAATCTATTTTATCAGAGACTAGCATTGCAACTCCTGCTTTTTTTTGCTCTCCATTTGCTTGGTAAATCTTCCTCTATCCCTTTATTTTGAGCCTATATGTGTCCTTGTATGTGAGATGGGTTTCCTGGATACAGCACACCGATGGGTTTTGACTTTTTATCCAATTTGCCAGTCTGTGTCTTTCGATTGGGGTATTTAGCCCATTTACCTTTAAGGTTAATATTGTTATATGTGAATTTGATCCTTTCATTTTGATGCTAGCTGGTTGTTTTATCTTTTAGTTGATGCACTTTCTTCATTATGTCAATGCCTTTTACCATTTGGTACGTTTTTGGAGTGGCTGATACTGGTGTTCCTTTCTGTTTAGCACTTCTTTCAGAAGCTCTTGTAAGGCAGGCCTGGTGGTGCTGAAATCTCTCAGCAATTGCTTGTTCATAAAGGATTTTATTTCTCCTTCAGTTATGAAGTTTAGTTTGGCTGGATATGAAATTCTAGGTTGAAAATTCTTTTTCTTTAAGGATGTTGAATATTGGCCCCCACTCTCTTCTGGCTTGTAGGGTTTCTGCCAGGAGATCCACTGTGAGTCTGATGAGCTTCCGTTTGTGGGTAACCTGTCCTTTCTCTCTGGCTGCCCTTAGCATTTTTTCCTTCATTTCAACCCTGGTGAATCTGACAATTATGTGCCTTGGGGTTGCTCTTCTTGAGCAATATCTTTGTGGTGTTCTCTGTATTTCCTGGACATGACTATTGGCCTGCCTTGCTAGGTTGGGAAGTTTTCCCAAATAATATCCTGAAGAGTGTTTTCCAGATTGGATTCATTTTCTCTGTCACATTCAAGTACACCTATCAAACGTAGATTAGGTCTTTTCACATAATCCCATATTTCTTTGAGGCTCTTTTCATTTCTTTTCACTCTTTTTTCTCTAATCTTGCCTTCTCATTTTATTTCATTGAGTTGGTCGTCAATCTCTGATATTCTTTCTTCTGCTTGGTTGATTCAGCTATTAAAACTTGTGTATGTTTTGCAAAGTTCTCGTGTTGTGTTTTTCAGCTCCATTAAGTCATTTATATTCTTCTCTAAGCTGTTTATTCTTGTTAGCATTTAATCAAACCTTTTTTCAAGGTTCTTACTTTCTTTGCATTGGGTTAGAATACGTTTTTGTAGCTCAGAGAAGTTTGCTATTACCCACCCTCTGAAGCCTGTTTCTGTCAATTCATCAGACTCATTCTCCATCCAGCTTTGTTCCTTTGCTGATGATGAGTTGTGATCTCTTGGAAGAGGATAGGTATTCTGGTTTTGGGTGTTTTCATCCTTTTTGCACTCGTTTCTTCCCATCTTGTGGATTTATCTACCTGTGGTCTTTGTAGTTGGTGACTTTCAGATGGAGTCTCTTAAGTGGATGTCCTTTTTGTTGATGATGAAGTTATTTCTTTCTGTTTTTTAGTTTTCCTTCTCACAGTCAGGCCTCTCTGCTGTAGGACTGCTGGAGGTCCACTCCAGACCCTGCCTGCCTGGGGATCACCTGTGGCAGCTGCGGAACAGTAAGGGTTGCTGCCAGTTTCTCCTGTTATCTTTGTCCCTGAAGGATACCTTCCAGATGTCAGCCTGAGCTCTCCTTTATGAGGTAACTCTTTGGATATACAGGGTCAGGGAGCTGCTTGAGGGGAGAGTCTGTCCCTTATAGGAGCTCAAGTGCTGTGCTGGGAGCTCCATTGTTCTATTCAGAGCTTCTGGGCAAGTATGTTTAAGTCTGCTGCAGCAGAACTCATAACTGCCTTTTTTCCCAGGTGCTCTGTCCTGGGAAGGTGGGGCTTTGTTTATAAGTTCCTGAGATGCTGCTGCCTTTTTTCAGAGCTGCCCTGCCCAGCAAGGAGGTAGTGTAGTCACAGTCTTCCAGCAGAGGCGTTGCTGAACTGCCATGGGCTCTGCCCAGCTGCCGTGTGAACTTCCTTGTGGTTTTGTTAGTAGAGATACAGTTAGAACTGCCTTGGTAATGACAGTCTGCCTCAGTAATGGTGGACTGCCTCTGTAATGGTGGACTGCCTTGGTAGTGGCAGACTGGCTTGGTAATGGCACACACCCTTCCCCCAACAGAGCTGGACCATCCTAGGTTCAGCTGTGCTTGCTCTGAAACTCTCAGTGCAGAGCGTTTCAGATTGCTGGTCTTTGTAGGGGTGGGACCTGGTGAGCCAGATCACCTGGCTCCCTGTTTCAGCCCCCTTTTTTTCAGTTGAATGGGTGGCTCTGTCTCCCAGGCAGTCCAGGCACCAGTTGAAACGGCCACCCAGATATGTGTGAGTTTATGTGTGGAGTTCTGCTGTGCTGGCTGAAAGAGCCGTGCTGGAAACTCATGTCACTTTTCAGCCTGGGAATCTCCTGGTCTGTGAGCAGTAATTACTCGTCTGGAAATGCAGTGTTCACTCACCCTCTGTTGTTCTCGCTGGGAACTGCACTCCAGAGGTGTGTCTATTTGGTCATCTTGGGTCCCACACTTTATCTTTTTTATCTGATTTCCACTGAGCTCCACCTTCCCACACTCTTCCACTGTGTTCCCAGGAAGCTGGAAGTTAGGACTTCAACATGTGAATTTGGGCTCTGGATGGGGAATCAATTCAGTCCATGCCAGGCGTCATTTGTTACTAGGACATAGCCTAGTGTCTCCTCATATACCATCTACTGCTTGCAGACACTAATATTTGGAAATTACCTTTGGCTTCTTTCACCCTTGACACAAATATATTAGCAAGTCCTGTAATATTTGTCTTTTAAGGATCTCTATAAAATGTTCAGCATCTTCATTCTCACAGTAGTTAGCTCAAGCCATCCACGAGGAGGAGTCCTGTGTACTCAATGATGCTTCCTGTGCCTCCAATCCAATCAGGCTCTTTCTCCCAGAAAAGCCAGCCAGGAAACAAGGATGCTAGGTAGCCCCAAGTGACAGTGTGCTGTTGAACATGATGTGATGAAGAGGAAGTTGTAAGCTGTGTGCACGTGGCACAGAGAAACAGTGTACAGGGAAAGAGAGAAAAAAGGCAGACATGATGAGAAGGGATTACAAACCATGTGCAAGTTGGGAGAGAGGGAACCTAGCTGTCTCTGTGCTTAGTGGCTTTCCTGGTCCAGATTTCTTTTTTTTTTCCCCATTTATTTATTTTATTGCATTTTAGGTTTTGGGGTACATGTGAAGAACATGCAAAATTGTTGCATAGGTACACACGTGGTAGTGTGATTTGCTGCCTTCCTCCCCATCACCTATATCTGGCATCTCTCCCCTTGCTATCTCTCCCCGACTCCCCACCCCCCACCATCCCTCCCCTATTTCCCCCCAACTGACCCCAGTGTGTAGTGCTACCCTCCCTGTGTCCATGTGTTCTCAATGTTCAACACCTGCCTATGAGTGAGAACATGCAGTGTTTGATCTTCTGCTCTTCTGTCAGTTTGCTGAGAATGATGGTTTCCAGGTTCAGCCATGTCCCTACAAAGGACACAAACTCATCGTTTTTTATGGATGCATAATATTCCATTGTGTATATGTGCCACATTTTCCCTATCCAGTCTATTGTCAATGGGCATTTGGGTTGGTTCCAGGTCTTTGCTATTGTAAACAGTACTGCAATGAACATTCGTGTGCACGTGTCCTTATAGTAGAACGATTTGTAATCCTTTGGATATATACCCAGTAATGGGATTGCTGGGTCAAATGGAATTTCTATTTCTAGGTCCTTGAGAAATCGCCACACTGTCTTCCACAATGGTTGAACTAATTTACACTCCCACCAACAGTACAAAAGTGTTCCTATTTTTCCACATCCTCTCCAGCATCTGCTGTCTCCAGATTTTTTAATGATCGCCATTCTAACTGGCGTAAGATGGTATCTCAATGTTGTTTTGATTTGCATTTCTCTGATGACCAGTGATGATGAGCATTTTTTCATATGTTTGTTGGCCTCATGTATGTCTTCTTTTGTAAAGTGTCTGTTCATATCCGTTGCCGACTTTTGAATGGGCTTGTTAGTTTTTTTTTTTTGTAAATCTGTTTTAGTTCTTTGTAAATTCTGGATATCAGCCCTTTGTCAGATGGGTTAACTGCAAAAATATTTTCCCATTCTGTTGGTTGCCGATTCACTCTAATGACTGTTTCTTTTGCTGTGCAGAAGCTGTGGAGTTTGATTAGGTCCCATTTGTCTATTTTGGCTTTTGTTGTCACTGCTTTTGGTGTTTTGGTCATGAAGTCCTTGCCTACACCTATGTCCTGAATGGTTTTGCCTAGATTTTCTTCTAGGGTTTTTATGGTGTTAGGTCTTATGTTTAAGTCTTTAATCCATCTGGAGTTAATTTTAGTGTAAGGTGTCAGGAAGGGGTCCAGTTTCTGCTTTCTGCACATGGCTAGCCAGCTTTCCCAACACCATTTATTGAACAGGGAATCCTTTCCCCATTGCTTGTTTTTGTCTGGTTTGTCAAAGATCAGATGGTCGTAGACATGTTGTGTTGCCTCCGAGACCTCTGTTCTGTTCCATTGCTCTATATCTCTGTTTTGGTACCAGTACCCTGCTGTTTTGATTACTGTAGCCTTGTAGTATAGTTTGAAGTCCGGTAGTGTGATGCCTCCCGCTTTGTTCTTTTTGCTTAGAATTGACTTGGCTATGCGGGTTCTCTTTTGGTTCCATATGAAGTTTAAGGTGATTTTTTCCAGTACTGTGAAGATGGTCATTGGTAGCTTGATGGGGATAGCATTGAATCTGTAAATTACTTTGGGCAGTATGGCCATTTTCACGATATTGATTCTTCCTAACCATGAACATGGAATGTTTCTCCATCTGTTTGTGTCCTCTCTTATTTCGTTGAGCAGTGGCTTGTAGTTCTCCTTGAAGAGGTCCTTTACATTCCTTGTTAGTTGTACTCCTAGGTATTTTATTCTCTTTGTGGCAATTGTGAATGGAAGTTTGTTCTTGATTTGGCTCTCTTTAAGTCTCTTATTGGTGTATAGGAATGCATGTGATTTTTGCACATTGATTTTGTATCCTGAGACTTTGCTGAACTTGCTTATCAGTTTCAGGAGATTTGGGGCTGAGACGATGGGGTCTTCTAGATATACAATCATGTCATCTGCAAATAGAGACAATTTGACTTCCTCCTTTCCTATTTGAATGCCCTTTATTTCTTTTTCTTGCCTGATTGCTCTGGCTAGAACTTGTAATACTATATTGAATAGCAGTGGTGAGAGAGGGCATCCTTGTCTGGTGCCACATTTCAAGGGGAATGCTTCCAGTTTTTGCCCATTCAGCATGATATTGGCTATTCGTTTGTCATAAATAGCTTTTATTATTTTGAGATACGTTCCATCAATACCTAGCTTATTGAGGGTTTTTAGCATAAAGGGCTGTTGAATTTTGTCAAAGGCCTTCTCTGCATTTATTGAGATAATCATGTGGTTTTTGTCTTTGGTTCTGTTTATATGGTGAATTACTTTTATAGACTTGCGTATGTTGAACCAGCCTTGCATCCCCGGGATGAAGCCTACTTGATCATGGTGGATAAGCTTTTTGATGTGCTGTTGCAATTGGCTTGTCAGTATTTTATTGAAGATTTTTGCATCTATGTTAATCATGGATATAGGCCTGAAGTTTTCTTTTCTTGTTGAGTCTCTGCCGGGTTTTGGAATCAGGATGATGTTGGTCTCGTAAAATGACTTGGGAAGAATTCCCTCTTTTTGTATTGTTTGGAATAGTTTCAGAAGGAATGGTACCAGCTCCTCTTTGTATGTCTGGTAGAATTCGGCTGTGAACCCGTCTGGACCTGGGCTTTTTTTGGGTGGTAAGCTCTTAATTGCTGCCTCAACTTCAGACCTTGTTATGGGTCTGTTCAGGGTTTCGGCTTCTTCCTGGTTTAGGCTTGGGAGGAGGCAAGTGTCCAGGAATTTATCCATTTCTTCCAGGTTTATTAGTTTATGTGCATAGAGTTGTTTGTAATAATCTCTGATGATGGTTTGAACTTCTGTGGAATCTGTGGTGATATCCCCTTTATCGTTTTTTATTGCATCAATTTGGTTATTCTCTCTTTTCTTTTTTATTAATCTGGCTAGTGGTCTATTTTGTTGATCTTTTCAAAAAACCAGCTCCTGGATTTATTGATTTTTTGAAGGGTTTTTTGTGTCTCTATCTCCTTCAGTTCTGCTCTGATCTTAGCTATTTCTTGTCTTCTGCTAGACTTTGAGGTTTTTTGATCTTGCTCCTCTAGCTCTTTCAGTTTTGATGATAGGGTGTCAATTTTTGATCTCTCCTTGCTTCTCATGTGGGCACTTATTGCTATATATTTTCCTTTAGAGACTGCTTTACATGTGTCCCAGAGATTCTGGTATGTTGTGTCTTCATTCTCATTGGTTTCGAAGAACATCTTTATTTCTGTCTTCATTTCATTGTTTATCCAGTCAACATTCAAGAGCAAATTGTTCAGTTTCCATGAAGCTGTGCAGTTCTGGGTTAGTTTTTGAATTCTGAGTTCTAACTTGATTGCACTGTGGTCTGAGAGAGTGTTTGTTACGACTTCCATTCTTTTGCATTTGCTGAGGAGTGATTTATTCCCAATTATGTGGTCACTTTTAGAGTAGGTGTGATGTGGTGCTGAGAAGAATGAATATTCTGTGGATTTGGGGTGGAGAGTTCTGTAGATGTCTATTAGGTTTGCTTCGTCCAGGTCTGAGTTCAAGTCCTGGATATCCTTGTTAATTTTCTGTCTGATTGATCTGTCTAATATTGATAATGGGGTGTTAAAGTCTCCCACTATTATTGTGTGGGAGTCTAAGTCTCTTTGTAAGTCATTAAGAACTTGCCTTATGTATCTGGGTGCTCCTGTATTGGGTGTGTATATATTTAGGATCGTTAGCTCTTCTTGTTGCATTGATCCTTTTACCATTATGTAATGTCCTTCTTTGTCTCTTTTGATCTTTGTTGCTTTAAAGTCTAATTTATCAGAGATGAGAATTGCAACTCCTGCTTTTTTTTGCTCTCCATTTGCTTGGTAAATCTTCCTCCATCCCTTTATTTTGAGCCTTTGTGTATCCTTGCATGTGAGATGGGTTTCCTGGATACAGCACACCGATGGGTTTTGGCTTTTTATCCAATTTGCCAGTCTGTGTCTTTTGATTGGGGCATTTAGTCCATTTACATTTAGGGTTAATATTGTTATGGGCGAATTTGATACTGCCATTTTGGTGCTAGTTGGGTGTTTTGCCCTTTAGTTGAGCTGGTACTTGTTGTTCCTTTATATATGTAGAGCCTCTTTCAGGAGCTCTTGTAGAGCTGGCCTGGTGGTGATGAAATCTCTGAGTACTTGCATGTTCCCAAAGGATTTTATTTTTCCTTCACTTATGAAGCTTAGTTTGGCTGGATAGGAGATTCTGGGTTGAAAGTTCTTTTCTTTAAGGATGTTGAATATTGGCCCCCACTCTCTTCTGGCTTGTAGGGTTTCTGCTGAGAGATCTGCTGTGAGTCTGATGGGCTTCCCTTTGTGGGTAACCCGACCTTTCTCTCTGGCTGCCCTTAGTATTTTGTCCTTCATTTCAACCCTGGTGAATCTGACGATTATGTGCCTTGGGGGTGCTCTTCTTGATGAATATCTTTGTGATGTTCTCTGTATTTCCTGGACTTGAATGTTTGCCTGCCTTGCTAGGTTGGGGAAGTTTTCCTGGATAATATCCTGAAGAGTATTTTCCAGCTTGGATTCATTCTCTTTGTCGCATTCAGGTAAGCCTATCAAATGTAGATTAGGTCTTTTCACATAGTCCCACATTTCTTGGAGATTTTGTTAATTCCTTTTTACCCTTTTTTCTCCAGTCTTGCCTTCCCGTTTTATTTCATTGAGTTGATCTTCGACCTCTGATATCCTTTCTTCTGCTTGGTCAATTCGGCTGTTGATACTTGTGCATGCTTCACGAAGTTCTTGTGTTGCGTTTTTTCAGCTCCATCAATTCACTTATATTCCTTTCTATTTTGTCCATTCTCATTAGCATTTCATCAAATCTTTTTTCAAGGGTCTTAGTTTCTTTGCATTTGGTTAGAACATGTTCTTTAAGTTCACAGAAGTTTCTTACTACCCACCTTCTGAAGTCTGATTCTGTAATTTCATCACACTCGCTCTCCCTCCAACCTTGTTCCCTTGCTGGTGAGGAGTTGTGATCCCTCGTAGGAGGAGAGGTGTTCTGGTTTTGGGTGTTTTCATCCTTTTTGCACTGGTTTCGTCCCATCTTTATGGATTTATCCACCTGTCGACTTTGTAGTTGCTGGCTTTCAGATTGGGTCTCAAATCTTTCAGATTGACGTTTTGTTTGTTGATGATGAGGTTATTTCTGTTTCTTGGTTTTCCTTCTGACAGTCTGACCCCTCTGCTGTAGGTCTGCTGAGGTCTACTCCAGGCCCTGCTTGCCTGGGGTTCACCTGCAGCAGCTGCTGAACAGTAAGGGTTGTTACCAGTTTTCTTCTTCTGCTATCTTTGTCCCAGAAGGATACCCGCCTAGTGTCAATCTGATCTCTCCTTTATGAGGTGGCTCTTTGGATATATAGGGGTTAGGGAGCTGCTTGAGGAGACGGTCTCTTCTTTATAGGAGCTCAAATGGCGAGCTGTAAGCTCTGTTGTTCATTCAGAGCTGCTGGGCAGGTACGTTTAGGCCTGCTGCAGCAGAACTCATAAGCTGCTTTTTGCTCCCAGGTGCTCTGTCCCAGGGATTTAGGGCTTTATGAGTTTTGGTTATGCTGCTGCCTTCTCTTTTTTTTTTTCCTTCAGAGCTGCCCTGTCCAGCAAGGAGGCAGCCTAGTCACTGTCTGCCTGTAGAGGCTTTGCTGAGCTGCTGTGGGCTTCGCCCAGCTGCCGAGTGAACTTCCCTGCAGTCCTGTTTATATGGGTGTAGTTAGAACTGCTTTGGCGATGGTGGCCTGCCTCTGTTGAGGCGGAGTCTCTCTGCAGTGGCGGGTTGCCTTGGCAATGGCAGGCTCCCTCAGCAATGGCAGGTTGCCTTGGCAATGGCGGGCTGCCTCAGCATTGGCTGACTACCTCTGTAGTGGTGGGCTGCCTTGGTAATGGCGGACGCCCCTCCCCCACAGAGCTGGACCATCCGGGGTTCAGCTGCGCTTGCTGTGAAACTCTCAATCCAGAGTTTCTGGTTGCTGTTCTTTTGTGGGGGTGGGACCAGCCAAGCCTGATCGCCTGGCTCCCTGCCTCAGAGCCTTTTTTAAGTTGGTGTTCCAGTCACCTGTTGAAGAGGCGCCAGGGTCTGTTTGTTTTCCCCTGCAGCCACTCACTGCGCTGGCTTAAACAGCGGCACTGAGATTTGTGGTGCCTTTTTTTTTTTTTTTTTGCCCTGGAATCTACTGTCCTGGTTCTCTGCTCAGTCTCCTTTTTAAGCAAACAAATGGGCAACTTCCCGTGGCTCCAATCACCAGCCAAAAGGGCACCCGGACTGGTGTATTTTGTACGGAGAACCGCTGCTCCAGGGGCGCCGACAAAGCAGCTGCGCGGGCCAAAGCAGCGGCGCCGGCCAAAGCAGCGGCGCCGGCCGGCACAGCCGCACTGGCGGAAACAGCCGCACTGGCGACCTGTGGAGCTCCTCTGCCTGGGAATCTCCTAGTCTGTGGGCAATAAAAATGCAGTGTCCACTCACGCTCCACGCTTTCACTGGGAGCTGCAATCCCGAGCTGTTCCTAAACGGCCATCTTGGATCCTCCCCCTTTTTTTTTTTAGACAGAGACTCACTCTGTCACCCAGGCTGGAGTGCAGTGGCGCAATCTCAGCTCATTGCAACCTCTGCCTCCCTGGTTCAAGCAATTTTCCTGCCTCAGCCTCCTGAGTAGCTGGGAATACAGGCACCCACCAATATGCCTGGCTAATTTTTGTGTTTTTAGTAGAGTTGGGCCTTTGCCATGTTGGTCAGGCTGGTCTCGACCTCCTGACCTCAAGTGATCCCCCCGCCTTGGCCCCCTCAAAGTGCTGGGAGTAAAGGAGTGAGCCTCTGCACCCAGCCCTGGTCCAGATTTCAATCCCTGGCTCTACTTCTTTCCTTGCCTCCATGTTTCTGCCCTGGTTTTGTTCCTGACAGTTATCTTCCCTGCTTCTGGCGTTCTCTAGTTTTACTTCTACCATGCTAAGCAGTGTGTCAGTGCTGAGGGCAGCAAGACTCTTCCTTGAAAATCCTCCAGAGTCAGAATTCCATCCCACCATAACAGCATTTCTAGGGCCCGTCACAAGTATATGTATTGTCAAGGAATTTTATGAAAATTTTGCAAAACTATATTCAATGAAAAACAGAAATCTCTAAAACTCAAAAGCAGCATTTCTTTCTTGCTACTTAGTATAGGATGCCTTGTGTCCCCACAAAAGAGATATGTCTAAGTCCGAATCCCCAGGACCACAGAATGTGATCTTATTTGGAAGCAGGGTTGTTGCAGATATAACTAGTTAAGATGAGATTATATTGGGGTAGGTGGGCCTTTATACAAACATGGCCATGTGAAGACTACACGAGGACACACAGGGAGATGGGGGCAAAGACTGGAGTGATTTCTCTACAAGCTAAGGAAGGCCAAGGATTGATGGCAAACAGCAGAAGCCAAGAGAGGCAAGGAAGTTTTCTTCCCTAGGGACATCAGAAAGAACACAGCCTTGTAGCCACCTTCAATTCAGACTTCTAGCCTTCAGAACTGTGAGATAAAGTATTTGTGTTGTTTTCAGCCACCTAGGTTTTGGAACTTTGTTCCAGCAGCCCTAGGACACTAATACCCAGTGTTCTGGAGGTCCAGGTCTGGGGGATGCCATTCTTTCTTCACTGAGGGATACTGAGTTCTCCCTGGGCCCTGCCACTCACCATGCAGAGACCAAGGCAAAAAAGATAGTCCAGGTGTGATGACTCACTCCCGTAATCCGAGCACTTTGGAAGATGGAGGCAAGCGGATCATTTGAGGTCAGGAGTTTGAGACCAGCCTGACCAACAGAGTGAATCCCCATCTCTACTGGAAAAAAAAAAAAAAAAAAATTAGCGGGGCATTGTGGTGCATGGCTGTAGTCCCAGCTACTTGGGAGGCTGAGACAGCCTGGGCAACAGAGTGATACTCTGTCTCAAAAAATAAATAAATAAAAAATAAATAAAAGAGCAGGTAGGTGGGAAAGGCAGGCAGCTCCTCCTCCCTCCTGATCCACAGTAGACCCCTTCCACTTGTAAGAAGGAGGTGAGGGGCTTCGGTGCCCCATCCAAACCTCCAACTCCACATTGCTTCTCTGTTCTCTTCTCCCTGACCCAGCATCAATATCCACTGCCACCAGCCTCCTGTGTCTAAGTTTTTAAACAAAATTTTTTTTTTTTTTTTTTTTTTGGAGAGGGGGTTTTTCTTTTTTTCCAGGCTGGAGTGCAATGGCACGATCTCGGCTCACTGCCACCCCCTCCTCCTCGGTTTGGGCGATTCTCCTGCCTCAGCCTCCTGAGTAGCTGGGATTACAGGCACGTGCCACCATGCCCAGCTAATGTTTTGTATTTTTAGTAGAGACGGGGTTTCACCATGTTGACCAGGATGGTCTCGATCTCTTGACCTCGTGATCCACCCGCCTCAGCCTCCCAAAGTGCTGGGATTATAGGCGTGAGCCACCGCGCCCGGCCTTAAACAAAATTAATTAAAGGCGGTTTGAGAATATCATACTTATCAGTATACGATCTGGAAGTACAACCAGTTAAGATGATAGAGAATCAGCTGATTGATTTGGGCCCAGTGGTTGAAAGCCATGTATTTGTCCCAGGCCACAGGCCCCTTAACTTCTCTCAGTGTTGTCTCCTAGGCAGCCTCCCTCTCCTTGCTCTTTCCCCACAGTCCTGGCCTGTCTCTCCCTAACCTGACACCCTTCTTGGTTTACCAGCTGCACTCAGTGTGTCTTAGAAAGCCACCTTCTTTTCCTTGTAGAATCCAAGCCGTGAAGACACTGAGTCAGTAAATGTCCTTTTCTGGCCAGGCATGGCGACTCACGCCCGTAATCCCAGCACTTTGGGAGGCTAGAGTGGGTGGATCACCTGAGGTCAGGAGTTCAACACCAGCTTGGCTAACATGGCGAAACCCCGTCTCTACTACAAATACAGAAAAATTAGCTGGGCATGGTGGCAGGTGCTTGTAATCCCAGATACTATGGGAGGCTGAGGCAGGAGAATCACTTCGGAGGTTATAGTGAACCGAGATCATGCCACTGCACTCCAGCTTGGGGGATAGAACGAGACTCTGTCTCCAAATAAGTAAATAAATAAATGTCCTTTTCTGTGGGAACTTCCAGACCCTGGTGAACACCTACTCCCTTCAGTATGGAGAATAGATTTGAAAAAAGCGAGGAAAGAAAAAAACCAGTGCATCAAGTATAAGCCTGATTACATCTTCAAAGTGGGCTGGACAGATTCCATGTCAGATCACCAGGGTAGGGCTTCCAGGTATGCTAGCTAAGCAGCTCCTCTAACTATGTCAGTAGAAGAACTTCAGGATTCCAACAGCCACCTGGAAACACCAGTGTTTTCTCTGGAGTAATGTGATCCTACCATAACATAAGTAAGTAGCAACAATAACTAAAGCCAATGCAAATACAAAGACTCCGGAAGGAAACAGCAAAATGTTAGCTATTGTTTTCTCCAAGAAGTACAGCTAAGAAGGAATTTTGCTTCTTTGTTTGTATACCTTTCTGAATTGTATGACTTTTTTTTCTTTTTCTTTTTTTGAACAATAATAGGCGTCCATTTTAAATCAGACAAAGGTGTCTCAAATTTGGAAGGCAACCACTGTCACCCAACTCAATGTAGAGAATGGGTAATAGGATGATTTAGCTTAACCAGAAAGAAAATTTTTTGATTAGCTGGTAAATAAAAACAAAATAGAAAGGTGGGCATTAATCTGGCCATTTTACCAGCATTGATTATTAGATTGCTGTGTTCATTACAAGGCTGTACACTATAAGCTTATAATGGATATACTGAAAAGGTGGTATGGCTTCAAGGTACAGAACATCTGACTAAAATGGCTTAAATCATAGAGGTTTATTCTCACGTAGCCAGTGTGTGTAGGTAGGCAGTGCTAGCTTCAGCTTCTGTGATATTCTTTTGGCCTCTCCTTATGGCCTCAAGATGGCAGTTGTAGTTCCAAGCCTCATGCTTTTGTCAGGGAAAAAAGCAAGAAGAAGGGGAAGGTTTCTACCTTATTGAAGAAGAAAATCTTTCCTAGAAGCTTTCCTAGCACATTGCTCTCAGTTCTCATTGGCCAGGGTTGGGTTACTTGCCCATTCTCTGACAGCAAGGGATGCTGGGAAACAATACTGGCATCTTCAGACTGTGGTAAAAAGCAGTCTCTTCCCACTAAGAGGCATCATGAGCACAAAGAGCAGAAAACCTGGAGGAGGAAATCCAGAGCTAAATATATCCCCAAATATTAAGTCCTTTATAAAATTTTTTATAAGCATCTGAAATTTCTTAGCCTGAATAAAAGAAAACTAAAGATCAGATTAATAACATGCTTCAACAGTATGACGTTTTTATATCACAGATATCTGGTCACTATCCATCATAGGCAAAGGATGATTCTCAATGCTTTTAAAAATATGGAAGTGTGATAAGGGAAGGAAAAATACTTACTACATGCTTACTCTAAGTCATACACTGTAGTAGGTGATTTAAATATACTATTTCAATTACTCCTTTAAGGGAGTTACTGGATTTGTTTTATAGATGAGGAAATGGAAGCCTCAGAGAACCAGAGCATTTTTGCCACCTGCCCTTCCTGGGCCTTTACACCTCATACCAATTCCACAACTAGCAAGACCTCTTCTAGGGAAAAACTGCAACCATATTATACTGCTATACACAGAATATGACTAAATAAAACTGTGAGTTTATGGATCGATAAAAGATAGTGGAGGTAAATATGAATGATCTCAAAGCTGGTAAAACTTTGATTATTTACCCTTTAAATTGTGTTAATCCAGGCCAGGCATGGTGGCTCACGCCTGTAATCCCAACACTTTGGGAGGCTGAGGCGGGCAGATCACTTGAGGTGAGGAGTTTGAGGGGCTAGCCAACATGGTGAAACCCCGTCTCTACTAAAAATACAAACAAACAATTACCCAGCATCATGGCGCATGCCTGTAATCCCAGCTACTTGGGAGGCTGAGGCAGGAGAATTGCTTGAAGGATGCAGAGGTTGCGGTGAGTCAAGATCACATCACTGCACTCCAGCCTGGGTGACATAGGATACCCCACCTCAAAAATAAGTAAATAAATAAATATTCTTAATCTTAATGATGTTTTAAGAGTTTGGAGATTCTAGCAAGGGAGTATAGCACCCATATACCTTTGACAGAAGAATGGTCCTTCTCTGTGGAGGAAGGATCTGATCAATTCCAGGGCTTTGGTTGGTACGCACATGGAGCAGTGAGGTAGAAAGGGAATACCCACCCAGCTGGCCAGATCCGCTGAATCAACCCTGCCAGTCAATGAGGTGACAGATGTCACAGCCAGATTGCCCTTACATCCCTTAATGGTGTTTGGAAAGTTGAAAGAGCTTTTGGAAGTTTTTGTGTAGGTCCAAACTAAGATGTAAAAGCCATGTGCTTGGCTACCTGTGAATAGTACATTTCCATATTTACCTTGTTTCAGTGGTTTAAATATAGGAGTTGCCACCTTATATATATATTATGTTTTTATATTCATTAGAATGCGGATATGTCCCATTATTAATACTTTAAAATAGTTTGTTTGGTGAACGGTTTAAAAATATACTTTTTGCCCAGATAAGTAAAATACAGTTGTTTAAAAGGTTGAAGCATGTTGTTTTTCCTCTTAAAAATGTATTCATGTAAATTATAGAAACTTTGCAGTAGAAAGAAAAGAAAAATCATTTTTTACATGATATGAAGACACTGAATTTATCCAGAATTTTATTTTTATTTTTTATTAAAAGACTTTTTACTTTTTTAATAAAAATAAAACATCTATAATGTCTATAAAAACAGCCATCTAGTCCCCACACTCCTACTTCCCAATTTTTGTTCCCCAAGTGCAATTATTCTAAATTTAACTTTTTTTCTTCTATTTTAAAAGAAAGGCTAGATATTATCTGTTGATATCTGAAAGTTCACACTTCTGTTTCTTTCCTGCTTCTTGACTCCCAAATATGCACTTCTCCTCCCTCAATTACCCCAACAGTATTATATTGCAACTCAATAAGTATATTCCATATGTATATTATTATAACTGTGCAAATAATATTCACAACTAAGCCATGAAATTAACTTTGATTACATTTTCTTCATTGTACAAATTTTTGTATTACACAGTATAAATATTTTCTTTGATTTTCTGCTTGCTTCATGTTCTGTGTTATCATTAAAAATTTATTCTTAATTATCTGAAAGAAGCATATCTGAATTTAATTAATTACATCAGAAAAATTCTAGTTGCTTCTCCTTTACTCTTTTATTTTCCTTATTTTGTTGTTTTTTGGAGTCACCCTTCCTGAAGCCCTTTGTCCTCCACTAGACTCTCTGGTCTCCTTTCTCTAGGTTGAAAAGTCACTTTCTCTTTAGAATTTTGAAGTCATAGTCTTATTGTTTTCTAGCTGCCATCTAATTCCCATTTGTATGTGTGGGCCTGATGTTTCTCTCTGAAAGCTTTTCTTTTAGAATTGTAGTTCTACTCCTGATAATCTAAAACTTTGTGATGATATCTTTCGGTATGGAACACATTTTTCATCTATTATTCTGGGCACCCAGTTTGCCTTTTCACTCTGAATTTCTATCTTTCAGTTCTGGAAATTCCTGTTTGTATAATTCCTTAATAATTTTCTCCTCTTTACTTTCTCTGTTCTCTCTTTCTAGAATGTCTGTTAGACGTGGAATATCCTGTCTGATCTTTTAATTTTCTTGTCTTTTCTCTTCATTTCCTTCTTATTGTCTTTCTGTTCTAATTTCTAGAAGATATCCTCACTTATTCTCCAGCCATTCTAGTGGCTTTTACATATCAGCTATTGTATCTTTAAATTCAGTACAGCAACCTGACCCACTTTTGATGTAATAACTTTTTTCATATCTCTGAGGATGTTAATGATTTGGAGTCTTCTTCTGATTTTGGATTGACTATTTTTGGTGTTTCTTTTTATTCCCATTTGATCTGGTCACTATGCTTAATTGTAGGGATTGTTGTCAAATGGCTGGTGATTCTTGGCTTTCCAAACATATTAATATGTGAAGGTCTCAAAAGCTGACTACAAGCTCTTTGTGAAAGTGGGTGGTGGGCTTTCCTAGAAGACAGCCTGTCTGTTCTGTGAGGAAATCTCCACGTGTCAGTTTCTTAGGCCTTTTTTCATAAGCCAGAATAGAAAGGAATTCAGACTTCAGTCTTAAAAAAAGCATATGATCTGACAGGCTGTGTTCTTGGAGGTAAGTAAAAGAAAATAGAACAGGGGTGATCTTGTGTTACCACTTGTGTATCTGCTTTCCAGAATCTAAAATTTAAATAAAGCCTCTCATCTTCTTGCATCTCTAACCACATTTTCTTTGACCTGTTAGTTTATTGTTTGTTTTTAAACAACTATTTTATTGTTATTTTACTCTGGTTTTAGGAGGCAGCAGAAAAATGCTTGCATTCAGTTTATAATGTTTAACCAGAAATCTCATCTAATATTCCACATATTTTTGAGTTTAATTTACATAGTTTTAATCATATTGAGGAATACAATTTAGGATCCTACTTTTAAAATGTGTCATTTATCCTAAGCATTTCCCAGATAATATGTCAATACTTTTTGAACACTAGTATGACATAGGATGATATTTATAAAATTCATTCTTATTTCAAGTATATAGTTAATCTAGTCTCTAATAAGCCACTGTGTTCTCTCTCTCTCTCTCTTTGTGTGTGTGTGTGTGTGCGTGTGCGTGCGTGTGTGCGCCCATGTGTGTGTGTGTTACATATGCATAATGGTCTGAGAAATGCTACCAAACCATTTGAATAGGCCACTGAGTTACAGAATATCAAATAATAATCTCAGATCTGTCTTATAGTATCATGGAAATAATGTTTATGTTCCTCGAAGAGGGAAAAATGAATTTCAGTTCATTAAGCATTAGGGAAAAAATGATATTTTATCTAAGAAGAAAACCTCATACCCAGTAATTAAAAGCAATCATGAACTTGCCCTTAACGATACGGGAGTGGTGAAACCTAATAATTTCACTACCTGGCTCAAACACATGGAGAGCTTTTCATACATTGAACACATTTCTGAGCTTGAGTAAAAACATCTAAAGACAGACTAAAGGCCCTGTTTGGCTTTAAAAATATCCAAGTTAGCACCTAGGATGCTTATATATCAGTATTGATTATGTGTGTCAAGAGATGTAAAGGTTGCTGGATTTTGGTGCTTTTTTTAAAAAAAAAAAAACTCATTTTTTTGTACTCACTTTAGTTTTCTGCTCTGACTGCTTTCTGTACACTAATCTTTCAACTGGCCTGCCAGCATCTGGTCCTTTCACATTTGATATTTAGGACACACACAACCAGATACTTTTTAATGCAGATGCACACATTCCTTTTCTATAAACTTTATATACATTCCCAGAAGGAGTCAATATGTGTCTGATATAAAATTATGGTCATGGAAAATTTAATGCAGTTTTCAAGTCATTAAGACTCACAAAATTCTAATCGGCAATAGAAGCATGGGCCCTGTTTATATTTACCACATGCCCAAAAACAACTGCTTCCACTCCTGTTTTCCTTCATTTTCATTAAAAAAAAAAATCTTTCCTAGAGCCTGAGATTTTTTTTCCTCCTAATCAAGGGGGTGATGGCTGTTGGCAGTGTTGCCTGCATTTTGCCGCCTTACTCTTCCTATGTAATACAATAAAGGGCAAGAGTCTAGAGGGAAATAACAGGTAATCATTATTCAACTATGTCTTCAGTGATGACACATTGCTATCTAGAAAGAGCTTTATTCAATACTAAAGCTATTTAAATATGTGTAACCCATCAGTAAAATGAATTCAGAAGCCATTTAGATGAAATTAAACAAAGAGACAAATAGGGTAAATGTTATAAGAGAATATGTTTTACAAACTCCCTAAAAAATGCTTCCCTCATGCAGATTACAAAATTGGAGTGGAGACAAGCTACAAAAAGGATGGGGAGCTTCTCGTGAGCAGACAGATGTTTGCTCAATGTCCCATTCTTGTAAAAACAGAGCACTGGCAAATTCTGCCCTGATGGTCACTTTCCTTCAAAGTGGGCTGTGGAAGGAGTGAAGGGAAAGACTTAACTTGGACCTAATTAGTAAGAACAAGGAAAACATTATTGTGAAGTAGAATGATAGAATTCTGAGTACCATCAATGTGAAGAGTATCAGGATAAAGGACAGGAAAGCTTAGAAATAATCATGCATATCCCTTAGACTCTAAGAAAGTTGTTTTAACAATACAGAAAACAAAGCTAATCAAATGGCCATAGAATAAGGGATTCTGTAAATAAAATTCTTTATCTTTAATGTGGAATGTTTTTGATGCAAAAGAAAGTTCTAAATATATTTCATGGTATACAAAGCCAATTGTGAGTTTATACTTTAAAAGAATATGTACAGAAGTTATTTTCCTTATAATGCTTGAATTCCAGGAAGGTGAGACATAGATTAATACACAATTGCACTGGCTAAAAACTTCTTAGGAGTTTTTACTAGTTATTAAGCTATTGTGCTCATTTTTTCTTCCTGCCGTGAGGCACTAAGAGTCTGCAATTAACCTCTCACCATAAACAACTAGAAAGGTGGATGAACTGTAGGAAATATCTATATTCAGATATTAAACAAAAGCAGCAATGAATTTTGATTCCTGAAAAAAGGGAAATAAAAGAAGTGAGCCCTGCCGCTGCCTAGGTTTTTTCTCGCCTGGGATAGTTCTTGCACTGTGACACAGAAAGAGTTTGGCAATCTTCATAAATTAAGGAGACAGAGACTATATTTCAGACAACTAGAATTTGTTGGACAGAGTACCCAAGAAGACAGATATACACAGAGAATGAACTCTATAAATTCACTTAAATGTTTCCTCACATTTTGACAAAATATTTATCTGCAAATGTATATGATGAGACCCCATGGAGCTGGAGAGGAACAGCTCTGGAGGAAGAAACAATTACTGGGGACCTGTAAGATGAACAATTCCCAAACTCACACATAAATTATTAGTGTTTCTTACAACCAAACTGGAGAGACTCAGTTGAGTACCTTTAGTAGCAATTCAGATATACCTCATAAATGGGATGAAAAGAATTAGTTCCAGAAAAAGCTCTTCTAGACCCACTCTGAAAGAGTGGATTTTAAAACAACCTTAAAAAGTTCAAGCCAAACTGCCAATAACCTATCTATCAGCAAGAAAATACTCAGTATTTTTAAAGGAATACAACATTCACCCTTAACAATATAAAATTTACAGTGTCCAGCATCCAATCAAAATTATTAGACATACAAAGAAGCCCGAAATGGGACCTACGTAACCAGGAGAAAAATTGTTTAATAAAAATAGACTTATAAATGGTAGAGATAAAATAATTAACAGACCATAACATTAAAATAGCTATTATAAATGATCAATGTTAAAAAAAGATAAGATACAAACATGATTAGGAGCGAAATTGATAATATAAAAAAAAAATGAGGCTGGGCATGGTGGCTCAAGCCTATAATCCCAACACTTTAGGATGCTGAGGCAGGCAGATCACCTGAGGTCAGCAGATCAAGTCCAGCCTGACCAACATGGAGAAACCCCGTCTCTACTAAAAAATACAAAATTAGTTGCATGTGGTGGCACATACCTGTAATTTCAGCTATTCGGGAGGCTGAGGCAGGAGAATCACTTGAACCTGGGAGGCAGAGGTTACAGTCAGCCAAGACTGCACCATTGCACCCCAGCCTGGGCAATAAAAGTGAAACTTTTTCTCAAAAAAAAAAATAAATAAAGAAGAAACAACTATAAATCAAATCAAATAAAAAATCACACTGAAAAATATGTTAGATAAAATTAACAGTAAATTACAGACATTGCAGAAGAAAAAAATCAGTGAACTTAAATGCAAGCAAGTTTTTTGAAGCACAGAGAGTACAGAGAAGAAAAAAATACCAGAAAAAAAATGCACAGAGAAGCAATGAGCCCTGGAGAATATAAAAAGATGAACATATATATAATTGGATTCCAAAAAGAAGAGGAATGGAAAAGGAAGAAAAAATATTGAAAGAAACTTTAGTCAAAGTATTTCTAAACTTGTGAAAACTAAAAACTATAAATAAAATCAATGAACAGAAAAGAGAAAAAAAAAACTACCCTGAGGCACATCAGAATCAAATTGCTGAAAGCAAATGATAAAGAAAAAGGTCTAAAAAGCCGCTTGAGAAAAAAAGACTGAGTATGTACCAAGGATCAAAGATAAGAATGACCTCAGATATTTCCTCATATATTCTGCAAGCCAGGAAACATTGTAGCAATGTATTTAAAACAAAGGAAAACACTGTCAACTGAGTTTCTATAACCAGTAAAATGAAAACAAAATACTGTAAAGGAAGTCTCAGAAAAACAAAAGCTGAGAGAATTCACTGCCATTTGTGAGGCTCTTGCTATAAACAGGAAGTTGTACGATATTTGAGGGTAAAATGTGAAAAGATTAATATTTTACCGTAGACCCTAGAACAACCCTAAAAGCATAAAACAAAATGATATGTTTAACAATCCAAGAGTGGAAACAAAGTGGAATCATAAAAATACTAAACAAAAATGTGCTGCCAAGAGAAGACTGGAAAAGAGGGAAGAAATAAGGAACATATTCAAAGAGAACACAAATAACAAGTGAGATCCAATCATAGATACCTACATAAAAACTACTTTAAGTATAAACATACAAATAAGTTAAAGGCAAAAATTTGGCAAAAGATAAACCATATAAACACTAATCGAAAGAAATTTGGAGTCGCTATATTGATAGGAAAGTACATTTCCAAGCAGGGATAATTCTGGGGATAGGAAGGAACATTTTATAATGATAAAAGGATCAAATCAATATAAATACTTAGTAATATTAATGACTATGCACCTACACTTAGAGCCTTAAATTTTGTGAGCCAGAAACTGATAGACCGGAACAAAAAATTAGCAAATCCACAATTCTATTGGATATTTTCATAATTAAGTAATAAAACAAGTAAAATATCAAAAAGGCTATAGAACACTCTTAACAAATTGACTAATTGACATTCATAGAATTTTCTACTCAATGATGGTAGAATATATATTATTTTCAAATCAGATGGAACATTCGCCAAGAAATAACATTTCCTGGGCCATGAAGCAGGCTTAAAATTTATTTTAAAGGTTGAAATTATAAAATGTATATTCTCTGACTACAAAACACTAAACTAGAAATCGATGAAACAATGATAGCTTTAAAATCATCCTTTAAAATCAATAAAACAACACCCTTTTAATAACCTATGGTTCAAAGAAGAAATCACAAGAGGAATTAGCGAATATTCTGAAGTGAATATAAACAGAACATACCAAAATTTGTGTAATACAGTTAAAACCCTGTTAAAGGAAAATTTTAGCATGAAATATTGATATTAGAATAGAAAAAAAGATTAACATCAATTATTTAAGACTCTACTTTAAGAAACTAGAGAAAGAACAGCAAATTAAATCTGAAGAAAAGTTTAAAAAATAATAATGAGAAGAAACAAATGAACTAGAAGATAGAAAGATAAAAGAAAAATTGAACTAAACCAAAAGTTGATTCTTTGAAAATACCAATGAAATAAACAGCTAGCCACACTGATCAAAAGGAGAGAAACCACAATTTTTCAATATCACAGATGAAAAAGGGGACATCACTACAGATGCTAACAACCTTATGATTATGTTAAGGGAATACTGTGAAATTTTTATACCAATAAATTCAGTATCTTAGATGAAAGGTTCAAATTCTTTGAAAGACATAACTACTAAAGCTCACTCAAGAAAAAAATGAATAACTTCAGTAGCCTAATGTTAATTAAAGATATTAAATTCATAGTTTAAAAACCTTAGTATAAAGAAAATTTCAGCCCCAAATCGCTTTACTGGTAAATTCTACGTAATATTTTTATTAAAGGTTTCACCAATCTTACACTAACTATTCCAAAAAATAGAAGACACACTTCCCAACTCATTTTATCAGGCTACCATCACCCTGTTACCAAAATTAGACTGCAATATGGCTAGGAAAGAAAACTGCAGTCCAATATTCTTCATGATCATTCTGTAACAAAATATTAGCAAACTAAATCCAGAAATAGGTCAAAAAATAATAGTTCATTACCAAATTAGGTTTATTCCAGGAATACAGTGTTTGATGTTTGACAATCAACCAATGTAGTTTACCAGGTTAATAGATTTATTTCCTTCCTTCCTTCCTTCCTTCCTTCCTTCCTTCCTTCCTTCCTTCCTTCCT